>NW_027492133.1:0-589670 GCF_021521415.1 Bidens hawaiensis | reverse complement strand
AACGATAAACTGAGTCAGAAAAAATTGTCGAACGTGAAACGAATCTCATGAATATAAAATATACATACATATATATATATATATATATATATATATAAATATTTGAAAACAAAAATCCGAAAACTCGAAATGGGTCGGGTTTTCGGGTTTGAAAAGTAACGAATGTTCTCAACCCAATTTTCTTATATTAAAACCTATACATATCAATAAATTAGAACCAAATTTTGCTATAATTTATAAACTTATCTATAATACATCATTTGTGAAAAATATTTATATTAATGACTTATCGTCTTTAAATTTGCCAAGATACCAAGAGCAATTTACCTACGAGACTTAGTATCAGATGTTACGACCTTCTTTTAAAAAATGAACGAATGTCGATTTATAAATGTATGATTAATTTTAGAGGTAACAAGTTATTGTTTTAATATTTATTTCACAAATACATGTATTTTAAATAAGTTTAAAGATTTTAATATAATAAAATCTGATTGAATGATCGACCATTTTGTACCTTTTATGTATCTAAAGATTCTAGATACAAAAATTAGGTTGACTTGTTTACTTAAAAAAAAAACTACTTATACAACGATTTGAAAGTACTTTTTAGTTATACAATAAAACGTGGGGGTAACACTCGCATTTTGATGCCTTGTCCCTTTGCCAAAGCAGGGTGGCAATTGATCGCCCAATGGTGTAATGCACAGTCTTTCTTTGCCTTTGGTACTCGGAATATCTTGGAGATGTATATGTGGGTTCCCAATTGGAAAGCAAAGGCTTTTCATGCAATTCGTCTTACAACGATTTGGGAATATAGAAGCATTGGGGTTTTTGTGGGTATGAAATATATCGAAAATGATAGATATAGCTAGGAGAATTGGATATTGTTCACGTTGAAAGATGGTAAATTTTGTTTTGTTGTAGTGACATGTGGTGGTTGTAACTTAGATACGAAAAGGTGAAATGTATCTTGACCTGGTAAGTTTCTTGCTATACTGTTTTGGTGGTTATTAATAAAATAAAAAAAAATTTAACAAATACATTATGTCATAAAAAAACAAAAAGTTATGTACTTGATCATACTAACTAGAGGTGGGCAAATAAACCGGTTAACCAAACCGACCCAAAAACTGAACAGAAACCGAACCGATTATATAGAAACCAGTTTGGAACCGATTAGAACTGGTTTGTAATATTCTCCACCAAAACCGGTTCCAAACCGGTTAACCGAACCGAAACTAGCCAAAACCGGGAAAAACCGATCAAAACCTGAACTGAAACCGATCAAAACCCGAACCGAAACCGATCGTACCATGGTAAGAAAACCGTTTCAACCCGAACCAAAACCGATCATAAATCGGTTTTGACTTTTGTTGACCAAACCGAACCGGTTTTAACCCAAATCAATTTTGAGTTTTAAACCGGTTTATGCACCTCTAAATTACAAACGGCCCTAAATCTCATTACATATACTACAAACATAAAAGATTGTTCTAGAAGACAAAGATACGAATCTTAATGTACTATGATAACGTGGATATCATGTGGTTGCAATCTGTATTTTGAAATAATAAGGTAAACAAAAGGCATTTTTACTTTGGGCTTTGAAAAGAATAGATGAAGCTCCACGTTAGCTTTTTTTTTAGGAAAAAAATTGGATAACGTGAGCTTTCTACGATTAATATATAATAAAGTAAAAAGTAAATACATAAAAACGACCTTTTGTTCTAGAAGCAAAAACAAAATGACCAGTCAATTCTTACATCTTATATAGTTATTTTAATAACTTCTATTTTCCATTAAAACAAAGCTATAACCATTTATACTGAGACTGGAGTATGGACGGCACCAAGAACAAAATCGGAAACGAGTTACATAATCAAAGATTTCTATCTATTCCAATCTAGATTGATACATCTTATCATATTTTTAATCCATAAGAAACTCAAAACTTTATGTCTACAAGCACTTTAACAATTTGCACCGGCTTGTATTCGAGAATGTACTCGTTTGTAACCTTCCACAAGCACCAAATGGCCACCAAAACAATGGAATAGACCATTTTTTTATGCCCCATGTTCGGAATCTGTTTTACGGCCTCAATTAAGTCTTGGATTCCTTTAACCTATAAGTTAATTGATAGTAACAGGAGAAAAAAATCAAAATAATACTTATGTAATCTTTGAAATTAAATAGGTAAAAGACTTGCTGACTGATTCATAAATGTTCTTTTGATGAACCAAACATACTTAATGATGATTGATTCTTATGTAATCTCTTAGTGCAATTACTAAAAGGCCATAAACAACACGTATATTGGTATTATGCAAATTCTAGGGTTTCAACTTTTGTTGGGGAAAAATAGTTGATTGTTTATGTTTTTATTTTATTGTGTATTGAACAATCATTTATTACAACTTAAATGGGGAACCTTATGTATGATTTGGGTATAATTTAAAGCAAATATGATACCATAAAATTTGAAAATTGAATTTTGAATATAATTTTATGAATGAAAACCATAGTTAAGTTGAAAACGACTCATGGAATATTCTTTGTGGCTAGATAGGCTTAAATTCTTTTTGAATATTAAAAAAATTATATGTATGCTTGTTTTATTAAGGTTTTAGAACACATATTATTATTTTATTATAGCCTTTCCTCTACAATTAAATCCGAAACTTCTTATTTCAATAGTCAAAATAGTTAATTTTTTTATATACCCATCTTAAAGTTTGAAATATTATATAAACACATATATATATTTTAAAAATTTTTAAAACATTTTATATCTTACACGTTAAACAATAATATTTTAAATTGTGATATTTTCAAGATTAAGTGGAACGTATAGAGCAAAAAAGTAACGAATAATGATTATAGAAAATAGTATGTAACAAAGGAATTGTTACGTTAAATTTAATGTAGGGCCCACCTTCATAAATGTTAATCTTGAAAAGGTTGTAGATTAGTTTGATTGTCAATGTATATGTTCAACACACATGCAAATCAACTTATATTCACATATATTTTTCAACAATTTTTGCAAGGTTTCACATGGTGGGATTACGGATTACCATCTAGGTTTGCTGTTTATAATATCGAATCAAATACAAAGATCAGATAGAAAATCAAACAGTCCATTCATACATAAGCTAAAGAGTTGAACGTACTATTGTAATCACACAATCCGTTCATATATCACATCATATTTAGATGTATAGTTTAAACACATCTCAGCATTCTCAACCGATCCCCTATCCTCCATCTTTATAATTACACTAAAAACATTATATTTTTCTCTTTTGTTAAATTAAATAATATTTTTTTTGTACTTTAATCATTACAGTTTTCTCTTTTCACCATATAATTTACAAAAAATCACTTTTTTCCCCTAATTTACAAAAAATCATTATCTTTTATCTCTTCTCCCTATAATTTACACTCACAATCATTTAAAATCCCACTCTAATTTACGAACTCTCTTCACAAAATTTTGGGAACCCTGATGAGAATGCTCTCAATGACACCAATAGTGCATCGATATTTGAAGAATATCTCATTGCACTACACCGCTAGTGTGAAGACGATCTGGTCCTTATGCTTGGAACATCATACTTATCATACTTTGTCTTCCGTTTCAACTTATCTTGTTTTGGTATGACTATCTCAGTATTATGAACGACCATATACGGTTGCTCTTTCACAAAGTCGTCATCAATATCCGTTAGTTCTCTCGATGACCCGACCACAACATCAGATCCCCCTTCACCGTATGATACAGCCCCTACATTTATAGAAACCGTTGTCAACCGTAAATCCAACTCTCTAAAATTAGATGGCTTTACCAATAAAAATGATACACGATTGTCATACAAAACATAATTACCTCTATGTTTCTTCTTAGCCGGTGATAGCTGTCCTTTCTGCACCTTCTCAGTTGAATGTGTGCTATCGAGGTACCCTACACGCACAAACATGGATTAGAAAATGTAACATACTACACTAACATCAACAGCTACCAAACTAACAGAAGCATTTCTTTTACAACCCCCCCCCCCCCCAAAAAAAAAACTATTTAAAAACAAACACATACCTTTTTTGTTAAGCTTACCCCCTTGCTCACCATACGCTACATCCCCTACATTTATATTAACTGTTGTTAACCGTTAATCCATATATCTATAAATAAATGCCTATAACAAAATTATGATACACGATTATGATACAAATCATGCATACCTCCCTGTTTCTTCTTAGCCGTTGACTGTTGTGCTTTCTGTACCTTCTCAGTTTCATGTGGGCTCTCGAGGTCCGCTACATGCACAAACACGGATTAGAAAACGCAACATACTATACTATCGACCTTCACATCATCGATAGATACGAACGAAACAGCAGGCTTTTTATTTTATAGCACACAAAAAAACTGTTTAAAAATAACCACATACCTTTTTTCTTAAGCTTATTCCCCTCTTGCTCACCATATGCTACATCCCCTACATTTATATTAACCGTTGTCAACCGTTAATCCATATCTCTATAAATAAATGCTTCTACCAAAATTAAGTTACAAGATTATGATACAGATAATAAATACCTCTTTGTTTCTTCTTAGCCGGTGACTGCTGTGCTTTCTGTACCTTCTCTGTCTCATGTGGGCGCTCGAGGTCTGCTACAACGCAACATACTATACTATCGACTTTCACAACATCGATATATACGAACATAGCATCAACCTAATTTATTTAAACCCCACCAAAAAACTGTTTAAAACCAAACACATACCTTTTGTCTTAAGCTTATTACCATCTTGCGTGCCAACATCCACTGAGTTAGCACTATCGTTTACAAACCTAGAAAAGCTAATTCTCTTAGCAATCCTTTCACTTTTCCTCTCTGCACAATATATAAACGAACCTTTATTAAACCAACCCACACAACTGAAACTCAAGTTACAATGTACAAGTAAACAACCAAACAAACTTATTCAACAATAACAATAACTTACTAGTCGATATCTTTAGAGTGCGCTTTGTCCGGCTATGACCTGCACCACATAAACAAATGTCGGTGTCTACCACAATCTGTAACTACACAAACAAACTCCTACACATCTACACCAAAAACACACTTGAGTTTACCAGCAACTTGAATACACAGCATACACCACTTAATAATATACACAGCATACACCACTTTATTACATACACGACATACAAAAATTAAACACATCTATATTAAACCAAATAATATACCACTAACAACTAAATACCTACCTCCTTTAATATCACCTGCACAATATACCACTCTATGCACCCGGTGTATGACACCGACTTAACGTTACATACAAAATACACCGATATGTTCAAAATCGCAAGCCGACAAACATAAACAACACCATACAAACAGCAGCACATCCTATGCCCATCACAAACAACTATCAGACCTAGGGATGAGCTCGATACCGTATTGGTACCGAAAATCCCGATCTCGAAAATCGCAAATTTTTGGTACCCGTACCGGTACCGAAATGTTCAGTTCGGTACCGGTATTTAAGATAAAATTCGGGAAATACCGATACCATACCGTACCGGTCCCGAAAACTCAAAACCTTGGTATCGATGCGGTACCGACGGTATATATAGGTACCGATTTTGCTCATCCCTAATCAGACCTACACAACCTGCTGCATCAACACATGTTCAGTAAGTAACCGTCGGGGGTGAGAGAATTGTGAGTCGGGCTTTGGCAAAACAGTTCCAAGAACCAAACGTAAGACGCTATTCCTTACATGGAGGATAATTCTGACCATAGTATTCGAGCCTTTAGGCCAAAGCAAGACAAGATGTCATATGACCGGAACCCTAAGTGGTTAAACGTAACAGGCTAAACGGTTACATTCCTTTTATAAAAACCGAATTCACGGTGGCTCGTGGATAAATTCAGGAAAATTTCCAAAAATTGTGTTTTTAATTATTTTAAATGCTTAGTTGGGTGAAAAATCCATGTAAATCCATGGGCACTCCAACTATCCATTTCTCAACCCGTTTTCTCGTCTGGGGTGGTTCCTGTAACATTTGTTATTTTTCAAACTCGAAACCGGACCCATTTTGGAATCGAGTATTTTATCAATAAAATATCTGACTCGTTTAAACTTTTTATTTTTGTTTTTAAATTTAAATTGTTAACATATATCAAATTATTACCAAAAACACCCCCTAACCAAAGTTTTACCCAATTACGCACCCAACCCAATTGTTTAGGAAGATGCAATTAAATTAAAACCCTTTTTCTCTCCACCTCCTTCCCACCGTCACCACACTCCTTCTTTCTTGCTACTCAATCCACGGATTAGCAAAGGAAATTGGCATCTTCAAATGATTCCTTACCTTAATCGCACTCCACCGACACTCTAGAACTGGTATATGATAGCAAATTGGACCTATAATTACAACCCTAACCACCGTGGCCTAACTCGCCCATGAAACACTATAAATACGTGATAAAAATACAATTAAACTTGTCCACACCATCCCCTCACCACCACGACTCATACCCCTAACCTAATTGCAACATACGAAGTCGACAATAGCCATTCTGAATTCGAGTTTGAGCCGCAAGCCCTAGTTCGCGGTTCACACCCATTTCATCACCTAATCTGGTAATTGTAACATGCATCAAGTTCGGTTTTAATCGATTAACGTTAACCCTAAAGCAATTTGAATTAACAATAATCAGTTAATCCGATTATGATTTCTAGGGTTTATCTATGTTTCGGGGAAGAACTGACCAGTTGCATATATCAAAATGTTTTCATATTATAACTAAGTTAGACACAGGTGCATGATATGCTAGTCACGGAACACCCTGGGGGCGTGGGTTCGAGTCCCCCAGGCCTGTTTTCTCTGTTTTTATTTTTAAAGGCATTTTAAATCATTTTTAGTTATTAATACAATTATAACACTATATAAACACGTTTCCTTGCAAAACCGAACCTCGGTTACTATTTCTTTTGTTTTGAACCTTCGTGATATAAACACGTTTCCTTGCAAAACTGAACCTCGGGTTACTATTTCTCTTGTTTTGAACCTTCGTTTCACAATGTATGTATATGTATATATATAACACATATAATAAACATGACGAGTATTCTTATCACTCGCTTATTAAACCAAACTAGCTTTGAGCTTCAAATAATTTTCCCGTTAAAACATATATAGATAGATATTATATATAAATCTTTTTGAATAATTAATTTTGGTTATTAATATTCATTTACTCTTAAATATAAATATAGATATATGTCACATAAGGGTTTTCTCATTTTATTTATCAATCATAAATATAAAATATTAATACTAATAATAATAGTAATAATAAATAATATATATCATAATCATAACTCTAAAAGACTCTAAATCCTTTTAAACCCATTAATAACCGTTACGTCGTATCGCTTTACCTTATTTAATTTATTTATGCTCTATAACTTACTTATACAAATATAATAATATTGTAATTTTTACTTAAACCCCATCAAATCTCAAACCCGTCATAGTCTTGTTATTATAACTATTTCCTTTTTAATTAATGATTATTATCTTTAACAACTAGGAACTTTTGTTGACGTATCTCGAAGATCTCAACCGCTTTTATCTTAATTTTATCATCATCTCATCTTCATTAATCCACTCGTCAAGGTGAGTTTATATACCCCCTTTTTCCATCTTTTATGTTTTGGGGGTAGCATGTATACCTTATTAACTTTACTCATGTTTTATTTCCTCATCTATTCAAAACACAATCCAATTTATGTCTATGTGTGGTTATTGCATTCTTATTGATTATGCTCTATATGCTTAAGTGTTTATTTTATGTTTGGTGGTTCGTATCTTATCCTCATCTATTCTCATCTAGTATGATCATACACTTACCCAAGTACATTGATTTTATATCAATAGGAATGAGTCTACATCTATTTAGTTGTTTACATTTTCATAAGTGTTGTAATGCTCACCATTTACATATGAATTGTGATTTACACATATATATATATACAACTAAACTTATGTATTCTCACCAACATTTATGTTGATTAACTCTATTTTTATACATGTTACAGGTACAAGTATTTGATATATTCAAGATCGAAGATAGTTAGTTGACCTTAGGATATTTATTCAAATTACAAGTTATGATGTATTTACTTATTGAAATTGTGTACTTGTTTAATGTTAATTAAGTTAATTAATTATTGTCGCTTTAATTAGTGTCTTTTGAGCTACTGTCCAATCAATACATTACGCCCCGGCATGTTCCGCCTTTGTTCGGTGTGTGACAGTTCCCGAGATACTCCAACTACTCATATTTGATTAGTTAATTCGATATTTAGTTGGGTCGGTTAAAACGCCATCTAACACTTATGGGCCGACCAACTCCATTGATTTGATAATTCGTTAATTAGTTGGGTCAGTTAAATGCCATGTAACTCTCATGGGCTGACCAACTCAATTGTTTGTTATTCATTATTTTAATTGGGCCAATGAATTGCCATGGAACGCTCATGGGAGGCCCAATTCACAAAAAATTATGTTGCTTTATTTAGTTGGGCCATTAAATTGCCATGGAAAGCTCATGAGAGGCCAACTCATTGAATATGTTTTATTAATTAAATTGGGTTCTTGAGCTACCATGAGAAGCCCATGGAAAGTCCAACCCAAGAACATTTCACTTTTGGATTTTATTTCTAGATAAACATTGATTGAGTAATTTAAATATCTCATTTTCGCATGGTTTTAAATTCCTACGCGTCCCCAAGACATGATAAATCACTAGCACGATAGCATTTAAATTCTCTTTCTCTATCATCTCACATCAACTCATTCACACAACTTACCCATCATCATATAAAACTTCGTTTTTGGTCCTCGTAGAATGTCTTCCCTAAGAATTCATCGTCAAAATCAACGTCGTTCGTCGGCTGCTCATGATTGCAGTTTGGCTGCCAGAATCACTAAGGAATTTGCTGCTGCTATGCTTGGGATTGGTACGAGTATGCCTTAGGAGGAACTCAAGGAAACTATTGCTATTGCTGCCTCACTTTCCGATGACCATGTTAGAGATGGAAACCTACCTCGCAAGGACTCTAAACCTACCTCGGAAAACTCCAAAACTAAATCCTCAATCGATGCTAAGTTCGAACCCAAACCCACTCCGCACAATAGTGACCCTTCTCACCACAAACGTAAGTCCAACAACCAAAACGCTGCCGTTAACCAAGCCAACCAACAACCCTCAACCCACCAACCAAAATGCTCCTAACAAGAAAATCTATACCGGACCTCTCCCGTTATGCTCTATTTGTAACTACCATCACCTGACTCAATCTCCATGCCGCGTATGCACCAACTTCAACCGTTATGGTCACCTTGCTAACACTTGTCGTGCACCATCTGTGCCTAGACCCCCTACTACCTGTGCTTGCTACAATTGTGGAGATCCTAGTCATCTTCACATTATGTGTCCTCAACTCATCCATGCACATCAAGCCCAAGCTATACCTGCAGCTTACTAAACCACCAATGTTCCTCTGGTCAAACCCATCAATCTTACATTCTCCAAGTTCTTTCTGTCAACTGAGACCCTCTATACTTAACACAAACCTACCAAATCCCATACCCGCAAGCTCAAGTTTACCAAACTCACTTCAATCAAACCCCACTCATGCAAACTGTTCAAGTTTAACTGATTCAAGCTACCCCAAATCCATCCACCTCAACTGCTCAAGTTATTATGGATCCAACTACCTCAAGTGCTCCAAGTTAAGTGAATCAAGGCAACCGTAACTGAAGCTCCTTGAAAACTCTGAATATTTTTGTTGCTTTCGTTGATTATATTTTAAGTTATCTTATCTTTTTCGTTTATGCATTGTATCGGCTCGTTAGTTATTTGTGATATTGGATGATTTCAATTTGAACTATTTTGAGCATTTCATCTCATGAATAAAGTGTCTTTTATCGAAGTTAATTTATTAGGATCTTGTACCTCTATCTTATTTCCTTATTCTCGATTATCACGATTCATAATAACAGCTGCTACAAGAAATTTGTTTTCCTTTCAATCTTCAAAATTCTACTTTTATAAGAAAAAGAGGTTTTAGAAATTACACTGTTTTACTAATCAATTATTTTTAGAAGTGTTTCATAAATTGATTATCTTTTGGGTTTATATTTAAATTTATCAAAACTTATGTTTCTCTCAAAACTTTGTTTTATTTTCAATGTTTTGTAAACCCACATGATGGGACGGCATGCGGACGATCCGACGATCTAAGTAATTATGGGTTGGCACGTAATTATCAAATTCGTCGCATGGAAATCATAATACGTACAATTGTGTGTCATAATCTAGAACTTAAAGTATTTTAGTAACGGTACAAATGTTAAGATGATAAGGACATGGTGGATACATCGCTTGTACATCCTATATATAAGTGCCCTTATCGGATTGCCATTTGGAGCGTTGCTTCGATTGTTAGAGGTTCTATCTTACGATATATTCCTTAAAAGTTTAATTATTTTCAAAAACGGTTATGTTTTAGTTTTCCTTATTTTTGGGACGAAATTCCCTAAAGCAGGGGAGAGTGTAACATCTCGGATTTTTCGAACTCGTATTTATTTACATCTAACCCGATCCGGTTGGATCTTTATTAGTAATCAAATCAATCAATTTTAAGTAATTAAGATTTACATTTTTATTTTATACCCTTTAAGTTCTTAAAAGTAATTAAGATTTACATTTTGTTTAAACTTTAAAATAAACAAGAAATAACCACTTTTATAAGTTCAAGGACTAAACTTGCCAAAAACCAAAAAGTTCCTCTTCCTTGCCGGAGCGTTGCGCGACCATGGAGGCCCATGGCCGCCGCGCGGCGCCTCCACCTTACTGTGCAGATCGATTTTGTTTATTTCGTTTCCTAGTTCGTTTTTGCTTGAAATCGCTTATTTTTGGACTAAATCGAGTGTTTTAAGCTCCAAGAAAACTCATATAGCCTAAGTACATGTCCATATTCATTACCCCTTATCCAAGAAAGAATTTTACTAATTATTATATTGATTTGATCATTAAAAACATATTCGATTTCTTAAACGAGTAAACTAGCCTTATTTGGTTCGTTATAGTGTTTCCTATATAAATAACACATACAACCTCTGCCACAAACTTCCCTAAACCCTAATATATCATGCCCCAGCTGTCACCATCCTCTGACCTTCATCATCTTGCTCATTTTTTCTTTATTGTTTGAAGACACAAGCCTTGAAGTTTGACTTTGCTTATACATCGATCTTTGACTCATCTTCTTGGTTGATCCTTTCACTTTCCGGGTAAGTTGTAAACTGTAAAATCGTTCATACATATTCCCTAGTCAATAAACTTCAATCAATTTTCATGGTTGAAGGGTGTTGACTGGTCAATTTGTTTAAACCCGTTAAAGGGCAAAATAGTCAACAAGTTTGACTATTCATTTTCTCATGCTTCTGGTCAGAACCGATGTTCGGTCCAGAAGACTTTTATTCTCGTAATGAAATTTTAAGCCTACCGACCAAAACCTGACTTCCGAATCGCTGTTTGGATTCTGGAAAGTACCGACTCGCTTAAATCTTTATTTTAACATAACCGGAGTTCTAAACATCCGTTTGGAATGATTCCAGCGGCAACGAGTTCGTTTTTACTCTTATTTTCATATCTCAAAGTTTTAGGTTCATTTGGTTTATTTTGTTCGACGCGTTAATGGAAGATCCGTTTACTTCTTAACTGTTTATTATTGTTATTATTCGCTTGCCTACGAATCAAGGTGAGTTTATCATTCCCCTATTTTTACCGAATTTTCACAAAGTTTTGGGGACTATGCGTACTTATCCGTATTTCGTATTATCTATATATCTCAAAATTAGCAAACGTGTAATTGTGTGTGATTGATCAAGTATACTTGTTACTTGCTTATTTGTTTACTTTATTGCATTCGGAGAGGTCCAACATATTCTCATTTATAGTATGATCATACTATTGACCCGCGCCCGATTCGTTTGGCAAGGGTCTTATTACTTGCTCATAGTTGATTTACCGGCGTCCGACTCGCTTGGCAATGGTT
Source organism: Bidens hawaiensis (assembly GCF_021521415.1). NCBI lineage: Eukaryota > Viridiplantae > Streptophyta > Magnoliopsida > Asterales > Asteraceae > Bidens > Bidens hawaiensis. Next base: position 577,513 of record NW_027492133.1, on the reverse strand, counting down.
AATTGACACCTTATTTGCTCATGGTTTGATTTCATTACCGCAATTTATTACGTTTTGCTTATTTATTTTATTTATTATATTAATATTATATCATTGCAAAAACCGGTGATAAGCTCACTCAACATGTGTTGTTGACAAACTCTATTTCCTACGCATATGCAGGTTGCGTTTTGAATTGAAGTTTGACATGAAGGACATCTAGAAAAGACCATAGGGAACTTAATAAAGACTATTTTAATTTAAATCTTGATTGGATTACCTTTTTTAAATTATTTATTTGTGTTTTGAATATTTGTGCACTGTATTTGGAAATAATTAATTTAATAGATATTGTCACATTTTATTTATGATAGTATCTTCGAGCTGTGAACAATCAGCTCACGCCCTGTCATTTCCGCCTTAGGTTGGGGTGTGACAAGTAGGAGGTACCACGTATATCAGATCCTCCTGAAATAAGGTTAACTATCCTTGCATCCGGAGGAGGTGATGGTGCCCTTTCGGAAGGCTTGTTATCCTCTTGCATTTTGTTTCCTTTCATTCCCAAAAGATCCTTCAAGTATCCTTTACTCAAAAGGTGACTTATTTCTCTTCTTAAGGTGATGCAATTTTCAGTTGTATGGCCAAAGTCTTCATGATAAGCACACCACTTGGATTGATCCTTCCAGGATGAAATTTTGTCATTCTTTCTTGGCCATCGAGCCCTATCTCCAAGATCCTCCATAACAAACATTAGTCTAGACATGCCAATAGAAAAACATAATCGCTGATCCTCGGTTATTCTTCATCCTCATCATCTTTACCCTGCACAGAGTTAACTTTACGATTGTTAGGTATTGTGTAAGGTTTGGATTTGTATGATGGTTGGACGATCATAGCTATATGCTGGTTCATTGATCCTTTCTCGGATCTTCTGATCTTTTTCATTAAGATGAACCACAGCGATTGGTTCCAGACTTCATCTAAGTTTTTACAAGAATTCATGACAAGATCCTCGTAAAATGGAGAACCATTTTGCAATCCCATTTTGAAAGCTTGGACTGTTGTAGACATGTCAATGTTTGGGATGCCAAATGCTTCTCTGCTAAACTTGCTACAAGAAAAATCGTTATTAAATAAATTAACTAAATGTGCAAAAGAAGTAATAGAATTAGGAGGGACACTCAATAGCCATTTTAAGGCTGATCATGTAAGAATTGATCCAAAGCCTTTGCATAAGCATGCTTCCTTTAAATCACCCGAGATGGGTGTGATCTCCATCCTTTCTTTATATTAAGCCACATGTTCTTCAAGATCCGTTATTCCATCATAAAGCTTCATGGTGGGAGTTTGAAAGCGTTTTGGGATTTTAGCATCACATATTGGTGAGGCGAACCTCGAAACCGTTGTACTTGCAGCGGTTACCTCCGGTATAGTTTGAACTATGTCGGGTTTGTGGTAAATCATGTTCTTCAACTTTTGCAATTCCTTAACCATTGTAGGATTGATCTCTATATCTTGCATAGATCCAGCTTTGTAGAAATTAAAATAGGATCTTAATTGATGTTACCGGTGTTAGGATCCTTATGTTATAATCATGGGATCCTTTCAGGGATTTTTGTTGCTGTGATCTTGGCTGGTGATTCGTGATTCTGAACTTCAGGCAGAGGATCCATAGGAATGAAATCTTCAATGCTTTTCCCTCGGGATCCTGATGTGCCGAATTTTTCATTGCTTTTGCCCTTGGATTCTAAGGCTTCAAAGTTCAGCATCCTAGGCTGCGAGGTAGCTATTGGCTTCGCTGCTTTAGCCTACTCCAATTTCAATTTTTGTATATCTTCCAAGAATACTTTGTTGGTCTGTTGTTGCTCTATCATTTGCTTTCGGACTTGATTGAACAAAGAAAGGATATCATTATTTGAAACCATGATAGGATCCTTAGCTTGAGCAAATAGCGGGTAAGGCAAGCTAGTAGATGTATTTTTTGTGGTGTTATCCGACTTTCTTGGAAATGGTGGCATCAGTGGAAGGGAATGGCTTAAACCCGCACTTGAAGATTGAGTTGACATGTGATTTGACTTGTTTTAAAACGATGATTGCTTCGATTGAGATGCCATTAGTGACGATTGAAATGTAGTGATTGATCATAAAACTGAGGAATCGAACGTCTAAAGCACCACTTGCTCCACAGTGAGCGCCAAACTGTTTTGGTCAAAAATTACATAAGGATAATCAAGAAACCAAACTTTGATTATGATATAGGATGCTGTAAGGCCCCGAACCCCGGGAACCCCACAATTGGTATTCATACAAAACACTTATAAAAATATTTGAACTTGAAAATAATACATTTCATTAAAATAACCAATTCAGAGTATAATTCAGCGGAAAAGATAAATAATAAAATAAGTTCCCAAAACCAATTTAAATGCATTTAAATAAATGTTAAAAAGAAAACGTTTATTATTATTGAAACATCTGACTAAGTATGCTCTCCACCGTCCAAGTAGCTTCGTGCACGTCCAAGTGGCAATGCATCCACCTCCTAACCCTCACACTAACATGCACACAAAATCAGCTTGAGCTGAGTGAGTTCAAGTTTTAATAAATAACATAAATATAATAATCATAATAGTCATTCCCAAAGGTTTTAAACTATAAAAGGATACATCAGTTAGGCCATCATCTCCGATAAATAATCATCCTTATGTATATATACATATACAAACCTACATATAAACATCTTTATAAGTGCATCCCTATATATATATATATATATATATATATATATATATATATATATATATATATATATAACATCCAAGTAATAACATCAGGGTCGAGCAAACGTACAACCCAAACACGTAACATCAGGGTCGAGCAAACGTACAACCCAAACACGTAACATCTCATCAACGCATGCAAACACAAAGTAGGCATACGTAACATCAGTAGTCGATACGACTACAACATCGCCAAATATAGGCCAAACAATAATGTATATATATATATATATACTATAACATCCCAAGGCCTACCATATACTAGCAAGCCTATGTAAACAATTTAAACGTTTCATCAAGTAAAATCACTTAGGTGTGCATGCTAGCCCAAAACTTAAAAGAGTAAAAAGGGGCATCATGAACTCACCTGACATGAGACACGGATTCACCACGAGCTAGAGAATCCCTAAGTAATCCCAAAACTCAAACACCTGTCGGTTTACATTCAGTCAATACTAATGACATCAAGATGACTCGTTTATCCTATGAGACGTTCTAACGGGGTTCGGGTCACCTAAAGCCTGGACCTCATCAAAATAAATCACAACAGCCCCCGAGGTCTCACATTCACCAATACGACCCTTAGATACTCCCGGGAATAAAGAATTCCCAAATTACCCCTGGAAGCACTAGGTGATACCAATACGCACGTTTAAGAGTCGTTTAGGCCATTAACATCCAACTCAGCCCCGTGTAGACCCATTATGACAACAAGTCCACACGACGCCACACGAGTCAAATGGGTCGGTAACCCGCAAGTACAACGCACCAACTATTCAATAAACGCAATTGCGCGTTGTACCGACCCGTTGGAGTAACCGACAACCAATTCAGCCCAATAACTTATAAAAATGAATTTTGAACAGCCCGTACATCAAACCGAGTGTCCCCGAGCTGAATTGGTTGTTAATAACTTCAACTCTCGCGTTAAACGCACCAAACTACAATTCTAGTCAACCAAACATAACAACCAAACTACAATTAGTTGACCTACCTAACGAACACCAATGAACATGATTCTCACATATGTTATACTAGACATACCTAGGAAGATTTTGGTGCAAAAACCTCAACCAAAACAGTCCCGGAAATGCTCAATTGGACAGCCACCCGATTAAGCCTAAAACGAACTTATCGACCAATAACAAGTAAACGTGCAGATTTTAGCATGCGAAGATGCATTTAATTACATAGGATAACCTTTGAAATAAATTATTAAATTTTTACCAGACTTTAATAAATGTCTTAGGTCTATAAAAATATTTTTATTATATTTTTCTAATGGACCCAAAAATTATAAAAATTTCTCCAACACAGCAAGGTACGTGCAGCTATTTCAGTGTGCAACAAAATGGTTTTATTTTTATAAAAATCATTAACCAGCCAAATTAAATGAATCCAATGGGGTTTGGTTCCTAACTCAAAATACTAACTTCCAGAAGTGGAACTAACCAATTTGGACTTATAGAAAAAGGGTTATGACGTCGGGAAGACAGACCAGAATCCGTCATCCCGCATCAGCTTTGACACTCGATCTTATAAAATCATATAAACCATTCAAATCTCGTCCAAAAATTACATAATATACCTTTCTTGAAACTAGACTCAAAGTAGAACATCATGGAAACAAGAATCGATCAAAAAAAAATGGATTATCATCGCGTTATAGACCCTACAATAAACGTATACGAATCTGTCAGCAAACTGTTATCATCAAAACTCAACCTTAACGACCAATAAGCGCGTTAATATGATCAATTAAGGTGTAAAAGACATGGGGAATCATAAAACCGACCTTGAATTGAGTTTTTACGGTTTAATCTTTGCGGCACAGAAGGAAAATCGCAAAGGGGGGGGGGGTACCAGGTCCGATCGCAGCTGCTAATGGGAGTTAGGGTTAGGTTATTTTTTGTTTTATGATATAATATAAGAAGTTACATCCAAGTCCCTCCAAATTGAAGTATAAGGCATTATGGAAGGAAAGTTAAATGGTTTAACGTACCGAGATGACCTAAAGGCTTCCGAGAAACGTCGGTTAAATCCCGAGAATTATACATACTTTACAAGCTTTAACTCTTGGAACCGAAATTAACGGGCGTTACAGATGCTTGATGTTGTAAATGAAATAATAAGTAAATGTTGCAAGTGACACAACGATATAGCGAGGAAAAACCCTTATCATTAGAGAATCTCAGGCAACAAACCTCGGGAGGTAAAAACTATCCCATTGCCTCAATTATATTAAGTAAAATTCGGTGATTACAAGTGTTGAAGGTGTCCGATCGCTGCTATGAATACAAAAGTGTGTAATATGGGTGTGTGTCTGTGTCTTACTATATCTATCAGTAACTTTACTCGTATTTGTCTAAATTTTTAATACGTATTGATTCTGCCCCCCCCCCCCCGGTCGTAACAGATTCCGTGACTTTCACCCCCTCCCCTCGAAACAGGGTCCAAGCTTCGCCACTAATCATTATTATTTACCTATATCTATCAGTAATAGCTCGTCGTTGTAACTTGCCATTAGTAACAAATTGGTATTCACACATTCCATCTGTAGTTTTAAATATCTTGATTCAAGAGAACGACACGACAGATATGAAGATAACAAATTGAAGAATATGATCGAAATCAAAATCGAACAAGTTACCATTATATACTATACTAGTTTTTATCCCCGTATTACGGGGTTGTTTTATAATATTCATTTCAAATATTTATATATATATTTTTGGATTTTAATTTTATTTATTTGAAGTATGTTAATAATATACCTATGATTTGATAATGAAAGGATTTCACAAATAAATGAGATGTTATAACCCAGCTTAAAAGCTATTTGGGTTTAGTGAGACCCATGACACACTTATTTTTTTTACTATAAAATTGTTTCTTAATTATAAATAATATCGTTTAAAAAATAGGATATTAATTTTTAGTATATTCCTATTTTATAGGATTTTCATATCAAATATTTGATGCGATTTTAATTTAATGAGATGTTATAACCCGTTTAAGGGATATCTGGGTTTGGTGAGACCTATATCCGTGAATTCGGATCAAATTCATGAGAAGCCTCCATTTACAGATATAACAATATGATAGTTTAAGAGAATGTAAGGAGTAATCAGAGGGTTTTTAAAGATTTCATTTATATATATTTAAGATAAGATACACTGTTATAGTTGTTCTCAAGTTTGCAGTTGTTCCATTTGAACCCACTGTCATATAACATTCAATATAAAACAAATTTCGAGATGGTAAAACATCATAAAAACATGTACATATGTTATATGAAGTCCATGATGAAATCATAAGTCATCAGTTTAGTAACATCATTTTATCAACCAGTTTAGACTATTGAACCTCTATAACTTTGATTTTCTTTCACAGTTTTAATCAAAGTACAGCATTTCATACCATTAAAATGTTACCACGATTCACCTATTTTATTTATCCATCATTTTAATATTTATAATTTATCTCAATATAAAAAAATAATTACTTTTAAGACTTTAGAATGTTACAAGAAAGGAGTCATTTTATGACTGGAAAATGGTTATTGATTAATAAAATGTGGGCCAATTTTTTAACATCCCTTAAGAGCCAAAATTGTAGTCAATAATTAAAAATTGTGTTGTTTTTAGGATTCTATTTAATAGCAAAAGGTACTATAAAAAAACTAAAAATGAAAACACCACTATTTAATAGAACAATAATATTTGGGTTTGTGATGAATTCTTTTCCTAAAATACTAAAATAAGTTATTTTTCAAGAATTTTAATTAACCAAAAACCATGTTTGGTTTCAAATATATTAAATAGTAATAATCTAGAGTAGGGGAAACAAAATATGTTTGGTTAAGACTTAAGAATAATAATCATATTCTTCACATGAAGGAGTTTGTGACACTTGTCGATCACTTTAATTATGAGCCACTGTAATCTTTTAAAAAGGCGTACCAACTACCGATTGCAATGACCAATCTAAACTTTCATCGCTAACCAATGCCCACTTAGACAAACACTTCTAATATGTTTCGTTGCTAGCCATGCTACTCGAACAAACACTTCTAAAACACTTAGTTGCTAACTGATGTCGCTACGTACGAAGCATGGTCTAATCATCTAACTTCATGATATAACAACCATCAAACTCGATTGTTAATTTTCTTAAGATTTAACCCAAAATTTTTCTTATTTATTTTAACAATTTTTCTAATAAAAAACTTATTGAATTTTAGTTTTATGGGCTTTTTGAGGAAGATAAGAAGCCCGCCAAAGGTCAAAGGGCTCATACCCAATCACCCATGTGAAAGGTAAACAAGACATTTCACAAATTGCTTACCAAATTTGTTCATAGTTTCAAATAGTTTAAATTTGCATTAGGTATATATCAAAATGTCACCTCTTCATGACATGGAGATTCACATAGCACCTTTTCTTTTCCTTTTATTTTTTTTTCTTTTAATATTATTTTTTTTAAGCCATGACAACCTTCTATTGAAAAATTCACCAGACCTTACTAATATCATGTTAACTAATGGAATCGGGTAAAATACAGCTTGCGTTGGACAGTAAATAAGCTGAGCCACTTTTGAGTCATTTGAGATTATTATGCTAAAAGTTTTAATCAAGACGAGCCTAGACCATGCGTAATGGGGAATTATATGGGCACTGTAGAGACGGATAAAGCCCCTACACACCCCGAGCATTTTGATTCGTTATGGCGACATGAACGTTTCTACAATAAAGCCCATATGTGTCTTAAATGGTAACGATTGAAGGGACATTAAGAGGCATTATCCATCGAATATGATTTTTTTTACTAAAAAGGGCGATGATGTAAAGACGCAGAGCAAGAGTCTAAGCTTCACTAATCAAACTTGATTAGGCTCACGAATCTAAATAAGCTTGTTGTTCATCTAGTTTCGATTATACATAAAATTATGATAAAATTAACTTTTTCATACGCTTATATTTTTCAAAAAAGTTACGCTATAAAAATAAGCATTTTATTCACTTTAATTTGAGTATAGATTGCAATAGTTTTATAAATGAAAACAAAATTAATATGTTACTCAGGGTTGTTTACAGTCGGTTTTGACGGTTGAATGTTAAACCCATGACCCAAACTCTTAGTAACATCTTTTTTGACGTTGAAAACCAAACAGTGAAACCGAAGTACCAAACCAATGACCGGTCTAAGAGTTTAAACCGAACCATAAACACCAATAATTGTTATGTGATTACAAGGGTTTGTGTTATGATAAACATAAGATAACTAGTAAATAATAAACAAGTCAAGCCCGAACTTGCAAAACTACTTAGATCAAACTCGAGCTCTCTTACTTTAAACAAGCCAAGCTTTTCAAGAGACTCTTAACTTCTAAATGAGACAAGTTAGCTAACGTTTTCAAAAACAATTTGAGTCAGCCTCTTATCACTATGTGATGCACTCAAATATGGAATCTAAAACGAGTTTATATTTTATAATCATAAACTTTTAAAGATGTTAGAATATTTATAAACTCACTTGTGATTTCGTTATTAAATCAAGGAGTCAAGATTCAAGTGCTCCACTTCTAGAAAAGTGTTTAAATTTCTCTCTTTTTGGTAGTGATCTAACGTAACTACCATACCAAATGCCTATACAAAGTTTTAACTTTAAATGGTTTAATTAAAAATTAATCGGGCCGACGGGTTGTTAGGGTTGGAAGTCATGAACCCGGGTCGATTAACATTGAGGATAAGGTTTCATAATCATACCGTAATTGCTTTGTTTCATATGAACTAAACAGCAATATGATATGATTAAGAAAGTTTTTTAATTTACACATGGGATGATGTATGATGCAACTTTATATATTGGATTAAATAATACAAAAAAAAAAACATAAAAAATCACGTCAAGGTTGCGTAAACAAATCGCAACCTTTGGTCATGTAAGTTAGTGAAATTTATAATATTTGATCAATGTGGTACAAATGGATGAATAAAAATAGTATTTTGAAAGCGAAAAAAATGTAAAAAAAAAATAGTAGCATATGAGCATTCTACTTGCAGAATGCAAATATATAATAATAATCAGGCATGAACAACATTTAGTATGTTACCGCAAGTTGTGAGACTAAATTGCTTTAAGTCCAGAGAGTTCACGCAGTTTCTCACATAGTACGAATGTGATTGTAGTTTGGGGACCTAGTCGTGCAAAAATAGCGAACCCGCTGCAATGTTTTTGGTATAGACAAGCGTTAGCATGGAAGATAAACATAAACAAGATTGGAACATTGTAAAAATTCTAGAGGTGTCAAAATGGGTCAGAAGCCAGGTTAGGAAACGGGTCAAAATGGATAACTTCTTTGTGGATTGGGTTGGTTGGCCCAAGGTACTTTTTGGTCCAATTTGGTGTGTTAAATAAAAACGAAAAGAATTATATAGTTTTAACAACAGTATAATATTTTAATGCAATGATTTATGACGTTTTTTGCAATAAAAATACACTTTTGACGACTTACAAACCAATTCACGACCCTTTTGACATGTTTCTGGTTAGTGCCAAACATAGACCAAATTAGGGTAGCAAACGCTTAGAGCCGGCTCATTTACAAACTGAGCTGAGCCGAGCAGGCCCTGCGACTCGTCAATCTGGCTTACCTTGGCTCGGGCTCGGCTCCACTCATTTCGAGCGAGCTTCAAGCAAGCCACAAGCATTTTACCCTAGACCAAATCTACCCATTTATATCTAATCTCTAATAGGAATTATAAAAAGTAGACGGCCATTGTTGGTTCTCACCCTTTGTAGAGTCCTCGAGGTCCCTCTGTGATCAAAACCTAGAATTTAAACATATTAAAATGTTAGGCAATTCAATCCAATAAAATCGAAAGTTCACTTAAAGAACAAACACGACGTCTGAAATATATAGTGAACTTGAAATCGCCAAAAGAAGATCTAATGATGCTGAAATCTATAATTAACCCCAACAAGTCAACAACAAATGTAATTATGGAATCATAAAGAACATAAAATCAGAAATTAATGCATTACCTTATATGCACAATGGAAACCGTTTTTATAAGCTCCGTCTCTAATAGATTCGCTTTGTAACATGAGACGGGTTTTAACCATGTCCATAGGCGCAGTTATGAGCGTGCTCATTGCACCCGCTATTGTACTCGACCTTCATAAGATCCAGATAAAATAACAGTTACAAACAATTAGCATCTAATATTAATGATTATATTTGTTTGAAAGATTGTAGGTAGAGAACTAGAGATGCATACACAAGATGAAGATAGAATCCTTCTTCAAGAGGGGTCCATTTTAACAACACCTGCCTTATAGTGACGTAAACAAAACTTAAAATAAGAATTGTAAATTTTGTAAATAATAAAACAGAGGACATAAGTTTTTAGAAGTTAACCCGTTTGAATTCATCATATGTAGCCATCTGTGATGCAGTTAAAGCCCCCGCACGAACCATGGCAGGCCCCACCCCCTTCCATAGAGCCGTTACTCCCTCTTTTGCAGCAATTCTTTGCAGTTCACCAATCGCTCCTATAGGCACATTAGGGTTCATTTGCAGACGTACCTAAATAATAACCACCTTTTCATTTTTAAGCAGAAAAAAGGTTCTAATGGTAACAAATTATTGGAGAGTATATATGTAAAACGGGTTACATTGGGTCATACCCTATTGGCATTGAGCCATAAGGGTAAAACTAAAAAGGTAAGCAATAAAAAAAAAAAAAATCGGAGCAAATGCCTTGAACGGTTTAATCCTGGTCCTTAGGACCAAAAAGCTGCAAGTATAATTTTGTAGAATTTTTTTGGTTATTAATGTAGAAAATATTTGAAGTACTGCTTTAAAGGTGTCTAAATTTATTGGTTTATATCTCTTACCTTGATAAAGCCAAATCAATATGACATTATCTTTTTCCAAAAACAAATACGTAATACAATCTTACTGGTTAATTGAATACATCTGAATTATTTTTATAGACAAATCTAATATATATCTCCCTCTTATATAGTTTATATATTATGAAATATTTAACAGCAATGTAACTACTTACCCCAAATCTATTTTCAGTTAAGATAAAAGAGATAAATAATTATAAATACACTTATACACACACACACACATTGACACATATAAATAAAGATAATGTTTTTTTTTTCTTTTACAAGTTGCATCGTTTAAGAGATCTTCTTAATACCTTCAGAATGAACCCAATATCGTCATACTATTGGCATTTCCTTTTTTTGTAATCTTATTGTAAAATATAACAAACAATTGTTAAAAGAATTATAATACTCTTTTATATTTTAATTCTTAAAAGACTTTTACTCAAATAGACATCACCTATATAATCAGATAACTACATCCATTCAAAGTTGAATTTAATACCGGTAAGTTTAGTAACACAAAACCAATATATTATAGACAGGTTTTTACTGAAATAGACCCATGAATACACAGGAAATAAGCCAGCTATTAATTAATTAAATCATGCAATGACATAACCTAAAAGGGATTACAAAAATATGTTATGACATTTTCTATAACAGGACTGGGCTCTTTGAGACCAGGCCCAGGCCTGGTTAGACCAGGCTTTGTGCACCTCTATGCTAACCAACCCGCCCATGTTTCCACCTTAAATGTATAACAATGCCTAAAAGATACCTTTACAACTTCCATAGGGTTGGTGAGCAAAGTGGCAAAAGCACCGGAAACAACTCCAGATGCAATCTTCATGAAGATGTTAGTGGATTCAAAGGCCAGTTCGCATAAATTTTTAGAAGGTTCATACAAACCTAATCGTAGACCTCCATAAGCAACTGACCTAGTCAATGCTGGGGACAAACCAAGATACAACGCCCGAGGTCCTTCTTTTTTAACAACTTGAACAAAAGTTTGTCCCTGTATATACCAAAACACAAGAACCTTCAGTCAGTCATTTTTGTCATAAATTAACAACTATAATAAAGAACTAAATAACATAGTTGGTTAACGGTTTATACCATTCCAGTTAATGGGCCTCTTTGTCCAACAAGTTGCATTTGTAGTCTCACTTTAAGTACATCTGCATACCATAACAAACTTCCTTGCCTTATAATATACAAGTAGAGATAAAAATTTTAACTGTTTAACAATGACTGAACTCGGCCTCTATTTTTTTTTTCTGTTATGCATTAAATTAATAAATCTAGGTGAAACAACAGGAATCGGTCGAAACTAAAAGTGCAAAATGGAATTATTAATAATTGAAAGAGGAAACCTAGTGGATGTGTTAGGGCCGTGGCTGTAGCAACAGCAACGCCACTTGTTCCAAAGTGAGATGCAACATTTGACGGTGAAGCTGACCAACTCTGATTGTTCTTTACTCCCATCTCACCTGCAATTTCCAAAATTCACCAATCAAATCCCCAATTTCTGCATTCAAACACCAATTTCAAACCCTAACGCATTATCTAAGAACAAAACAGCTGAATTCTACTCGAATTACAGTAAACGTACGCGAAATCTCGTCAAAATGCATTAATTTAGCAAAATACAAACATAACATAAACCCTAGGTTTCCGAAGGCATAAAACAACCAAATAATCACGAATTTTAGATAAACTTTCACATGGTACAACACCTTACCAGTATGATGTTGTACCACACCATAAGAAACCATACTACATTGTATGCCACCTTATCACATTGGCACCTTACCACACCATACGACTCCTTACCACACCTTATGACACCTTACCATGCCGTGCAACACCTTATGAAATCATATGATACCATAGAACACCTTACCACACCGTACAGCAATGTATGACACCTTATCACATCGTACGGCGCCGTACCACACTATATGAAAGCTTACCAAACCATACGACGCCTTACCACACCATTTACACTGTACGACACCTTAACATACCACACGACATCGTATGAAACCAAACCACACTGATCAAATCCTCCATTTCTTCATTCAAACACCAATTTCAAACCCTAACACCATTCTATAATAAAAAAAACACCTAAGTTCTACTCTAATTGCATTAAACACACGCGCAAACTCATCAAAACACATGAATTCAGCAAAACATGAGCATAACATAAACCCTAGGTTTCCGAAGGCGTAAAACAACCAAATAAACACAAATTTTAGCAAAACTGAAAATGTTAATCGCAATTATTAGCTGAACTAAAGCATACAACACGATGAAATCCTCCATTTCTTCATTCAAACACCAATTTCAAACCCTAACGCCGTAATCTAACGACAGAACACCTGAATTCTACACAAATTACATCAAACATACGCGAAAACTCATCAAACCACGTCAATTCAGCAAACCACGAGCATAACATAAACCCTAGGCTTCCGAAGGCGTGAAACAACCAAATAATCACAAATTTTAGCAAAACTGACAATGTTAAAGGCAATTTGCAGCTTAATGAAAGCATACAATACAATCAAATCCCCAATTTCAAACCCTAACACCGTAATCTAACAACAAAACACCTGAATTCTACTCAAATTACATCAAACATATGCGAAATCTCATCAAAACGCATTAATTCAGCCTAATACAAGCATAACATAAACCCTAGGCTTCCGAAGGCTTAAAACAACCAAATAATCTCAAATTTGAGCGAAATTGACAATGTTAAGCACGAATAGTAGCTGAATTGCATCAAACATACGCAAAAACTCGACAAACCGTGTCAATTTAGCATAATACAAGCATAAGAAAAACCCTAGGCTTCTGAAGGCGTAAAACAACCAAATAATCATAAATTTGAGCAAAATTGACAATGCTAAACGCGAATTGTAGCTGAATTGCATCAAACACACACGCAAACTCGTCAAACCGCGTCAATTTAACAAAACACGAGCATAGCATAAACCATAGGCTTCCTAAGGCGTAAAACAACCATGTAATCACAAATTTGAGGGAAATTGGCAACGTTAAACGCGAATTGTAGCTGAATTGCATCAAACATACGCGAAAACTCGTCAAACCGTGTCAATTTAGCATAATACAAGCATAACATAAACCCTAGGCTTCCGAAGGCGTAAAACAACCATATAACCGCAAATTTTAGCGAAATTGAGAATGTTAAACGCGAATTGTAGCTGAAATAGCTGAATTAAAACATATAATACGATTAATCGATGAATATACAGGATGACGAGAGCAAACCTGAAGCATTTTTTATTCGTTCGTGCATCTGTTGATTTGCGTTTGTTAGTTTTCGTTAGCCCTAGTTTGTTAGAACTGCAAGTATTGGGATCGGTACAGTTATGGTCCTTTGGAATACCATAAGTGTGCACTTTACACCCTCATAAGTCATAAGTTCAGTAGAAGGTTTGGATTATTCGGTGGAGACCCTAGTTCGAATCTTGTGTCATTTTTGGTGGATTATGGTAACGAAGGATTTGAGTTTGGCCTTGCGAGCTTGTCAGTTTGAATCCCGACCCCACTTGGGTTTTTGTTCCGTCGTGTGTTACCCCAGAGAGTTATGCTCTTGTGGTGGCACAACGATTGTCAAGTGGCAGTCGATGAAATGCCCAAGCCAAACTCTGAAGCCTGTGGTGGCACAACGACTCCCAAGTGGCAGTCAACAAAACACCCAAGCCAACACAACACAAGAAAGTCGCCACCCCCCCCCCCCAAAAAAAAAAAGAAGAAAACGTATGGTATTGAGTGTTTAAATATGGTAAATCATGTTTCCAGTAAAGATTCTATACAAATCACACTTCAGGTAAGTTTTTAAGATGAACTTATTATGGTGGTTAAAATTTGTTACATAAAAGAATAACTCAGTCAAAAGATGTCACATGGACGTAAAAAAAACTTTATTGGTGCTTTTTTAAGCTCAAAACGTGTCATGGCGTTACTACGTCATATTTTCATATGGTAAATTGAGTCGGTGCTTTTAGGAGCTCAAAAGGAGCCATGGTATTGTACTATTGTTTCGTGCCATCGTCGTACAAGTAGATATCGATCACATTATTCGCATCCACTAGATCGGCATCATCTTTTGTTAATCATCTCGTTAATTTAAACGAACACAACAGTAATACAGAAGATGCACACATTATCTGAAAACATAAGCACGTTCGGTCATGGCCTCTCATCTGTATTTCATATTAAGAATCAAAATGGCATCTGAGATTTGTAGCAAAAAGTAATAAAAACCCATGTTTCAAAATTGGCCATTTTGACAGCTAACAAATATATAACCACAGATATACAACATGATTTGTAACTTCATGTTCCTAAGGACCATTAATATGCATACCAATTCTCATTCTTTTTCCAGCATACCGTTTCATTTTCACATGCGCATTGAAGATTTGGTGCCTGTAATTTTGAAAATAAAAAGTAGTCAATCATTGATGCATAATAATTTATATGTTGTGTCATAAATGATTTCAAAACCATATTAATTTGATGTTTATAATTACCTTGCATAATCTAGTTTTTGAATAATAATCCCATTTAGTAAGAGTTCTGAACTGTAAACTTTTGCACCTGAAAGTACAGACCATATGTTTTACATGTGAACTTAATCGTAATAAGGCCTGCAAACGAACCGAATGAACACGAACATGAACAAGGGCATGCTTGTGTTCGTTCATTTAACTTTAAACGAACACGAACACTTAATTGAACACATATTTTGCGTTTTTGTTTTCGTGTTCGTTTATGTTCATTTGTTTAAATTATAAACGAACAGTTCACGAACATAAATGAACAAAGATAAACAAACATAAATGAACATATATAAACAAATGTAAATGAACACAAACAAACATAAATGAACACAAATGAACAAATATAAAACCATTAAGTAGATGACTCTTCAAAATAATATTTAATTATTTTCTATTAACATGTAAACGAACATAAATAAACGGATATAAATGAACATAAATAAACGAACATAAACAAACTTTCAGGAACATAAATGAACGAACAAAACATGTGTTCATGTTCGTTTGTTTATTAAATAAACGAACATAAAATGAACTTCCCACCAAACGGTTCACGAACAGTTCACCAGACATTCGGTTCGTTTACAGGCCTAGTAATAACTTGTGTATGCATAATGAAATAAGTATGCATCTATCTATACCTTTGTCTAAAAATGGAACACATACTTCATAATCCTTTTCACAAGACAATATTAAAAGATCATCTGATATCTTGTACTCCATCCTAGCTTGCTTAACACCTTCCATAACCTGTGAAGCATAACATTATAACAAAATTCCCAAAGTATGTATCTAATGCATACGATTTCTTACCTTGCCTTGACTTGCTTTGACCAAGTTTTTAATCATTTCTCGGTCAGGCTCTACACTTGAGGTAACTAACACTCTCTGATCCTGTATTTTAAAAATAAGTTGAATAATTAAAATTTTAAAATCATACAATCAACTGAATCTTAAGTGTGTGTTTACACACAAACTATTACCTTGAGAAGTGGATGTGATCTTGCACGAGACAATGAAACGGGCATATTAAAGCCGATTTCTTTTTCCTTTTTAGTGTCCCTAAGTATGTAAATTTTTTCATCAATAATACATGCTGCTTGCTCACAGCTTTCAAGCCATGACGGGGTCACTACTGGTTTACCAAACGCCATTGCTTCTAACATATTCTTTGTTCTTGCAAATCTATCAGAAACAAAATGTGTAGCATCCGAGCAATCTTTTGCTATTGAAATTCCCAATTTTTTCATTACCTGCATAGAAAAGATGGGAGATTTATGACTTGTGATCGGTTATAAAGAGTTCAAACAAAAAGAGTATTATTAGAGGTGGCAAAATAGACAGGCATTTTAATTAAAAAAGTGTGATATTCTTATAACAATTAGCATGTCAAAAAGATTAAATAAATTATATTATCCTGTAATACCAATTATTTAAACAAAGATTTAGGAGATTGTATGCATTAAAACTGCAATTTTGACCTATATAAACTCTTGGATCCATTTGACCCGTTTGACACATTTCCTTTCTAGCTATCTTTTTAATTTTCTTTTTACTGTTTGACACATTGAAAAAGTCAAACATAACCCAAATCGACCCATTTACCAGCAAAAATCAAAATTTCCACATTTAGCTATGATAATAAACGAAGAAGTTTATAAAAAAATAACCTTTCTCTGCTGCTTAACCACATCATCTTCAAGATTTTGGCTGAACAATACACGAACTTCCACCCTTTTTCTACGTTTTCTCAAATCCTTTGTTATGGAATCCGGGGACGATTCTGCAACATGTTTAGTGTTAGTAACTTCTGCTAAACTCAGCTGACCAATGTCCTGCATCAAAGATCCTTTCCAGGACTTATTTCTAACTGCTGATCTGAATTTGGAAGCGGATCGTGCTTTCCTTGTTACGCTCGACATCAAAAAAGCTTCCTTGAGGCTCCCTTCTGTCTCACTGGGACCCACAACTGAAACTCTATTGCCACTTAATGTTGCATTTTGTCTCGTATTTCTACATGTTCTTTTCTTTTTGGGCCAATTCCATGCCTCAAACTTTATGTTACCATGTGTAATATTTTCAAGATTACATGAATGCTCAGTCCTCTTTGAAACTTTTACCGATGACCCGCGTCTAGTTCTAGTAGCCACGGGTGAAAAGGTTTTAGCTTTTTGAGTTTCACGGTGGGATCCACGCCTTGTATAAACATATTGAACGTTTTCCTTTTTTGAATCTTGATTTTTCTTCCTTTTGGTAAAAACTTTCAAGGGTTTATCATGTGACTTCTTGACATTTTCAGTTAAAGATTCTACATTCGGCTCGTTTCGGTTAAAATTTGTGGCATCCGTTAAAGGAAAAGAAACCTGTTTCAATGTTTCATCAACATCAAAAGTGGGAGGTGGGACATACAGCAAGGATTCAATAACTTCAGCTGCCATTTGAGTGTTGAAACTAGCATCAAACATATCGTTTCCCGAGGGGCATTTTGGTAATTCTTCCTCAAAGTGTTGATCAAGTGATCTTCCATCCAAATGTATATTTTTTTGGATGTTGGGTTCTTTTTCCTTTTCCAAAATGAGATTAGCGTTCCAATCGAAGGTTGGAACACCGATTTGGTTCATACGATTGGCTTTTTTTACCAATTCATGGGACCCTTTTGCAAATGAAGTAAAAGGTGATCTTGGTCCATTAGTTTTTGGAATCTTGACTTCTGGAGACAAATTTTCAACACTAATTGAAAGATAATGATCCACAAATCTCAATGCATTAGCTTGTGTTGACTCCCCAGGTTCCGGAGAATCATCAACTATTTCATTTACGTTCTCAGAATTATTATAACAGGCATTCTCGTCATGATCAACTTTTGCAGCATTTGCATTATTTGATATCCCAGTTAGTACTTCTTGAAAACATGTGTCTGCTTGTAGTGATTTGGGCCCGTTATCAGTTACTTTATCTGTCAAATTGCTTCCTGCAGAAGACTTGACTTCTAATGACGGTGTACTAACTGCACTAGCGCGTCGCCACAGAAGTCCTGATACAAAATGCAGTTACAAAAATGTTAGTAAAAACATCCAACTTCATCACTTTACTGGTTTTTCAGTTAATAGCTGTTTTTTACCCATAACATTCCGCAAATCGTATGCTAAAAAGTTATTAAAACTAGATTAAAATGTAATAGACTTAAAAGATTTAAATGAATGTCTTAATGAACTTATACAAACTTAAACTAACGAATATAAATAAATGTAAACTAACAAAAATAAATAAACGTAAACAAACGAACATAAACAAATTTAAAAGAACAAAAGTTCACGAACAAAAATGAACAAACAAGACATGTGCTCATGTTCGTTCATTTCACTAAATGATAAAAAAAATTGTTCATGTTTGTTTGTTTATTAAAAGAACTAACATAAACAAACTTCCGGCCGAAGAGTTCATGAATGGTCCATTGAACTTTCAGTTCATCTATAAACCTACTTAGATATGCATTAAATTATCAGTATCAAGGTTTAATTGCGTTTGTCCTACACGCCCAAGTTACGTTTCTCAAATGTTTGTTTCCTATAATTTTACACAAAATTCTGTTAACATGTATTCCATTACTTTTACAGTATGCAGCCAAATGAGAATACATGTTAAAAGGTAAAGAGTTGATCATAATAGATGCACAAGTCACAATCTTCAAATGAAATTCTTAAATTTTCGCTTTAAATAACTGTTTATCATACCTCCTCTTCGGTCTTTTTTCTCTGATATTACTTCATCATCATCACTATCCAACACACCTACATCCTCACTATCTTCCACCATTAGTGATCTGAGGTCGCCAACAAAATTGTTAATATCTAATTCCTCGGTTTTGTCATCCAAATTCACAAATTGAGTTTCTTCTTCATCTTCTTCTTCTTCAGTGTAACTGTAATCAAAAGCCCTAGAAATCTTATAACTGTCCTCAACACCTACATCAACCATATTCCCTGTTGAATCAATAAAAGATGCACATAAAACATTAGAAATATTATAAGAATCCATGAGCTAAGTATGCATATCATCTCCATTCTATTATTATGAAACTAAATAGTTTACATTGTTCTAATTAGAGCTGTCCAAACTGCTCGATGCTTGTTCGAGTTTGGGTTGGTTTGTAAACGAGACAATCAGCTCGAATTATATTCAAACTTATTTTTTTATTTAAATAATAATATATATACAAATACACAATTTTTAAATACTTTTAAAATTTCTCTCACTCTGTCACTTTCATAATTTCAGGCTACATTATATCCAACATCAAACTTATTTCTTATAGAAATTTGCAAACTACTAGAAATTTGTCTAAAAGCAACTAATTTGTCTATTTAACTGCACTTTAGTGTAATTGTTCAAATGGTTTTTTATATAACATAAAAAAAGGATTTTACAATAAACAAATTATATATATATATCCAACTTCCAACTTCTTTATGCAAAAAAAAAAAGATAAGCAATACTCGGAAAATCGCTCGATCGAAAATGCTCGTTCGATTTACGCTCAGTTTTGCAAAATTATTTCTTATAGAAATTTGCAAACTACAACAAGTTTGTTTAAAAGCTTATTTCTTACAAAACTTGCAAACCACTAGAAGTTTGTCTAAAAGCTACTAATTTATCCGTTTACCTGTCACTTTATTCTAAGACAAAGTGTAGTGAGCAACAATTCTGGGCGACACGGGGGGGGGGGTGGAATTTGTGGCGGTGCTTGTTTTTTTGAATAATATTATTATATTAATATGTGTGTGTAATATATATACATATATATATTGATGTGATGGGGATACAAAACCATTACACCTAAAGTGAAAATCGCCCCTTTGCTGATTTGACATCACGTGTCAAAAATCGCCCTTATTTTGTATCCCTCCACTACACATAACTTGTTTATGCAAAAAAAAAAAGATAAGCAATGCTCGGAAACTCGCTCCATCGAAAAATGCTCATTCGATTTTGCAAGCCCTCACTCGGTTCGGTTAGTGAACAGCCCTAATTACCAAAATTGAGGAGAAATAAAAGGGGAAAAGAGCGTACCAGGTTGGTGATGGTCAAATCTAGGCATAATATAAAGTATAATCAGTTGTTTAAACTCCCATTGAAGGACAAAATGAGATGATTTGTACACAAGAATGCAGTTGGAAGCGTGCTTGAGAAGCTGGAGAATAATAAGGTTATGATGAATTTGAGTGAGAATTTGGGGGGGAAATGAAATGAATATAAAAATGGTGGGTTTTGGAGGGAAAATTGGGATATAAGGCATGATGTTTTTAATAAGAAGAGACACCCTTAAGTTCCGTACTTTGAAAAGGCGTTTGACCAGAATCTTAAACGAGTCGTATGACTTATACGAGACAGTGATGCTATTTAAACGAGTTGTATAGCCTATACTACTCGTATACCGCCCATACACCCTTTAAACGACTAGTGCCTATGCCAGTCGTTTTTTGTTTTTTTCCCATATCATTGTGTAATTAACTAAAAATTTTCATCACCGAGTATGGGTTTCGGATTACCTAAGCCCGATCCATTGTCATCCCCTAGCATAATACTATAAAACCTTTTGACCCCAGATTGATAGTTAACATATACCTCATCAACGTCATTTTCAATCATTAAGGGCTTCTTTTTAACCAACATTTCCATCATCATACAAACCAGAATCCTTGAATTAGAAGTGTTACCCTCGTCTTGAGGCACGCTAACTTCACTTAAACCGATAACCATTTATTTTTTCTCGTATGAATTATTCGAGTTTCACCAGTAGCGTATACGATCAAGAAACCAAGGGAAAAACAATGATAACATCTCCATTTTAGCGCTTTGAAGTTTTTCATGTCTCCACCTTTTATCCTTCCAGTATTGGGTAATTTCCATCATCCGCGTATCTATACAGACGAGTAACCAATCACCATAATGAAATAAAATGAAAACGAAATATTTTAACTCAAACAGTCATATATAAATTAACATAAATATTATGTTAATCAAACTATTTTAAATATTTATGTTAAATCTATATATGAAACTATTTTTAAAAATAGCAATTTAAAATAGTTTCATATATAGATTAACATAAATATTTTAACTCAAATAGTCACAAATGCATAATAATAATTAATTATTAACTGACAAACATTTTTTTTTTGTCCTAAATCACTATTTTTGCCTTTTTGACCAAATTTTCTTTTCTAGCATAAAGTTTTCAAGATCCAATGACAAAAGTGGAAACCGAAACAAATGCTTTTCGAAAACTCAAAAATCGATATTTCAGTTTTAGCCCTAAGCCAAAAGAACCAACCCATAGTACATACGCTGTTACTTCAACCGTAGACACAAAATTAAATCAGTCTTTGGATTTAACAAGTGGACAATATAAAAATCCCAATCCAAATAAGCCAAAAAGGACTAAAGGAGTGAACTACCAAGTTGTATGAATAAAGTATTTTTTTATTTATTGGATTGACCCTACATAAGCACTATTGTGTAGCCAATGAGAATGGTTCAAAGTTTAGATGCTTCATTATATTGTATAAAATGTTTGCTAATCTATGTCAATCATTAATTAATTACCTTTCAGGAAAGTCATTTACCTTTTTGCAATTGCTGATTTCCATTTCGAAAAGAAAAATGATTTATAGCCTTAAGTTATGACTAGTTGTATATATCTTGGTTGTTTGGTTTTTGGAGTCTCGACAACAGTTTTTAATACAAGTTTCCGTTTCAAATTAAAAAGAAGGTACATATATGAGAAAGTGATTGAGACAAGATGATACATGAGTTTAAGCTGCTGCCATTTTATTCTCAAAACTA
The DNA here is from genome assembly GCF_021521415.1 of Bidens hawaiensis. NCBI lineage: Eukaryota > Viridiplantae > Streptophyta > Magnoliopsida > Asterales > Asteraceae > Bidens > Bidens hawaiensis. The sequence goes on along the minus strand of NW_027492133.1, from coordinate 555,402 downwards.
TAGAAACTAGTTTCAGATAAATCATGATGCAATCGATCACTGTGATTTTAAATTGAGTCATTTAATGAATAATGAAATGAAGAAATCACCAACTCCATTAATGTGTAAATCCAAGACACATGATGTCATCCTTTGTGTGGATCATCCATATATTACATACATAACATAGATCAGCATTACACTTCTAGGACTTTAAGCCTCTCCCTCACCTCTCTCTCTCTACACACACATATATATATATATATGTATGCGCGCACGCACACACAGATAGGGCCATGTTCTTTTGAGAACCAAACATAGTTATGAGAACTTTGAGAATAAAATGTTTTTTAATTTTTAAAAAGTTTTATAGAGCTTCTATACACTCTTACGAGCATTTTTTGTCGAGGGAAAAAACCTAAGAGAATAAAAAAAATTGACAAAAACCCCGTTGTCATCGTGTCACATATGTAATAGCCTAGGTAAAAATACACACAGCATTTTACTTCAAAAGAGTAAAGCCATAAGAAACACAAAATCTAAAATAATTATGATAACAAAATCCAAAATTATTATAACATTTTACGTGTCTCTCTCTCTCTCTATTGTTGGTGTAATCAAAATCAGTTATGCTAAGATCAATCAAACCCACTTGGTTAGTACTTCCTCAACTTCATCTATGTTCTTGTACGTACACACGATTTTTTTATTTTATTTTTTTTGGTTGAAAAAGTAGGTGGTATAGGTAAAATATTTGTATTTGTAGGTAGGTTCCTTGGTTATTTGCAAAAGTGAGTTAACTCGCTGTAGGGGATTGCGAGCTTTGAGATGCAGACTTAAACTCGCAAAAGGGGGTAGTGAGCTAACAAGAAATCTGACAGCTTAAAAATTGCACACACCTATCTGGGTAGCGTTGTAAACATTTAAGTACTTCACACATGTTTACATCTTGCCATTCACACATGTTTGACACACACCTATATGATGTTGACTTGTTTTTTTGACGAAGCAACTTCATTTCAAGAGGTGTACGTGGTTAATTACTTCAACCTTCCGGTCTAGCAGGTTTTCTTACAAGTCTCCAAGGATTGTTTCTATTGGATAATCATAATATGCTAAGTATTGCATGTGATTTTATATCTTATACGGAGTAATATATATGACCATACTCAATTACTCAGTGACTTAATTAGTTTAAAAATTTGAAAACAGTTTATATAATTAGTTTTAATTATTCTATTTAGTTTTAATTTTAAGATTGATTCGTTAATACAGATTAACTTAGAAATAGGATGAGGCATGTGGTCAGATAAGTAGATAACTCAGATCCAAACATGTGTGAATGACAAGATGTAAACATTTAACCAGTGTTTTAAAAACCGATTCATACCGGCCGGTTGGTAATACCGGATTTCACATATCAAATCGGTATTTTGTGACCGGTATTTTTGAGCGGTTTGCTAGATCATTGAATCAACGGTTTTTTCTAAAATACCGGTTTAAACCGGCAAACCGGTTCTAAGCCCAAGCGAATTTTGATATTTTGAGGCTCATATTTTTTAAAATTTACCTTTAACATAACAATTAGCATCGAAATGAGTGAATCTTTGGATTATTTTTAAAAATTGAAAGCTTTTGTATTATTTTTTTTATTATGGATTAACTTTTTTATTATATTTTATTATGGAATCATATAATTTTGGATTATTTTTTGAGTTGAAGTTACATTTATATGATATTACAAGGTAAACTATTAACCCGGTTGAACCTCTCGGTACAACCCGATTCAACCGATTGTACCATTTTTTAGTCAAATCTGATACGAGTTAAATACCGGTTTTTAAACATTGCATTTAACACTCTGATTTTAAAGTTAGTAATTTAATTAATGAATTAAATGAAAAAATTAACTCCATTAATGTGTAACTCCAAGACACATGATGTCATCCCATGTGTGGATCATCCATATATGCATACATAACATAGAGCAACATTACACTTCTAGGACAATTTTTTTTCTCTCTCTCTCTCTCCACACACATATATATGTATATATTTACCCTAACGATCAAGCCTTTTTCTCTTATAGGTGTATATTGTTGTAATCAAGATCAATGATGCTAAGATCAATCAAATCCTCTTGGTTAGTAATTCTGCTACTTCATCTATGTGTGTGTAGAGTGTAAAAGATATATAACAAACACATATATATGATGTTGACTTGTTTTTGATGAAGCAACATCTTTTCAAGAGGTGTGGCTGCTTCAACCTTCAAGTTTAGCAGGTTTTCTTCCAAGTCTCCAAGGTTTGTTTCTCATAATTCTTGAATAATTATTGCATGTGATCTAATATATCTTAAAATATGTATGACCACACTCATAGTAAACGAATTAGTATTAACTCTTGTACTGAAATTTAGTTTTTTTAATTTATTTGATAAAACAACTTAACTTAGAAATTGGATGAAGCATGATCATGTGGGTCAGATCCAAACATGCGTGCATAAATGTAGACCACTTGGGAGCAGAAAGACTTCAATTATTTCATTCAAAGATTCTTTCACACGTTACTTCAAAAGAGTAGAGTTCACATGGAACACAAAATCCAAAATTATTATGATAACATTTTACTTTTTTATAAGCTTTTAGCTGTAATATGTTGTCTTTATGTTAAGGGGAAATTATGCTATATCAATCATAACCTATGTTATTGAAGAAAAAAAATTAATAACGCAACTAGGTTTAATTTGACAATTTGACTCGTTTCAATCCAACCCAAAATAATCTTTTTTTTTTAATTTAACCTTTTTCGACCCTAACCCATTCTGCCCCTATCCCGTTTTGACCTGACCCAACCCGTTTGCCAGTCCTAGCAACTACAGTTTTATTTTTGTAAAAAATTTTGGGTATGATTTATTTTTCTTTAAAAACTTAGGGTATGTTTGGTTGGAGGTAATGGAATGAAGGGGGAATAGAATGGGAGAATGAATGGAATGGACAAGGGAATGAAATAGATCATTACCATTCATTTTTCTTGTTTGGTTAACCTATAAGAATGAAATCATTTATTAATTTTTATTGTTTGGTATCTAAAAAAATTGTAGAAATGAAATAGAAATAATAAAAACACTTCTATCTCAAAATACTTTTTAACCAAAAAAAATAAAAATAAAAACCCTACAATGGCGATGGTGGTAGCTCCGGCGACGAAAATGGTGGTGGCGGTGGTGTGGTGGTGGCAGCGGTGGTGGTGTCGGCAGAGTTGGTGGTGGTGCCGATGGTGGTGGTGGTGTTGTTGTTGAGAAAGTAGGGCGAATGAGGAATGAAATGAAAAAAAAGGGGAGTAGGAAGGAATGGATTTGATGGAATGGGATTCCATGTGTAATGGATGATTCCATTCCATTGAGCAACCAAACACCACTTTTTTCATTCCTGCGTACCAAACGCTACCTTAACTTCGTGAATTTTGATTTTGAAATCAACTATTCTCATTTATAATATAAAATGACCTAATTACAATAGAGAGACAGATAAGCAGACAAAAAGCTGTGCTGTCACCCTTTTTTGAATGACAAATCCGAATCCGATCCTATAAAAAAAGTTACAGTTTTTTGGCGTTGAAACGAATGCTTACTTTGTAATAAATTTAAGGACCATGACAAAGTTTTTCCCCCATTTTATCGAAGTTTCTCTCTATATATATTTTATAAAGTTATAAGTTTACTCACTTTTGTGAAAGAAAGTACTCATAATGCATCTCACATTTAATTTACAACATAACTAAATGTTTAGCATTGAAGTTAATTTGAGCAATTTGTGTATCACAAATCACAGTAAACTAGAAGGCAAAGTAGCATTGATAACCGGAGCAGCGAGCGGCATTGGCAAAGAAACCGCAGCCAAATTCATCGACAACGGGGCGAAAGTGGTAATTGCGGACATCCATGACCACCTCGGGCACGAGACCGCCACAAAACTCGGCCCAAACGTCTCCTTCGTCTCATGCAATGTCACTCACGAGCCGGATATCGCCAATGCAGTCGATTTCACAATATCCAAATTTGGAAAACTCGACATTATGTATAACAACGCGGGGATCCCATGCCGGACCCCACAAGCCATAGTGGATCTCGACCTTGACACGTTTGACCGAGTCATGTCGGTCAACGTCCGAGGCGTACTGACAGGAATAAAACACGCTTCACGGGTAATGATTCCCCGTGAAAGCGGGTGCATATTATGCACCGCCAGTGTGACAGGAATACTGGGCGGGTTGTCCCAACACACGTATTCCATATCAAAGTTTACGGTTATAGGGATTGTGAAATCATTAGCATCTGAGTTATCTCAACATGGTGTTAGGATTAATTGCATATCGCCTTTTGCTATCCCGACGTCGTTTGTTATGAACGAAATGAAAGAGTATTTCCCGGATGTTAAAGATGATGAAATTGTGAAAATGGTGCATAATGCTGGTGAGTTCAAAGGGAGTTACTGCGAGCCTGCTGACGTGGCGAATGCCGCGGTTTATCTTGCTTCTGATGATGCTAAGTTTGTTAATGGCCATAATCTTGTGGTGGATGGTGGTTTTACATCTAAGAAAAGTATTAGGTTTAGTGTACCAGATCACTGATTAGTGAATGATTAGAATAATAATTTGTAAATTTAATACCTTATTTAAAGCAATATGGGTTTTCTTAATTATGTAGCATTTTGATATAAATGTGTACATAGGAAATTTATGTTTTCGAAAATTTTGCAATAAATATCCCATTGGAAACTTTTGTAACAAATTTCCTATTAGGGTGTTTATGGTGTTGTTCAATGTGGTTTTTTAAAGGAAAACCAAAACTTCTGTTTTTGGATTTTTTGAAATCATTCGTTTTTTCGGTTTTCGTTTTGGTTTAGAACAGTAATAGTATGCGCCAAAACCATGTATCGAAAAAAATGCAGATCAATCTCAAGATGTTTAATTGTAAGCTAATGAAACACGAAAATTGGCTACTAAATATGTAACGCCAAGATTGTCACACCGAAGAGTGGGTGGACAACTGATCGAAATATGAAGCTCATGTAATATGGACGTAATCCAACTAACCTCCAAAGTAGTGTGAGCCATGACACGATACTCGGCCTTGTAACTGAAACGAGCAATGACGTGCTAGCTATTTATTGGAGCTCGGGTTATTGCGAACAACTTATTCACAAAGATCGACAACATCTGTTTACAAATAATACCAAATTCAGAAAACATATTTTCTCATGAGTTTTAATGAACAAGCTACACTGATTAATTATAGTTTATACCCCGGTTTGTATACAACTGAAAAACGGTTTCGTGTTGTAAGGTGGCAACAGAACGAACCACTATTCGATCGTGACTTAATGTCATAGATGTAGGGTGCAAATTGTTTGAAAGACTCGTATGCGCGCTAGAACACTTCAAGAATCATCTCACTTTGGCGATTAAAAAAAATAACCATATAATTTTTGTCATAAAGATTACATCTGTTGGAATTAAAAGAAAGTTATTTTATATTTAATATTATTAAATATAAAATTAATATATCTCAATATGAAACCATCAGATATGTTTTCATCTTTACGGTTATTAAAAATATAAAACCACTTTTCCTTTTTTTCTTTTATAAAGAATTAACCCTAATAGATTTCAAATTATCCCTAACAACATTCTGATCATATGTTCATCTAATCTTCATCATTGATTTCTTCTTAAGTACACAAGAATACTTCAATTCATCTTTGTACTAACCTTGGAGAGCGATTGGCAACATCTATTTGTACCCCGGTAGTGCTCAAATCGCTTTTAAGGCAGTGTGATTACACACGACACAGGTTCAATATTATTATTGCTTTCGTTTATTTAATTGTTAGGCAGATTCCTCCAACAGTTTAAAAGCAATTTTGATTTCAAATCACCCAATTGGAGATATGAATCTGTCAAAAATTATTCCTAATTTGTCGAAACTCGAACCATTAGACGGAACCAATTACCGTCGTTGGTCTCAAAAGATGTTAATCTTTTTTGAGCATTTGGATATAGATTATGTTTAACTTGAAAACCCATCCAAATACTATGTTCAATCAGCCCCTATTCAGATTATTGCTTCATCTTCATCCATGCCTTCAACAGAAACTGTTAAAAAATATGAGAAGGATAACAAGGCTGTTCGTGGTCATTTATTAAATCATATGACCAACAATTTATTTGACTTGTTTATTGAATATAAATCTGCAAAGGATATTTGGGATACATTGAATAAAAGATACGGGTCTGATGATGCGGGAAGGAAAAAATATGTGGTAGGGAATTGGTTGCGGTTCCAAATTACTGATGACCGGTCAATAATGGATCAAGTGCACGATTATGAAAATCTTGTGGCTGCTATTTTATCTGAATGAATGAAGATGTGTGAAGTCTTACAGGCAAATGTTCTGTTAGAGAAATTTCCTCCATCCTGGAGTGATTACAGAAATTATCTCAAACACAAGAAAAAAGACATGTCTTCGCAAGAACTAATTGGTCATATGCGAACTGAAGAGGCTAACCAACTCAAAGATAAGCTTTCCAATATTTCTTTAAATGCTTCTAATGCTAATCTTATTGAATCCTCAGGAACTGAAAAGAGTAATAAGTATAAAGGGAAAGACAAGAAAAATAACAACTTTAAAAATTATGGGAAAGGAAAAGGGAAAATTGGTGTTTCAAAAAATGATGGAAAGTTCAAGAAAAAACCGTCTCAGTGCTATGTATGTGGGAAAACTGGTCACAAAGCTTATCAATGTCATGAAAGGAAAGATTAAGGTGCTCAACTAAATGTTGCTGAAAATGAAGAAATAATTGCTGCTGTGATTGAACTGAATATGGTGGAAAGCAAAACCGAATGGATCTTAGACTCTGGGGCTTCAAGGCACTATTGCAACAACAAGAGTTTAATGTCTGATTTTCAAGAAGTGGTCAATGGTGAACCGGTTTACATGGGAACAAGGGACACGGCTGGAGTTCACAGCAAAGGGAAGGTTCTTTTACAACTTACTTCTGGAAAAACTTTAGCTTTATCTGATGTTTTATATGTTCCTTCTCTTCGTAGCAATATAGTATCTGGGGTAGTTCTCAACAAAGTTGGCCTGAAACAAGTAATAGAATCTGATAAAATTATTATTTCAAAGAATGGCAACTTTGTTGGGAAGGCCTATCTTAGTGGTGGATTATTTGTGATGAACACTGTTAATGTTTCTGATAATGCATCTAGTTTTGCTTATATTGTTGAGTCTGCTGATATGTGGCATGCTAGATTAGGTCATGTTGGATTTTCATCTATTAAAAGACTTAAAAATACGGGCACGATTCATGTTAGTAATATGCATGAAAAGGTTAAGTGTCATGTATGTGTAGAAGCCAAACATGCTAAAAAATCTTTTAAAAAGGTAACTAGTAGAAGTACTAATTTGCTAGAACTTATTCATTCAGATTTTGCTGATTTTAAAAATACAACTAGTAAAGGAGGTAAACATTATTATATGACTTTTATTGATGATTATTCAAGATATACTAAAGTTTATCTCTTAAGGTCTAAATATGAGGCCGACAAAACTTTTATGATTTATAAATCTGAAGTTGAAAACCAACTTGATAGAAAAATCAAAAGGTTGAGATCTGATAGAGGCGGTGAATATATTACTAACACTTTTCAAGAATTTGTGAACAAAATGGTATAGCCGAACGAAAAAATAGAACCCTTAAAAATATGATGAATGCTATGCTTTTAAGTTCGGGGTTATCTGATAACATGTGGGGGGAAGCTGTTTTATCTGCTTGTCATATAATTAATAGAGTTCCACATAAAGGAAAAGATAAAACACCATATGAACTATGGAAAGGCTAAGCTCCTAATTTAAAATTTATTAAAGTGTGGTGGTGTTTGGCTAAAGTTGGATTGCCCGATTTTAAAAGAACCAATATTGGATCTAAAACTATAGATTCGGTATTTGTTGGTTATGCTCAAAATAGTGCTGCATATAGATTCATGTTATTAAGTGATAGAACAATTATTGAATCTAGAGATGCTGAATTTTTTGAAAATGAATTTCCCTTGAAAAGATGTAAAGATATTGTGTTATCTAATGCTATGTTGTCTGCTAATAAACCATCTTCTAGTTCAATTAATGAGATTATTGATAATATTGAGCCTAGAAGGAGTAAGAGATGTAGAACTCAGACTAGTTATGGGCTAGATTTTGTTACAACTTTTTTAACTGAAAACTTTCAGATTGATATGCTTAATGAGGAATTTGTTTCTGTATACTTGATAGAAAATGATCCTAAAACTTATCAAGAAGCTGTAACTTCTGTTGATGCTAGTTTGTGGAAAGAGGCAATTAAAAATGAACTAGATTCTATATTATTTAATAATACTTGGGAATTAACTGAATTGCCTAAAGGGACTAAGCCCATTACTAGTAAATGGATTTTTAAGAAAACACTAAGAACTGATGAAACTATTGATAAATACAAGGCTAGACTTGTAATTAGAGGGTTTACTCAAAAAGAAGGAATTGATTATTTTGACACATATTCTCCGGTAACTAAGATCACAACTATTAGGTCACTTATTGCTTTAGCATCTATACATGATCTAGTTGTTCATCAAATGGATGTTAAAACAACATTTTTAAATGGTGATTTAGATGAGGAGATCTATATGTTACAACCTGAGGGATTTATTATTTCAGGTCAAGAGAATAAAGTATGTAAACTTAAAAAATCTTTATACGGGTTGAAACAAGTACCTAAAAATGGTATGAAAAATTAGATAATACCTTAAAAATTGATGGTTATTTGGTGAATAATTCTGATTCGTGCGTATACTCTAAACAATTTGAATTAGGATATGTCATTATATGTTTATATGTGGATGATATGTTGATTTTTGATGCTAACGTAAATGATGTCAATAAAACCAAATCTTTTTTATCATCTAAATTTGAGATGAAAGACATGGGTGAGGCTGATGTAATTCTAGGAATTAAAATAAAAAGAAAACAATATGGTATTTCTTTAAATCAATCACACTATGTTGAACAAGTACTTAAAAAGTTTTGTTATTTTGATGTAAAACCCGTAAGAACTCCTAATGATCCTAGTGTACACCTTAAAAAGAATAAAAGTGAATGTGTATCACAACTTGAATATGCAAGGATCATAGGAAGTGTTATGTTTTTAATGAACCACACTCAACCAGACATAGCTTATACAGTTAGTAGACTCAGTCGTTATACACATAATCCTAGTAAAGAACATTGGGATGCGGTTCATCGATTATTAAGGTATCTTAAGGGTACTATAGACTTAAGTTTGCATTATAATAAATTTCCTGCCGTGTTAGAAGGATATTGTGATGCTAATTGGGTCTCTGATAATAATGAAGTAACTTCTACTAGTGGGTATGTGTTTATGTTAGGAGGTGGTGCAATTTCATGGAAATCTTCTGAATAAAGATGTATTGCACGCTCCACTATGGAGTCTGAATTTATTTCTCTTGAGTTAGCAGGGCAAGAAGCAGAATGATTGAGAAGTTTATTAGGTGATATTCCACAATGGGGAAGGGAGGTAACTCCTATTCCTATTCATTGTGATTCACAGGCTACTATAAGTGTCGCCAAGAATGATGTGTATAATGGCAAGAAAAGACACATACGCCTAAGACATGGTTCGGTAAAACATATGTTGAAAGACGGTGTCATGGCTTTGGAATTTGTGAGATCTGAAAGAAATTTGGCAGATCCATTAACTAAAGCATTGACTAAAGGTTTGGTCTTATCAACGTCGAGGGGGATGGGGCTTAAGCCCAATAGTGAGGATCGTATGGTGGGCACCCACAGTGGTCAAACGAAACCATATGAATCCTAATTTACACTACATTCTCATCCCTATGGCGAAAGGTAGTGTTTTAAATAAAGGTTGAGAATTATCTCTTAATGAATTCATAGCCTAATGAGGTGGTTCTTTGAGACGAACTTGATGAATTCGCCGAAAATGTGTAGAGGTTGAACATTCTTATGTTCTTAATGATTTCATAACCAAAGTGTGGGTTAGTCTATATATGAGGTAGACTTTTAATTGAAATCACCTATATGAGTGTGAAGGTGAGGCCGCTTTCTATAAGAGATATGGGCTATCTCTTTAGATCACTCATGAATTCCAAGGTTTGTAAATGGCCGCATAATTTGTTGTAGTACCGCGAAGATTGAATAGAACACCGGGTTTGGTATGTGCTGTGGGGGTCTCATCTGAATTCGTTAAGTTCGAGAGTTATTCACTTAATGAAATTCTAATGTTGCCTCACTCCACTACGTGTTAATTCAAATCGTAAGATATTAACGCTTATGTACAAAACAAACTCAATATATGATCAGAATATTTTTAACTGGTGTGACTATCTTTTTGTTGGGGATTGTTGGAATTAAAAGAAAGTTATTTTATATTTAATATTATTAAATATAAAATTAATATATCTCAATATGAAACCATCAGATATATTTTCATCTTTACAGTTATTAAAAATATAAAACCACTTTTCCTTTTTTTCTTTTATAAAGAATTAACCCTAATAGATTTCAAATTATCCCAAACAACATTCTGATCATATGTTCATCCAATCTTCATCATTGATTTCTTCTTGAGTACACAAGAATACTTTAATTCATCTCTGTGCTAACCTTGGAGAGCGATTGGCAACATCTATTTGTACCCCGGTAATGCTCAAATCGCTTTTAAGGCAGTGTGATTACACACGACACATGTTCAATATTATTATTGCTTTCGTTTATTTAATTGTTAGGCAGATTCCTCCAACAACATCAAGTTAAATGTTAACTATCATACTAACTTTGATCAACTAAAGTCATTTCTTATTTACAACTAGGATAGTGGCCCGTGTAATACATGGGCGGAAAATAATAAATTTGTTAGATAAATTTAGTATTTAAACTTATTATTTGTAATCTTGAAATTAATAATTTTTAAACTTATAATTATAAGGTTAACCTTGAAAAAACATAATATAAGTTAAAAACCTAACAATTTGTAAGTAATGAATTTTTTAAATTAATAAGTATTACACAATAAATATTCATGAAACATTTATTTTATTTTTTGTCATTAACACTAAAAATCTACTATTGATAACTTTAATCCATAAAATAATATTGAAAATACCATTTAGATGTGCATGTTTATTAAAAACCATCCAAGTTAACAACTCTTTTTTTTTGTAATAAAATTGCATCTCCATATATCTATATTACTTAAAACATCATACAACTTTTGCAAAACTTGAAAACTAAAGGAACCTTTTAGAAAATCCACTGCTTAAAAATGTTAGCTTGAATTCGATTCCCCTATATTTAACAAAACTTAAAAATTAACTGGTGACAAACTTTATTTGAAATACAAAAAACCTTAATAGTTGATTTAAAAAACAAGTTAGCAGATCATGAATAATATTATACAAAAAATAAAATAAAGAATCAACTAAAACCGTGGAATATTATATCTAAAGAAGGGAAAATATATAAAAATCTCTTTTAATAATTACCATACACTATCAGAAATCTTGTTATACTGTAAATATTAACTTCAGAAATTTTTGTAATAATTTTAATGTTATATATTTGAAATATTTTTTTAATTGTTTTTCTAAAATAAAACATTAGTTAATTATCATAATTAAGAATGTCAGTTACATATTTTAACTTTGAATTCTAGTAACAAAAGAGTTTAAAATTGTAAAAAGAAATATTATTTAGGAAATTGAATAATAAAAGTCAATTAAGTGATTATTGAATTTAATTAATAAAGAATTAGGTGAAAATATTATAAATAGTAATAAATTGTGTGGTGGATAAGCTAGTATGGTGCCATGTGAACAATATGTTTTGTTTTAATAGTTAGATAGTTAGATTAGATATACAAATAAAATAAAACCGGAAAATATAAAAGTCATAACATCATCCTTCAATTAAAAGCTCGGTTGAATCTTCAAAAATATACCGTTCTCAGTGGATAAGGCACTAAACGACATCAAAACGACCTCCTTTATTTGGGCGAAGCACAGGAGCCGAAGTTTTAGTTGAACTTTGTCAATTTGTCTTCGTAATTTGTGTTAGGTGCATGCCATGTTTGGTGTTTTGGTTGTTTTTTATCCTTTATGTTTTCTCGCGTCTTGTTAGTTGCTCTCTTTTATATTGGCCTTCAAGAAAAAAAAACTGTCAGTGATGGACTCAAGAATGTTGTCATTGTCTGCAATAAAAAAGAAGACATTTAGCCTCAATATAAAAAATATAATATGAAAATACAAGCTTAGAATCATGATCATTTACCTTAAAGTATTGCTAAATTATACAATGAAATCTTCCCGCCTATGGCTGATAAACCATAAGATCACTAACATGAGCAAGAGTAACACTATACATGAGCCTCTATCTTACTGAAATTAATTAAATAGTAATTAACTAGGTAAGTGTGTATATATATATATATATATATATATATATATATATATATGAGAAATATAGTTTGAAAACCCTCTTGAGTTGAGAAAACCCTATGTTACATCGTTTTTTTTTGTTACATGTAATATATGTTGTTACATTTAATACAAAACATCGAAAGCATAAAAAACATGCTTTGTTAACTTTTTTTAGTAATTTTTATATATGTTTTCAGGAGAGAGAAAATGTAAATAAATTTTTACATTTTTTATTAACTTTAATTGTGGACCACAGAATTTAATTTTTAATTAAAAACATGTGATTGAGAATGAGTTTCTAAAGTTTTCACAACTTAAGTGGGTTTTTATTCTAACCTAACCCTATATATTGGGGATGGATATTTTGAGAACCATAGTGAGTTTTAAGAACTTAAGAACTTCAATTCTAGGCCACACATTTAATTAAATAGATTGGAATATGTGGTTGAGATTAGATCTGGCAAAAAAATCAAAGTAGGAGAGAGAATAAATATGTAAGTGGTTATGCTAACTTTTACGTCCGTTACACATGTAAAAAGTCGACTCGGTGCGTAAAAAATTGTGTAATTTTTTTAATTGTATGTAACTTACATATATCACGCATGTGTAAAAAAATATTCAAAAGAAAAAAATCGTTACACTGAGTTCTTTCGAGTTCTTAAAACTCAAAGGGGTTCTTAATTGAAATCTCCCATATATATATATATATATATAGGAGAAGTATAGTTTGAAAACCCTCTTGAGTTGAGAAAACCCGTGAAAACCCTATGTAATATCGTTTTTTTTGTTACATGTAATATATGTTGTTACATTTAATACAAAACATCGAAAACATAAAAAAAATGTTTTGCTATTTTTTTTAGTAATTTTTATATATGTTTTCAGGAGAGTATAAATTAAAATAAACTTTTATATTTTTTATTAACTTTAATGGTGGACCACAAGATTTAATCTTTAATTAAAAACATGTGGTTGATAATGAGTTTCTAGAGTTTTCATAACTCAAGTAGGTTTTTATTCTAACTTAACCCTATATATATATATATATATATATATATAAGATTTCAAATGAGAACCCCTTTAAGTTTTAAAAACTCGAAAGAACTCAGTGTAACAATTTTTTTTACACATACGTAATATGTGTAGGTTACATATACGTAAAAAAATTACAGAATTTTTTACTCACCGAGTCGACTTATTACATATGTATAACGAACGTTTAAAGTTGTGTAATCACTATATATAGTTTTTCTCTCTCCTACTTTGACTTTTTGTCAGATTTAATCTCAACCACATATTCCAATCAATTTAATTAAATGTGTGGTCTAGAATCAAGTTTTTACAACTTAACAAGATTCTCAAAATATCCCTCCCCTATATATATGTGTGTGTGTGTGTATATATATATATATCATTAAGCTAAGTGATGAAGTTTAGTTTATTGCATGACACGCCTCTAGGTGCTTTCGTAACTTATAAGCAAGAGCATCACTCAAAAAGAGGCCATTAGAGCATTCTCATCCAACCCCTCATTTAATGTGAGGGGTGTTTTTATAATTTAGAAAATGATTCAGGGTGTTGTGAGTGAAGAGTTTTTATATTTTAGAAAAAGTAGTGATTTTTCTGTATATTTGAAAAGCTACTGTTCACCCCCTATAATTATTTAATATATTTTGAAAGTGGTTGTGAGTGAAGGAAAGAGAAAAGGTAATGATAAAAGGTATAAAAAGTATTATTTAATTAAAATAGAGAGAGAAAATATAATGAGTTAACCCTCTTGAGTTGAGAAAACCCGTGAAAACCCTATGTAATATCGTTTTTTTTTGTTACATTTAATATATGTTGTTACATTTAATACAAAACATCGAAAACATAAAAAAAAATGTTTTGCTATTTTTTTTACATTTTTTTAGTAATTTTTATATATGTTTTCAGGAGAGTATAAATTAAAATAAACTTTTATATTTTTTGTTAACTTTAATTGTGAACCACAAGATTTAATCTTTAAATAAAAACATGTGGTTGAGAATGAGTTTCTAGAGTTTTCACAACTCAAGTAGGTTTTTATTCTAACTTAACCCTATATATATAGAAGATTTCAAATGAGAACCCCTTTAAGTTTTAAAAACTCGAAAGAACTTAGTGTAACAAATTTTTTTTTACACATACGTAATATGTGTAGGTTACATATACGTAAAAAAATTACTGAATTTTTTACGCATCGAGTCGACTTATTACATATGTGTAACGAACGTTTAAAGTTGTGTAATCACTATATATAGTTTTTCTCTCTTCTACTTTGACTTTTTGTTAGATTTAATCTCAACCACATATTCCAATCAATTTAATTAAATGTGTGATCTAGAATCAAATTCTTAAGTTCTTACAACTTAACAAGATTCTCAAAATATCCCTCCCCTATATATATGTGTGTGTGTGTGTATATATATATATCATTAAGCTAAGTGATGAAGTTTAGTTTATTGCATGACACACCTCTAGGTGCTTTTGTAACTTATAAGCAAGAGCATCACTCAAAAAGAGGCCATTAGAGCATTCTCATCCAACCCCTCATTTAATGTGAGGGTGTTTTTATAATTTAGAAAATGATTCAGGGTGTTGTGAGTGAAGAGTTTTTATATTTTAGAAAAAGTAGTGATTTTTCTGTATATTTGAAAAGCTACTGTTCACCCCCTATAATTATTTAATATATTTTGAAAGTGGTTGTGAGTGAAGGAAAGAGAAAAGGTAATGATAAAAGGTATAAAAAGTATTGTTTAATTAAAATAAAGAGAGAAAATATAATAAGTTTTAGTGTAATTTTTGGTTTAGGAATAGAAGGTGGGATGAGAATGCTTTTAGGCTTTCCTATGGTTAACCAAAAAAGGATTTTCATTTAATATTAAATATCGGTCAACAAAAAGCCTCGACACCATGTTAAAATGAGTTAGTGTTACTAACAAAGTAATTATTTTCTTCAATGCAATTAAGGATCATACATGAAGATAGGGGCGACAAATTTTGATATGACTCATACCCCACATAATATAAAAAAGGTTTTGGGTCAACTAATACGACCCGTTTTTGAGAAGGGGTCATGTTTGGGTGAATTAACACAAACCATTTAAAAACGGGTTAGGTTCGGATTGACCCGTATAAAAATGAGCTGACCTATTAACCCGTTTAAGTAATCAAAAAAACTTTTATAATTATATTTTTATTTCTGTTTTTTTTCGTTTTTTCAAAATTTTCAAGATAAACTTGTAATTTACAATACATTTTCAACTTTTTCTTTTTTAATAATTTTCAAATAAAATATTCATATTTCTCGGTTACTTTACCAACTTAAAAATTATATCATTTTTATTTTTATAAATAGGTTAAA
Source organism: Bidens hawaiensis (assembly GCF_021521415.1). Lineage (NCBI taxonomy): Eukaryota > Viridiplantae > Streptophyta > Magnoliopsida > Asterales > Asteraceae > Bidens > Bidens hawaiensis. Next base: position 539,488 of record NW_027492133.1, on the reverse strand, counting down.
TGGGTCGTGTTTGAGTCAACCCTAATTTATTTTTGTCCGGGTTATGGTTGAAATATTTGACGCGAATAATAATACGGGTCAGGTTCGAGTTATACCTTTCAAATCGTCAACCCTCCAACCCGCAACCCGTTAATCTGCCAACCCACTAAACCGCCCGACATAATTAACACCAATTTATTATACAAAACAAAGGAGGGGCCGAATCTCACCGCCCCTTAAATTCTTTAAAAGACTTTATTTAGCCATTGAAGGATTCCTTTATAACTTGTATTTGAGGTGTGAAGTCATGAAGCATAAAAAGTCTACACATAAAAACATTCAAATCATACACATGTAAATAGGCAAGCATCATACATATATCAAAGTTGATTGAACCCATACAAGTTCTTCCAAACCAAGAAATTAAATCTAACAAAAAAATTCCTAACCGTTGCAAACATTATAAATGAACCAACAAAATCGTTAAAAAGTTTCATGTAAATATCACGTACCTTGTTCTCACGGTGAACATGATCTTCGATCTCATCAAGTTGGCAACGAATCGACGAATAACACCAAATTAATTACCCGAACTTTTGTGATTGCTAAGGATTATTCAGTTTGGGTTGATCCCTTCCAAAACAATGAGGTCTTATATAGGGAGAGGTTAAGCATATAAAGTGTAACGTGATATAATAATATTAATGTAATAGTGTGTAATATGATACGATATAAATATGCATAATATGATATAACTAGTTTTTGAACCTGTGTAATACACGGGATGATACAAATAATAAAAAAAATAAAGAAATAAGTACATTATATATATATATATATATATATATATATATATATATATATATATATATATATATATATATAGGCTAAGTATAAAATAAAAACCCACTTGAGTTGTGAAAACTCTAGAAACTCATGCTCAACCACATGTTTTTAATTAATGTTTAAATCTTATGGTCCACAATTAAAGAGAATAAAAAAATGTAAATATAAATATAATTTTTTCTCTCTCCTGAAAACATATATAAAAATTAGTAAAAAAATGTTAAAAAATAGTAAAACATTTTTTTTGATGTTTCGATATTTTGTATTAAATGTTACAAAATATATTACATGTAAAAAAAAACAAAAAAAAAACGATGTTACATAAGGTTTTCGCAGGTTTTCACAACTCAAGTGGGTTTTCATTTTAACCTTACCCTATATATATATATATATTAAACATATACTTCTACATATGCTATCTATGCAAAAAATTTTACAAATTAAAAAAAAAGAAATTCAAAAAATGAAAAGGAACAAAAGAATCTGTTTATATATAACATTTCAAAAGTTGCATTCATAGATTTTTCATCTTTATCGAATTTGTTTGTTGCAGGAAGTGAAACACGAATATATATATATAATTCAACCCTCCCCAGACCCTACTTATAGCTTTGCTATTGGTGAGATTTTTTACTGGGTATGATTGATTGATTGATATATAATTTGACTTTGGTATGCTAACTACGTATCTTTTAAGCATTTAGCTAACAACATTCTGAAATAAAGATACAATTTGACTTTGAATTAAAATTCATTTAATCCATCGATAAACACTCTTCTTCAAAGAATTTCAAACAATTTAAGATCTCTCTCAAATGTATCGTTTTACTCATTTCAAAGTGAATCCATTGACCCAAACCAAATTGAAAGTTTGAAACTCTTTTAAAACGACTCGTTTGGAGTACATCAATGATAACAAAAACAATTCCTGTTGGACAAAAATAATCCACTTTTACATTTGAATGTACAAATAAAGTCCCTAAATAATGAAATAGCCACATATGATGTAACATTTTTGTGAAAATTCACATAAATACATACAAAAAATGTAGAATACTAAAAAAAACTCACTTTCCAACTAAGGGATCAGTCCAATTTGGCCTGCAACATATGAAGCTAATCCAGAATCATATGTCTGCAAGTTGTATGACATTTTTAAAGAGGACTTAATTAACCAACAAAACATTATTGATAAAACCAGAGGGCCTATAGAAACCAAAAAAGCAATCGTTGTAAGTTTTAGTTGGCAAAGCAGAAGATAATCAAAGTAATTGATTACCTATTGCAATCAAAGGTGAAGGATCGGTGATTGACAAATGGCAATCCATTTGTGAGACAACGCCTAATCCGAAGAAGAAAGAAAGAAAGCGAAAGGGAGATTTTGGTGGATTAGGTTTCCGGGTCCAAGAGTAGTGATTTAGCGGGAAAAGTAAAATATTACTTTATTAATTATGTAATATGACACAAAAAGATCCCTTGTTATTTATTTTTTAATTAAAAATCAATAATTGTTAATATTAATAAAACATAGATTTAATTATATAAAACGTTCATCCTGTTATTAAATTACTAGCTTTAGAAACCCGTGCATTACACGGGATAAGTTAATGTATAAATTACAATAAATAATTTAATACAAATAAAAACAAAGATAATCAAGTCTCTTTGTATTATGTAAAAAAATGTATTACAAGTATAGTCGTTTTATATCATCAAATGTATTTGAATTTTAAATAAAAAATGAGTTGTTCCACCATCGATATTCAATAATGAAGCAATGCCACTGGAAGTAACATTTAAAACAATGAGGCTTTTGAATCTGAAAGATGTATCTAAAGTTTTTCACAAAAATGTTTTACACTCCATACCTGGCCATAGACAAAAAACTAAAAAAGGCTCTATATTTTCCTTTTTCAGCAGCTTTCATGATATCCTTATAAACACACCGTTGTTCAGTTGTCAGAATAGTCTTATACTAAATATAAAAATAGAAAATTTGTCTATGATTTTCTAAGACTTATTAAACATTGAATATTTGTAAAAAAAATTATTATAGTTTTCTTCAATATGAAGATATCTTAAAAATTGAATGTTAGTGTACTTAAAAAAAAACTATTTTATATACATTTTAATTTTAAATAAAATATCTTTATGGCACATAATTATTACATTAATATTTTTAAATATGTTTACAATATAACTTATGTTATTAATAATTCAATCAATAGAGATTGATCACTTAACATGGTATGTTGAATTTTTAATCAATACTATATCTTGAACCAAAATATTTTTTTTCTTTTCCATCAATTTGAAAGAAAATTTGATAGTAAAAATTAACCTCATAATGGCATATGTCAAGAATTATTTTCTTTTATTAGTATAGGTAGATGCTAATATAGTTGGTTGCTTACCACGGGTCAACACGAAGTTAAAAAATCTAGGGATAAAAGAACATGACATAATCGTAAGTAGTCATAATAAAGGTTGTTAACGACTAGGGTAACATTTGCTATAGAAACCTACTTGAGTGTAAAGTGAGTTAGTGGCCCTTTGTATATGGTTAAGAAACCCCAAGTAAATGATATACCTAAAGTTTATATTTGTAAAAGGGCAACTTTATAGAATAGTAACTAACTTTTAAAAGTGTTCCAATTAGGTCACTTAACTTTAAAAAGTGTTCCAATTAGGTCACTCAACTTTCGTCTTTGATTAAACTAAAAGTTTTAACATGTTTTTTTAGCCAATTTCTTTTCTGTTTCACGTAGGAAATCTTTTTATATTTTTTTTGAAGTTGACGTTGAGTGGCGACGTGAATTTTATTTTTTATTTTAAAATTTTTAAATTTTAATATAATTAACGTTTTTTTAAAATTTTTAAATTTAACTACATATATTGCAAATTCCGACACCCACATCTTATCATCCATTTCTTTCTTGACGTACACAAAAATCGGTGAGACTTGATTTGAAGATTTAGTGACCCGATTTGGGAAAAATATGCATCAGTGACCTAATTGGAACACTTTTGAAAGTTGGTTACTATTCTATAAGATTTTCTCTTTGTAAAATAATCGAATTATAGAAATATATATTAACGGTCTTGTGAGGTTAAAATCATATATTTTGGTATGTCAAAATTACTTTATGATAAGAGAATTTTCTTTTCTAGAAGAAAAGTATATGTCAGAGACATGCTACTTTGATATGACAATTCGTTAATAGTTGTTGTAAGATTGGCCAAGTCTTTGCTTTTGGGGTGCGAGACTTATTTGAAGTGCATAAAATAGCAGAGGTTAATTTAATGGCATGTTGGTATGTATGAAAAACAAGGAATGAGGTTCATTTTTCAAGTAAAGAGGTCAAAGTGGCTTAAGTATAAAAGACATAAAACCATTAGGCTTCTTATGGTTTATAAATAGATCCAAATACGAATACATTCTTTGCAAAGATTGGAGTAGTTTCTTTTTATGTATGCAAGTTGTTTCGTTTGTAGTTTGGGTTTTTGCCTGTGCCTGTCTCGGGTCGTTTGTTGATGAAATTAGCGTTTCGGGAAGAAAAAAAAGGGAGAGAGACATGGTTGCAATAGGAAACCTATACCAAGGAGTAAAGGCAATTAATTGAATACTTGTTCAAAACACCGAGATTCATTAATTTTAATGTAATTTATAAAATCAATCATTAATTTCTTTACTCCTAATAGGCAAAATGTGTTGTATAAGTTACGCGATAAGATTTTGTTAATTGAAATGATACAGAAAATAACTCATTTATGAGATTTTTTTCCAATATTAAGATTTTGTTAATTAAGATGATACAGAAAATAACTAGTTAAGAGGTGGATTTGATGCTCGGCATCAGCTCTTATTAATAGTTTTCCAACTTGGGAGTTCCAATGTTAGCCGTGAGGTCGTTAAGGCGATCCTCTATCTCTGTTCTTATTCGTTGCTGATATGGAAGCATTTTCAAGTATGATCAAAGACATTGCATTGTTTGGCTTCTTGCATCTTGTTGATATCCACAATCACGGGCCAAGGTCATCTCGTCTTTTGTTCGATGATGATGCAATTGTTTTAGCGAAATGGTCCGAGGCAAACCTTCGAAATCTTTTACCGTTGTTAAGAGGCTTCTTTCTATTACCACACACACTAATCAACCATTCAAAACAACATCAAACTTTCTTGAAAATCACATAAAAGTATGAACCGTATACGGCCGAACCAAAGATTCTACCGTACCGTTTCTACCTTTTTTTATCTTTGTCCAAAACTAAAATATTGTATTAAGAGGGGTCATGTTGGCAGGCGGAGCTTTGACGGGTCCAAATAGCCGAGCCGCTGGCCGGGTGCATTGCCATGCTACTTTGCAAAGGTTATTTTTAAATATTGAAAGTTGTCTCGGATTTGCATTTTTGGTGAAAAATTACACAAAAATGTGTATCAGTGGACACTGATTATGAGTGCTAAGTTGCTATAAAGTTGTACATTGTGGTTAGCAACTTGTTCATTAGTGACAATAAAGATCAGTAGTAACTTGGAGTAGTGGTCATCAACAGTAACTGAGTTACGGCTAATAGAGTTTCTACTAATGGCCTTCTATTGAATTTGAAACTGAAACGTTGTGTTGATTCATTCCCTATATAAGAAAGGTCTTGGTTTAATAATGGAATCTCTTTTTTTTTTCATAAAAGATTCTACATGTTCCTCTTGTTATATGTCGATTTTCTCATTGAAAAATTCGATAGTAGCAACGTCATAAATTAATCTGAAAGTGATCTTTACACGATTCACAAGGGTAGCCATCATAAGTTTCACTCGTCATGTCATAAGTAATTAAATAGTGCGTTGTAAGATGCACCGCAATTTATGTTACTTTCAAATCAATATTCAGTATCACAATATTATAGAGTTGCACAATTACTCAATTTTAGGGTTCACTTAATATACCATGTAACTTTTAATAACTAGCATTAGGTATCATATACATATATGCTTGTTTTTAACACATACATGTGTTTGTACACACACAAATAGACACCAATAATTACTTTGAACTTAGGTTAAAAATGTCATCAGCTATCTTTTGAGCATCCATGGCAGCTCCAATGATTCCTGTTCCTGCAAGTCCAGCACAATAAAACCCATTCTCTCCTTTCCAATGATTCGGATACATTGGCTTTGGTGTTCCATTTTTGTTCAAAAAACAATCATTTCCCTGCATTATATATTTTTTATAAAAAAAATTAATCATATATTTTCATGATTAATTTCAATACACTAAAAGAATGCCAATGAGCTTGTGGCGGAGTGGTAAGGGAGAGATTTTGTGTTCTATGTGACCAAGGTTCGATTCTTGCCCGCCAACATTTAGTTTCAGATGCACCAGGATGATAAAGGTAGATTAGGCGAGTAGGTGGCGTTCATTAGTATTAGTTGGATCCTTGAACAACACTGGTTTTATCTCACCTCACTGTCGTGCTTTCGGGCGAGTGTTCACGAGCATTAGTCTTAGATGTGGGATTTCCCCGTATCGAAAGACAAGTGTTTCATAATGTGATGAATTTAGCCGGTAGCCAATTTGAATGTTACGTGTCGTTTTAGTTTATTTGGGTATTAAGTACTTTCCATTCTAGGGGGTAATATGGGTTGTTTTCTGTTTGTTTGCGGATTATATTTGTAACTCTAGTTTTTATATAAAGATATCCTAGTGAAGGATATCCAGAATTTGAGTAAAATTTCTTGATTTCATAGTTTTCTTCTTTCATACGATTTCTAACCCTATCATTGAAAGATTCATTGACCGTTAAAAAAAAGCAAAAAACAATACTAGAAGAATGAAAGTAACCTGAAGCCACAAATGGGTTGATCTTCTGAATCCAGTGGCAAATATAATTGCATCAAACTGATAACACTTCCCATTCTCGAAGACAATTTCATCTCCTCCGCCTTTTATACTTTTTAATGCTGGCAAAACCTGCTTGCATTTTAACAATTGGAAAATTAAATTACCAAAATAGGTATGTTTTGATATATATAATTTTTAAAAATAAACTTGACTTATAGGTACTGTTCGTTTTAAGGATTTGAAAGGAATTCTAAGAAATGAGATTTTAAATCCCATGAATTGATATGTTCGTTTCATTAAATAAAAGAATGGGAATGGAAACTAAATCCCATCAAATCCCACATTTCATGGGATTTTAAAATCCCATATATTTTAAAGGATTGTTAAGGATTTTCTTATTAACAATAAAAACCCTTCCAAAAAAAATTCAAAAAAATTAATAAAAAAATCATAACTCAAAATACAAGTAAAAAACGAAAAATGTAAAAAAACTAAAACGTTTCCGCCTTTGCCCTTGTTCTTAAAGAAAAAAAAACGAGAAATGAACTGAAACTGAAAGTTAAGGAAAACGAAACACAAACCAAAACTGAACCGAATTGATAGAAACCGAAAAAATCGATCAAAACGAAACAAAAAAACTGCACCGAATTGATGGAAACCAAAAAAATCGATCAAAACGAAACAAAAAAACTGAAACCAAACAGAAATGAATCTGAAAAAACCGAACACAACGAAACAAAAGGCCAAAAACGAATCCTTAACCAACCAAAAACAAACAAAAGAAACCGAAACCCAACCTATCCAGTGCGAAAACTCGCGTCAGCTCGAAACCAATTCCAATTCCAACACATATTAACCAACCAAACACCTGATAGGGATTTTCAAACATTCCATTCCATTCCAATTCCAATTCCAATTTCAAATCCTTTAAAAAAAAGTCTGTGAAACAAACGCGCCCTTAGTCTACAGCTCTCTAGAGTAGGGATGAGCTCGGTACCATACCAGTACCGGTACCGAAAATCGAAAATTTTTGGTACCAGTACTGGTACCGAAATGTTCGGTTCGGTACCAGTATTTAAGGTAAAATTCGGGAAATATCGGTACCGTACCGGTCCCGAAAACTCAAAACCTTGGTATTGATTCGGTACCGACGGTACCAAATCGATACCGATTACGGTACCGGTACTGGTACCAATCGCTACCATACCGATTTTTGCTTATCCATACTCTAGAGTCTAGACGTCTCCTTCTAAACCAGTAGGATTGCATCACGAGGGACAAGCCGACTAATCTTAGCCTACATTTTTTGGACGCTGAAATTTATAAAAAGTCAGGAGGCCCACCTTTGACCAACCATTACTTAACATGTGTCCTAAACATGTTAAGTTTAGCTTACACTCCATTTTTTAGCCATTTGCAAATAGGCTATCAGAAGGACGTTGGCTTAACCAGCTTGGCTCCTTTTACCTTAGCATACTTGCAGAAGGCTAAAAAACTAGATTTGTGGGCTAAATTTAGCCTACCTTAGGCATGGATCAAGTAATGGTTGGTTAGAAGACGGCCCGTCACTTTTTATAAATTTCGGTGCCAAACTCGAAATGTTGGCCATGTCAGCAAAGGGTCATATCAACAAGCATATATATATATGAATGATGTTACATGTTGTAAAGCTTGAGAAAGTTAGATCGACCTGAATTTTTCCGGATTTGATATTTTTGAACACGCCCATGTCTATAACTGGGTACTTGTTGTCTCTCACTTTGATAAAAAATGGACCTTCTTTGGGCCTTTCCATCCCATACTTTGTTATATCTCCATACATTAGCTTGCTAGACCACACCAAGAGCGAATCCACCACATTTAGTGATAACTTTTTTAATAATAACAATCCAATTGTTACAGACCATTTTGAAATTATATGAATCTACAATACCAAACATAAACATGTTAGTAAGTCGTTATGGTCCAAAAAATATGCAGCATGCATCGAAAATCAATGTCTTTTATCATTGGAACAGTGTTGTAAAAATCGGGACTAGTCTGTGATAATTAATTACTAGTTGGACAGTGATTGATTAATGTTTCGGTAATCAGTCAGAAAATTGGTAGTCGGACCTAGTCAGTCTAAGTTGATCCTAGCCGGACCTTAATTCGGCCTTAACTCCAACCGATTGCCAGCAAATTTGGGCAATTTCCAGTCAAATTCCGATGACTCCAGCATATTCCGGCGATTCCATACTTATACAGAAAAATGTGTGCACATGTGTTTGTGTGTATAAAAATATATGTATGTACGAAAAAAATTAAAAACTTTATATAATAATTTCAATCCAATTAATCCCAAGTTACATTAGCAAATATGAGAAGTAAGTTTCATAGATATTTTCATTCATTGCTCTTTTACTCACTAATATGGGATGTGGGGTACTTTTTATTATTAAAAGTTAAATTCTTTTTTTCTTGTTGAAGAAACACTAAGTGACCCCGGGCAGATTACAGATAATCTGGGGGTTAAGTAGATGTTTCCCACGAGGGTTAGGTCCGGCAAAGATGGTTATTCTTCTGATGACCTGCAAAACAGACACCGTGAGCTCGTTACTGAGAAGGGGGGGGGTACCTCCTTGTGACCACCCTCCGGAGTGAGAATCAGACTAGATTGCTCTGAATATAAGTGTATAGAGAGAGAAATAGCTAGAGAGAAGATAAGATACAAGATGATGATACCGTTCCAAGGTGTTGGAGTATTTATAGCCGAAGGTAGGTGTCCAAGAAGGTACAGCCAGCTGTATAATATTCCTTTTCTACCAACTGTGGGCTACGCACGTGCCATGCTAGTGGTTGGTGGGTAGGCAGCGGCTGATAGTGACATGGCCGGCTGTGTACTATTCCTTTTCCACCAACTGCAGGCTATGTACGTGCCACGACAAGGGTTGGTGAGTAGGCAGCGGCTGATAGTGACATTAAGTACTAGAGCGTGCTGCTCGTCGTACTGTTGTCAGTGAGCTGTCGCTGCTTTGGTCAGATCTTTTGTCCATACCTTGGCAGGTATAGTACAAAAGATCCTCCAGGAGCGTACGGACTGGCTCATTTGGGCGGGAGTATTCCCGGCTTTGGGCGGGAGTATTCCCGGCTTGCTCATTCCTTCTTCAGGTGACATTACTGAATTATTTAAGAGTTAGTGCCTTGTGCGTGTAGCCTTGCTATTAGTGCGGGTAGCCTTCCCTGATGGCTAGTATCCGCAGCTGCGGGAACAGGCGGGGTACGTCACCATTGGGAGGCTTTTCCTGCGGGAACAGCTTGCGTACTGCGCGTAAGGTCGTCATCTCTGAGCGTGGCGGGTCCTGCGGATCCAGTTGGTCTTTGCGCAGACGTCCCTCTTTAAGGTGAGTCTTGCGGGTCCAACTGCGAAGACGTCCCTCTTTGAGGTGAGTCTTGCGGGTCCAACTGGGCTCTGCTGGGACCTACCTCTTCAAGTCCCCCCAGTCCAATGTTCTTCTCATGAATTGTTAATAAGTGAGGTGAACTTTTGGACTTAAGCAAGGGGTTTTGAAAAGGGTTTAGTTTTAAGGTTCTCCGCGGGGATTCTTCCCGCGGGTTTCCTAATGTCACGTGCAGAAATTCCCGACTTTTCTGCTTGATCTTTGGGTATGATGCGGGTAGGTGTGTAACCTCCTCGCAAGTCAGGAGCGTTGAGTTTCACTTGTGTAGATTCTCCACGGGGTTTTGGTAGTTTTAGACACAGTGATCAATTATGTTAAACAACCAATTCTATCTTGGAGCTTCAAACAATCTAGTTCTCAACGTTCCCGCTCTGCGGGGATGTTATTTCCCTTTCCACAAGCATGGCCCAGAAGACCCTTCTTGGTTTCAATTCCCTGCGAGTGCTAAGTATGTGAAGGGTTTCGCCTTGACACTGTACCCACACTCGTCTTATAGTTACTTTACTTCCAAGGTATTCTTGGTTTCAATTCCCTGCGGGTGCTAGGTATGTGAAGGGTTTTGCCTTGACACTGTATGGAAGGATGCTGGGGCAGAGGCGCCACAGATTCCCATCGTCCTCGAATACGGTTTGAACTCTATCCCTTACGGTATGCTTCATATCTTTTTGCTGATTTAGGGTTTTTCTTCTAACTGTTTCTGTTTATTGTCAGAGGGGAACAACTTGCAGTCGCTTCTGCAACCGCGTGAGAGCGGTGGTCCCGCTCGGCTGGGTACTCGTGCTCTCGACGAGAACGAGTTGCCCATCTTGGAGCAAACGGCGGATCGGTTTGTGGAGGTCTACCCGCCAGGCCACGAAATTCTGAGCGCCACGCGACCAGGTAAGGGTTTCATTAACCCTCGCCTTCTTCATGCTCAAACCTCTGCTGGAGTTTCTCTAATTTTGTCATCTTCTGATGAGGAATCCGCAGATGGTCCTTTCTTCGTGACGAAGAAGAAAGCTGCCAGCGTGAAGGGCAAGGCGAAGGTTGCCTCCACTGCCGATCAGGGGAACCGGTCTGACTCGGAGACCGAAAGTGAGGAGGCGGCGGGGAACCCTGGTGGTGGTGAGACAACTGTCTCGGAGGTTGAGACAGCTGCCACCTCCGCGCGACCAAGTTCTACGACGGTGACTGGCGTGAAGAGGCCAGTTCCATCGGGTTCGTCCCCGCCCGTCAGAACCTTCAAGATTAAGAAAACTCGTAAGTACTTTTTATTTATCTTACCCGCAATTCTTTTCGCCATTGTTTTTAATATCTTGTCTTCATGCAGGCGTGGATGTAACCGCATTCCAAAGTGATGCGGGAAGGAGCAGTTCTGGACCCACGACGGTAGGTTTGGTCAACCTACCCGAGGCGATGACCCAGGCAGCTGCGCCTGTTTGCAGCATTGGTTCAGTTGCTCATCCCGTTGAGGCAACTGTTCCAACTGTAACGTCATCTCCGCCGGCTGTCAGTGCCATATTCACTGCATCCTTCACTGAGCCGGCGCTGATTTTTTCTGCAGGCTCCTCCGCAGCGGCGGCCTCGGTTGTGAGTTCACCTCCAGTGAGTTCACCTCCGATGGTCTCTACCGCGGCGGCTTCAACCGTGCCTCCGGCACCGGCGACTACCTCGTCCCCGGCCGGTCCATCAGGTATGTTCAGCGTTAGGGCTTCTAGCCAATCTCTGCCTCCTTCCCATCTGCCTGACCTCTTGGATGGATATCCCTTAGGTTCGGGTGATGAGTTTGGCGGCTACCGGCCTGTTGTCGACCCTACAGGTGCGTAGGGTTATTTTGGCCCTTTTTTTTGCATCATCTTTTCATAACTGTTTTTTGTTTTTACAGTGTCGGATTCCAATGAGGTGTATGTTCCACGGTGGAACATCCGCCGGGGAACAACCCTTCGGACGGCTGTGGACTGCGTCGAGTGGGCGCGCCACGCAGCCCCAAGTGGTGCGTTGGGGGAAGCTTTGTCTAGCTACTAGGAGGGTAGGCTGACGAATGAGCTTCGGATTATCCTTGCCCGGATGCAGCCGCGCGTCGAGTTGCTTTGTCGTGAAAACGACAAGTTAAAGACGGCGCGTAGCCAGGAAGTGGCTCAGGCGCGGGCTATCCGGGAGGAGAACAGGAGACTTACCGGCATTGCTGCAGAGAAGGAAAAGGCCTTCAAGGCCCTCGAGGTTGAAGTTCAGGCCCGGCTCGAGGCCCGTTCCAAGGCTACCCAAGCTGTTAACGAACAGCTTAGGTTGGCTAAGGAAACTGCGCGGAATGCGACCGAGAGGGCCACCAAAGCTGAAGCTGTTGCTGAGCCTGTGCGCGCCGAGAATGAGGATCTTAAAGCCAAAATAGAGAGGCTCCAGCAGGCTCATGATGCCTTGGCCATGGAAGACGCCAAGAAGCTCCAAGAGATCTTGGATCAGAAGGGTATGCTTGACCACACTGAGCGTAAGCTGAAGGCGTTGAAGAGGCTGCTGCTAAGGAAGTGTTGCTTGCCAACCTTAACAAAAATGAAGCCGAATGCGCCCGTGACCAAGCTCAAGCTGCCCTCCAGGAGGCTCTGATTACCAAGGAATGGCTTCTACGAGAAGCGTTGTCGCAGGTATGCGTAGCTTCATAATGTCTTTACGCTTTTCTTTATACTTATAAAAGTTTTTGATATATATTTTTTTTGTAGGTTGTGCATCGGATCTTCACGAACACATCTTATGACGATGCCATGAGCGCAGCCCTCAACGCTTCCTATGAGGATGGGGAAAAGGCTGGTTTCTTGCTTGGTCTGGGGTTTGTTGAGAAGGGCATCCCGCCTTCCAACTTCCCTCTTTATGACGTGGACACTGAAGCTGCCTATGACCAAGCAGTGAACCAGTATGCTGCCTTCCCGCATCCGGTGGTGGAGAAGGTGAACGAAATTGCTGCTGCTGATGATGGGCTAACCATTCTCAAGACTTTCCTTGAACCGCCACAACCAACTGATGGTGCGGGTTCAAGTGGGTTTGGAGGGAGTGGTCCTGAAGTTTGAACCTTGAGATCCCTTCCCACCGTTAGGATAGATTTATATTTCTGTAGGCGGGTAGATACCTGGCCATTCTTGTAATGTTTGAATTTTTTATGAAATATAAATGTTTGTACGGGTAGGACCGTCACTTTCACTGGATGACTTGCTTTATAAACGTTATATGACTTGCTCATGCATATTATAGTTTAATTTGGCACTTGTTTTGCCTCATAAACAATATATGATTCGCTCATGCATACTTTAGTTTAACTTAGCAATTTTCCAAGTGTTTTGGATAAGTTAACATTTCGACGCGTGGTTGTCAGTAGGTTAGTATTCAGTTTCCTCTATCATGATTGTGCGGGTAGGACCGTCACTTTCATTTAGTGGGATGACCAAATTTCACCTATAACTGACCTGCGTGAAGGATTTCCTCATCTTTCCCTTAGAAATTTCTGCCGTTTTTTGTGTTTATGCGGGTTTTGCCGCCGTCCACACGCAACGACTTCCCCACTTATTTACGCGGTGAATACCGGCATATCAGTGTTTTGAATAAGTTAAACCTTTCGACGCGCGGTTGTCAATAGGTTAATGTTCAGTTTCCTCTATCATGATTGTGCGGGTAGGACCGTCACTTTCATTTAGTGGGATGACCAAACTTTACCTATAACTGACCTGCGTGAAGGTTGTCCTCATCTCTTAGAAATTTTTGCCGTTTTTTGTGTTTATGCGGGTTTTGCCGCCGTCAACATGCAACGACTTCTTTTCACACTTATTTATGCGGTGAATACCGGCATATCAGTGTGGAAAGTTCATAAGTATAAATGTAAGACCATCAGCGTCAATGTGATAAGGAGAATCATTTCCATTAGAAGTGGCTCTGGGCCTTTTCTTTACAAGTTTGGAATTGATCTACATGCAACCTGTGTAATTGAGCTTCCTTCCATGTTCTTGGGATGGGGGTGTCATCGAGCCTTCCGAGCCGATATGCACCTGGTTCGGAATCTCGTTGTTTACGCAGTATGTAGTCTCCAACATTGAAGCTGCAGTTTCATCCGTGTTTTCCCCGACTGTGGTTCTACACGCATTAGCCTGCTTAGCGTCCATTACGCCACGAGGTGAGCGAGTTTCCCATTTCTGACGAATGCTTCGACGACGTCCTTCAAGTCTACGCATTCCTCGGTGGTGTGGCCTTTTGTCCTGTGGAAGTCACAGGATTTGCTTTGATCAGCGTTTGGACGCTGTCGGATAATTGGAGCCTCTGGCCATGGGAGCCTCTCTGTGGCGAATATCTCGGTGACGCTTTTGGTGAGTGGCGTCCATCTGGAGTTCCGGTTCGACAACTGCATGTTATCCTTTCCGCCTAACCGAGGGTGCGAGCCGGATGAGGTGTCAAAGTTTACCCTTGACTGCCAAATACCTAGCTTCCTCTTTTTGTTTAGTCGGGCGGTAAGGACGTTGTTTTCTCTTGTTTTCTGAGTGTAGAGGTTTGTGCTCTGGGGAAGATCTCTACCCAGTTGCTTTTCCATTTACGCAAAGCGTTTAGCTGCTGTCATGATGGCATCCCATGTGGATGGCATGCCATCTTTACCCGTCAATGTGCGGATAAGCTCTGGGTATTCGGCGCCTTGGATGAAAGCTGCGCGAACAAGATCCTCGCTTATGGTACCCAGACTCAGCTTCTTTGAGTTGAAGCGAGTGATGAAGTCGAGTAAAGACTCATCTTCCTCTCGGATGCAGTTGAGGATCGTCCATTGCTCTTCGGTATACTTTCTTTGTTGACTGAAGTGTTGGCTGAACTTCTGTTGGAAGTCTGCCCAATCGTAGATGTGGTGGACCGGTAGACGGTCAAACCACGCTCTGGCTGCCCCAACAAGCGTCATTTGGAACATGTAACAACACGTGGGTTCCGTCCAATTCCTGACGGTTGCCCCCGCTATGAATATGTTCAAATGATTGTCTGGGTCAGATATACCATCATATGTGCCTATGTTGGACATTTGTTTGGCACTTTTCGGGGCAATTGCTTCCGCAATGTCCCTTGCAAATTTGGACGTTCCCGCATTTGCAACAGTTGGTCTGAAGGTTTTAGAGAAGTCACGTGGGCTTCCACCCACGTTCCTTGGTTTGAAGGCTTCTCCAAAATTTCTTCTGTGGAAATCTGCTTGTTTACGCTTCCCTTTCGCCCTATGGCGTGGGTTTGCGTCACTGTCAGATTCTTCCCTATCATCATACTCGCACTCATTACTCATGTTGAGCTGTTGTCGAGTACTTCCGAATTCGTCAGCCTATTGGAGTGAACGTAAGCGTTCATCCAACTCAGCTTGGAATTCTTTCTGACGTGCTTCCGCCCACGCTTTAACTTGATCAAGTGTTTGGTGGGGGAGCCTCGTCTGTCGTCTCTCCAACTGGGTATCGGTGAACCCCAGTGAAGGATTGTTTACTGCACTTGCCTCGGCTTGGGTAACCGGGGGAAGTGTTCGTAAAATTTACTGCACTTGCCCCGGCTTGGGTAACCGGGGTAGTGCTCTTAAAATTTGTGTACTCGCCGGTGTTCCCCCCAGTAGTTGGGGTTGTGGTTACCGGGGTTTCTTGGTCACTCGCTGGCCTTGGCACCGGAGTAACCTTAACCATCTTTCCAGAAGTTTTGAAAAAACTGAAAAAAAATAAGTTCTAGCTTTTATGCACGGATGGCGCCAATGAAGAAACAATAAGTGACCCCGGGCAGATTACGGATAATCTGGGGGTTAAGTAGATGTTTCCCACGAGGGTTACGTCCGGCAAAGATGGTTATTCTTCTGATGACCTGCAAAACAGACACCGTGAGCTCGTCACTGAGAAGGGGGGGGGTACCTCCTTGTGACCACCCTCCGGCGTGAGAATCAGACTAGATTGCTCTGAATATAAGTGTATATAGAGAGAAATAGCTAGAGAGAAGATAAGATACAAAATGATGATACCGTTCCAAGGTGTTGGAGTATTTATAGCCGAATGTAGGTGTCCAAGAAGGTACAGCCAGCTGTATAATATTCCTTTTCTACCAACTGTGGGCTACGCACGTGCCATGCTAGTGGTTGGTGGGTAGGCAGCGGCTGATAGTGACATGGCCGGCTGTGTACTATTCCTTTTCCACCAACTGCAGGCTATGTACGTGCCACGACAAGGGTTGGTGAGTAGGCAGCGCCTGATAGTGACATTAAGTACTAGAGCGTGCTGCTCGTCGTACTGTTGTCAGTGAGCTGTCGCTGCTTTGGTCAGATCTTTTGTCCATACCTTGGCAGGTATAGTACAAAAGATCCTCCAGGAGCGTACGGACTGGCTCATTTGGGCGGGAGTATTCCCGGCTTTGGGCGGGAGTATTCCCGGCTTGCTCATTCCTTCTTCAGGTGACATTACTGAATCATTTAAGAGTTAGTGCCTTGTGCGTGTAGCCTTGCTATTAGTGCGGGTAGCCTTCCCTGATGGCTAGTATCCGCAGCTGCGGAAACAGGCGGGGTACGTCACCATTGGGAGGCTTTTCCTGCGGGAACAGCTTGCGTACTGCGCGTAAGGTCGTCATCTCTGAGCGTGGTGGGTCCTGCGGATCGAGTTGGTCTTTGCGCAGACGTCCCTCTTTAAGGTGAGTCTTGCGGGTCCAACTGCGCAGACGTCCCTCTTTGAGGTGAGTCTTGCGGGTCCAACTGGGCTCTGCTGGAACCTACCTCTTCACTTGTTCACTCAATTTGGGATCATAGTTATTGGATTTATTATTGAAAAATGATTGTAGAACCTTATCTCACAACTTGGTTCCATATTAATATCTTAAAAAACAAAACCTTATTTTACAACCTGTACCATATCAATATCTTAAAAAAACAAAATCTTATTTTACAACTTGGTACCATATCAATATCTTAAAAAACAAAACCTTATTTTACAACTTGGTACCATATCAATATCTTAAAATCCTGAAACCACCACCACTTCTCAAATTCAGTTTAATTAAATTGTTCTATATATCAACTTATACTAATTTCCCATAAAAATAATTGTTAATTTTTTCTTGTCACTTCAAATCTAATTTGGAGAACAAAATATCATACCTATACTTATAAGCTTAACATGCAAGACCTAAAGAAACATATAAATGATGTAAGCTTAATAGTTAATATAGTTACCGGACTTCTGACAACAATGGATGTTGTGACACCACACTCCGACAAATCATGTGCAACTTCCATACCAGAATTACCAGCTCCGACCACCAAAACATTCTTGTTCTCATATTTTTCACCAGACTTATACTCAGTCGAGTGAATAACTTCACCTTTGAACTCACTCAACCCATCAACCTCTGGTATAAACGGCTCAGTGTTTTCTCCGGTAGCCACCACCAAAAACCGTGCCTCGTAACACCGCATCCCATCACCTATTATCTATTAATAGAGGATAATATATACATATATATATATATATATATATATATATATATATATATATATATATATATTCAATAAGTTTGCACGAAACAGAAAAAATTGAACCAAAAAAAAACATTGCAAAACCTCCGGTTTGATTTTATGTTATTGTAAGAACTGAACTTACGGTTTTGTTTCGAATTTGCCCAAATAGAAACCAAAAAAAACTAACGAATATAAAGATTTTCATTTTCAATTTTGTATTTTTTGTAATTTATAAGAATTAAATAAATCTAACTCAAATATTTTAGCCTAAATGAATTAAGTCTAAGTTCATTAATTTGGTCATTTTTAAAATTTTTTCCCCAAAATTTACAAGCTCAAATGGCAAATCCGAAAAAACCAAATTGAACAGTTTTCAAAAATTAAAAAACCGAAATTCCAGATTTAAGTTCGTTTTAGCCCAAAATATTCAATACCATAAACACTTTTATTACCTTTGTCTCCACCTTCCATAGATTCTTATCCTCATCATAACTTCACTAAGTTCTCAAACTTAGGTTTAATATCGAAACGTGACGCGTAGTCGTCCAAGTATTTCAAGAACTCGGTTCTCGGGACAAAGGTTGGATAGTTATCGGGAAAAGGCACGTGTGCAAGCTGACAAAATCGTTTAGGCAAGTGGAGATGAAACCGGACGAATGACTTCTTGTTGAATATTGAAGCGATACAATCTTCTCGTTCGAGAAGTATGTATGGGACTGAAAGTTTGTGGAGGCTTGCTGCGGTGGAGAGGCCGGCTGGGCCCGCACCAACGATGATTGCTACCGTAGTTTCAACACTGGTTGTCATGATGTTTGGGTGCACAAGGTGAGGTTCATTGTTAATAATGCTACAAATGTTATTAATAGGACTTGGAAAGTGTGGTCCTGTTATTGTCGTGGTAGTTTGGTAAGCCACTCAACCCAACAAATAATGTATCCAATTTGGTCCATGCATCACTCATCATAATATGGACTTTTGTTTTTCTTAACTTGACGACTTTAATGTTGAAAATTGTGTTAAATGAGTTATTTTCCCCTTTTTTTTCTTTCTTTCTTTCTTTGTTTTTTAACGGGTAAACGTATCCTTCAAATAGGCTACTGGCTAAATTCGCCACAGTGGGATACACTCGTCTTTCGATCCAGGAAAACTCTCACCTAAGGCCAGCGCCCGTGAATACTCGACCAAAGGCACGACAGTGCAGTGAGATAAAAATCGTTCAGTTCAAGGATCCAAGTAGTGAAAGTCACCGACTCACCTAGTCTCTCATCATCACCTTGGTGCCTCTGAAACTAAATATTGGGATAGGAATCGAACCTGGGTCACATGGAACACTAAGTCTCTCCCTTACCACACCACCACTAGATCATTTGAATTTATCTTTTTAAGTTGCATCAAACTGGCATTTTCATTTAAACGAGTAGGGGTTACATTGAAATAGACGACAAACACGCAATAAGCAACGCAACTAACCCTTTTTGAATAGCGTTTAAAAATTACATTTATAGATCTTATGGCCATAACATTACTGCTCAGGGCCGGCCCAAAGGGGGTCGAGGAGGGCGACAAACCCCGATCCATTCTCCCGATAAGCCTATAATTGTTAAAAAAATTATATACAATATATATATATATAATTTTGTTTTAAAATATAATTCTATAAAATAACTCCTTGGTGCAATGGAAAGAGTGGTGGTGTATGAAAACAAAGGTTCGTGGGTTAAATTTCCGTTTGTGGAGTTGTTTTTATGAAAAAGCTTTCATGTTGTTTTAGTAACTTTTTATGATTATAATTTTTAATCGTTTTGCTTTTGTCTGTATTGGGCTTTGAAAATGCAATTCAGTTGTTAAAATTGTCAAAATTATTTACCACATAATTAAAAGTGTGATACGAAATGCACTTTTTTTATCCTCGTCATGGCCTCGAAATTTAAAGGGATTCTCGGAGGCGACTCTGCTACTATTCATGACTTGTCGAACTTGACTAAGAGTCTCCACGGGCTCAGGAGTAAGGAAACCAAAGTATCAAACTCAAATTGTATAAACACGTATTGGTTGTAAAGACACGTTTTCTCGTATTTGATCACTTTACATGAAGCAACTATTGATGTAGTCTGACTCACCATGAAAGCACTACTTCTTAAGCCTACAAAAGGGGAACCCAAGTTACTGTTTTTGTTTTATTTTTAATTTTGGTCATGGAGAACTAAAGGGCATGTCCTGTTTTAGATGCTTGTGGTAGGACTTTCCAAACAGCTCGACCGATGGACAAATGCTTTGTCGATTTTTGGCTCGGTTGTAAATGAGCTGATCGTCATGGTCCGGTATTTAAACGAGCCAAGCACGAGCAAAGGTCTACACGCTCACTTTAGTTTTTAATTTATATGTGTGTGTTTGTGTGTGTGTGTGTAATTAGAGGATGGATCATGTGAGAAATTAAGTTACTAAGATAATTACGAGATATCAAGAGGCGTGATTAAAACAATGTTACCTATATTTTTGGTTAAAATTATGCAATATGTGATTGAAACAAACTAGTGTTATACTTAGATGGTTATTTATTTATTTATTATTATTATTATTTGCTTTCTTTGTAATTTTTAGTCTTATTTAAATTTAAAACATAAAATTTGTATTTTATATTGTTTTTTCTATGATTTATTAAAATTTTAAACTTGTTTTAAGATTAACTTCTAATATTAGTCGCACTTGTATTTACCTGTGTTAATCGAAATTAGTCTTTATGTGTAAACCCAAATTTAGATTCACAATACAAAAGAGGTCTCTAGGGGTTGTTTTATTCATCTAGAATTATATTATTTTTAACAAGATAATAAAAAAATTTTCGTAGATTCATGTGGCTGATATTTATGTAACTTCATACATCAATGACTATGCGCAATTGTTCTCTTTATGAGGTGGTGGTTAAATCTTGAGATCTTTATTGTTTATATTTAAAACCTGACTTAATAGGGTTTTCCCATAATAGTAGCTTTCCTTGGTATTCATGCGTGAGTCAAGACAAAAACATCAAAATCAGTATAGATGTTTGATATCTCGTAAAAAAAAATAATAATAATAATTAAAAAAAAACTCATTCAAATACATGTAGTATACCGTACTAGCGAACAATAACATCATATGTCATGTGATTATGCCGTATACGAAACAAGTGACATGTCTTTATCGGTACTTCCATGTTTGCTTGAGTTGTCACCTTATCTATAGATAAGGCTAATTTTTGAATTAGTAAACGTGTTGTTCATCTACACATTTTTTTTCTCTTAAAGTGTGTTTTTTTTTTTTCTAACTTAACATTAAGAATATACTTTACTCTTTATAAATCAAATAAAAATATGTTTGATTTTATATTATTTTTAAGGAAAATTGGAAAAAAAATCTCAATTATGCCCTCTTGGCAAATTACAATCTCAACGTTTACATTTGGCTGGCGACGGTTCTAACTAAATGCATGTGTATTTGTTTTTAATGATCCGCAACTAACGGATGATTCACTTCGTTAGTCTGTTGCTTACGTGGCACACACATATGCCAAAAATAAAACTTGTGTGGTGCAGTTATGTGGCATGGACTCTTTATAGACGTCTTTAAAGTATTATACAAACTAAAAATTGAAAACTCTCTGTCTCTTCATTTAGTTCGTATTCGTGTTAGTGAATGAAAATATGGAGTTCAAAATTTTGTTTATTTAATACTTAACAGATGTTTATAAAAAGTCTATGCCATGTAAGATTTTTTCTTTTAAAGTAGAGCGTCCCACGTAAGTAACAGACTAACGGAGTTAACCATCTGTTAGTCACGAACTATTGAAAACAAGTACACCTTTAGCTAGAACTATCATTTATTAATATGACATAGTTGAGATTATTTATAACTAATTTTCCTATTTTTAATGATAGGTTTTACATTACTCTAAGTTTTGATTTAGTTATAACATTTGTATTTTCCACCAAAACATTTTTTCTGAAATAGAAACACGTGTTAGAAATTTAAAATCACGTGCCAAATAGGGGTGTTTAAGAAATCCGAAATTCGAAAAAAAAAAAATGAAATCTGAACCGAAACCGAAACCTAGTCTGAATTCTTATTCGGATCGGATCGATCCTAATATCTGAATAACTAATTCGGAACGGATTCGGATATAGATTTTAAAAAATTCGGATAGTTTGGATAATTCAGATATCCGAATAATCTGAACAAATAACTTGTGTTTTAATTATTTGAAGTTCGACTTTATTCGTGTACTGTTTTAATTTTTAAAACAATGATGGATCATGGATTTAATTAGACTTTTGTTCGAATTTTGACTTTTGTTTGTGTGTGTTTTATATTAATTTTTCGGTTCTGTATTTTTTATGTAATTAGACGTTGTTTGAATGTTTGTTATACGGTTTATTTCGGGTTATTCGGGTAATTTCGGATTATCCAAACCGAATCCATCCGAAATCAATTCAGATCGGATTGAAACACCCATAATTCCGATCTGATCGGATTTCGGATAGGGTCCTAATTTGAAATCCGAACAATCCGAACCGAATAGCTCGAATAATTCATTATTCGAGCTGATGAACACCCCTAATGCTAAATACGGAAATATGTGATTGTATAACGATTTAGGTTTCTTCCTTTTCTTCTAGTCCTAAATTTAGTATTTGTAATTATAAGGGTAAGAAAATTAGACCTGAATCTTGCCGGACTTAATATGTTCGAATGCACCCATATCGATGACCGGAAACTGATTGTCTCTCACTTTGAGAAAAAAATGGACCTTCTTTGGCCCTTTGGATCCCATACTTTGTTAGATCTCCATACATTAGCTTGCTAGACCAAACCAGAAGCTTATCCACCACATTCAGTGACAATTTTTTTAATAACAACAATCCAATTGTTACCGACCATTTTGAAAGTATATGAATCTACAATACCAACAGAAAACATATAGTAAATACCAAAAAGTTGGCCTAAGGCAACCGTTATTTAAGAAAAAAAGTTGTATTAGGTGTAGTAGCATTAGACCTATGGTAACCTTCTTATCAGATAACGCAACTGTTTCTTTCAAATGCAACCTTTTAAAAATGTTGCATTTGAAAGAAACAGTTGCGTTATCAAACCAAGAGGTTGCATCAGGTCTAATGCAACTTCACCTAATGCAGCTTTTTTTATAAAATAAAGGTTGTTTTAAGCAAAATTTTTAGCAGTAGTAACATGAAAGATTCCTATATAAGTAATTTTGACTACATTTTATTCATATGGGATTTTTGAGGGCTTATGCCTTATTCTGACTCGGCCTCTTACTCTCTTACTGTCTGTATAAACGTTATGACTTGTATGATGTTTAATTACAATGCGTAAGTAGTCACGTGCAAGGAAGATTAAAGCTTACCGGACTTCGGACAATGATGGAGGTTTTTGCACCACACTCCGCCAAATCATGTGCAACTTCCATGCCGGAATTACCCGCTCCGACAACCAAAACATTCTTATTCTCGTATTTTTCACCAGACTTATACTCAGTCGAATGAATAACTTCACCTTTAAACTCAGTCAACCCATCAACTTTTGGTACAAACGGCTCGGTGTTTTCTCTCGTAGCCACCACCAAATACCGCCCCTCATAACATCGCCTATTGTAAAATGATAAAATATTAAATAATCTGTTGGTAAAGATTGTCTTACAATACATAGGAATTATAAAGAAACTCTAAAAATGAGTCTGTGTAGGCGTGAACACACACTAACAAACCTTAATAATATATATATATATATATATATATATATATATATATAATAGAAAAAATTCACAAAATAGTCTATTTTGATCAACATTTTTCAATTCTAGCCATGGTTTGAAAAAAATACCCAAAATAGTCATTTTTTCTGTCGGATCCGACGGAATTCGTTGACCAGTAAAGTCACGTCACGTGTCAACGTGTTAATGGATTTGAAAAAATTAGTTAAAGAACCGTCGGATCCAACAGAATTTTTAATGGATTCGGCGGAATTCTTCATCTTCGAACTTTCAACTCTAAACCTCCATAACCTTCATCTCCATCTTTCTTATTTCTCCACAAAATCAAGCAACTCTATAGTGTAAATTGCTTACCCAGCCATAGTGTTCAATTTCACTCTAGAACTTGAAATCAAAACCCCAAATTAAAAATATAGGGTTTGTCGGACAAATTAAACAGTCGGATTCGACGGAAGCATGAGCTGCACCGTCTGACACGACTATTTATTATTACGTTGGCTACCTCACGAATCCATCGGAAACTTTCATAATCAGTGGGATCCGCCGAAAAATTTCAATGCGTGTCAACATCTGATAGTCTATACTACCGTCGGATCAGTTCTTGTTTCCGTCGGATCAAACGGAATAACATGGCCATTTTGAGAATTTTTCCGAAACCATGACTGTTTTTGGAATCTGTTGATCAAAACTAATCATGTTGAGAATTTTCCCATAATAATAATACATAAGTTCAATACCTTTTATCTTAGCCTCCACCTTCCATATACTCCTATCTTCATCATACTTAGCTGACTTCACTAAGTTCCCAAACTTCGGTTTAATATCGAAATGACTCGCGTAATCGTCGAAGTAATTCAAGAGATCCAATCGAGGGACAAACGTCGGATAACTTGCGGGAAAAGGCATGTGTGCAAGCTGACAGAATCGTTTAGGTAAATGAAGATGAAACCTATCTAATGATTTCTTGTTAAACAATGAAGCAATGCAATCTTCTCTTTCGAGTAGTACGTATGGGACCGATAGTTTGTGGAGGCTTGCCGCAGTTGAGAGGCCGGCTGGACCGGCCCCGATGATGATTGCTGCCGTTTGTTCAACTCCAGCAGTCATATTCTGGCAGCAGACAGAGAGATTCATTAATAGTGGTTTATAGGCCTACCAAAATTTATGAACATAAATACATAGAAATAAAGTTAGTACTTTATTTTAATGTCACTTTAGCATCGAGTCGTTTGGTCCATACACTTGTGTGAAACTAAAGATAAAGATGCAAGCAAAGGTGAATAATTGAGTATAATGTTCTAGATATGTTGAAAAAATTGCGGAAATAGCATGCTAGCAATGGACTGGTTGTCTTTTTAAAATATATTTTGTCTTTTTTAGGAGGAGTGTGAGTTGTAACCTTATCTATGTTAATTTTTTATTCTGTGTATTTTCCTTAATTAATTAGTATACGTGTTACTGTTCATCTACACTTTTTTTTCTTTTTTACCCTAACTTAACATTAAGAATATACTTCACTCATTATTGCTCAAACAACCTTTTACAGGGTTGTTTTACATTATTCGTTTCTAAAATTTATATATCTTTTAAAATTTTAATTTTATTTATTGTAAGGTAGTTAATAATATACTTAGGATTTGATAATAAAAGAGTTTCACAAATTAATAAGATGTTATAACCCGGTTTAAAAGCTATCTGGGTTTTGTGAGACCCATGACGCGCTTATTTTTTTCCTATAGAATTGTTTCTTAATTATAAATATCTTTAAAAAAAGTCAGATATTAATTTTTAGTATATTCTTATTTTATCGGATTTTCATATCAAATAGTTAGTGAAATTAATTTTTAATATAATGAGATGTTATAACCCATTTAAGGGCTATCTAGGTTTGGTGAGACCCATACCTGTGAATTTGGGTCAAATGCATGAGAAGACTTAATTTACAAATAAAGTAATTTGGTAGCTTGAGAGAATGTAGGAATGTTTCATTTATATATATTTAAGATTAAGATAAGATAAAAATATGCTTGTTTTTATATTACTTTTAAGGAGAATTGGTAAAAAAAAAACCCCAATTATGCCCTATTGGCAAATTACAATCTCAACATCTACACTTGGTTGATGGCGGTCCCAACTAAATGCGTATTTGTTTTTAATGGTCCGCAACTAACGAACGATTCACTTCGTTAGTCTGTTGCTTACGTGACATGCACAACTGTAAAAAATAAATCTTATGTGACACAATTATGTGGCATGGACTCTTTATAAACGTCTTTTAAGTATTATACAAACAAATAATTGAATACTCTATCTCTTCATTTAGTTCGTAATCGTGTTAGTGAATGAAAAGATGGAGTTCAAAATTTTGTTTGTATAATACTTAAAAGACGTTTATAAAGAGTCCATGCCACATAATTGTGTCACATAAGATTTATTTTTGACAGTTGTGCGTGTCACGTAAGAAACAGATTAATGGAGTAACCATCCGTTAGTTGCAGACTATTGAAAATAAGTGCACCTTTAACTGGGACTGCCATTTACTAATATGATATAATTGAGATTATTTGTAATTAATTTTCCTATTTTTAATGATAGGTTTTACATTACTGAGTTTTGATTTAGTTATAACGTTTGTATTTTCCATCAAAACATTTTTTTCTGACATAGAAACATGTGTTAGAAATTTAAAATCACATGGAAAATAGAGGTGTTTAAGAAATCCGAAATTTGAAAAAAACTGAAACTGAAACCCGAATACTCCAATCTGAATTCTTATTCGGATATTTGGATCGGATCGATCCTAATATCCGGATAACTAATTCGGATCGGATTCTGATAGGGATTTCAAAAAAATTCGAATAGTTTGGATTATTCGGATATCCAAATAATCTGAATAATAACTTGTGTTTTAATTATTTGAAGTTCGGCTTTATTTGTGTGCTGTTTTAATTTTAAAACAACGATGGATCATGGATTTAATTAGACTTTTGTTCGTATTTTGACTTTTGTTTGTGTACGTTTTATATTAATTTTTCGGTTTTGTATTTTTATTTAATTAGACATTTTTTGAATGTTTGTTATACAGTTTATTTTGGGTTGTTCGGATTATTTCGGATTATCCGAACCGAATCCATTAGAAATCAATTAAGATCGGATTGGAACACCCCTAATTTCGATCGGATCAGATTTCGAATAGGGTCTTAAAAATTTGAAAACCTAACAAATCGAATCAAATAACCTGAATAATCCGTTAAACACACCTAATGCTAAATACAGAAATATGTGATTGCATTAAAAAAATAAATTAAAATAGTTCAACAACATTAAATAACCAACAATTAAATCAAGGTGAAACTTGCACTTTGTTTGTGCAGATGTTGCTACGGAGATCTCAAGATTTAGTTGATTGTTACTCATGATATTAAGGTACACCTCTATTTAATTTTTGCGATCGACACTTGATGATATCCTTGATATAGAGCCGAACTTACTGAGCTCTACTAGAGTCGACCGGTTTACTTGTCGGTTAGTAGTTTTAGTTAAGTTAAGAAAAACTAGAATTTATTACTTAGTGTCGAGATTAGTGTGTTTCTATATAACTACTTTTAGTACATCACGCCACGTGTCAGCGTGTTAATGGATCCGACGGTTTCGTCGGATCCAACGGATTTTTTAGTGGATTCGATGGAATTCTTCATCTTTTACCTCTAAAACCCTAAACCTCCATAACCAACCTTCATCTCCATCTTTCTAATTCTCCACAAAATCAAGCAACTCTATAGTGTAAATCGCTTACCCAACCATAGTGTTCAATTTCGATCTAGGGTTCGTCGGATAAATTAAACAGTCGGATCCTACGGAAGCATGAGCTGCACTGTTAGACACAACTATTTATTATTACGTTGGCTACCTCAAGAATCCGTCGGAAACTTCCATAATCAGTGGGATCCACCGGAAAATCTCAATACGTGTCTGCATTTGATAGTCTATACTAATCCGTCAAATCAGTTCTTGTTTCTATCGGATCCAACGGAATAATATGGCCATTTTGAGAATTTTTCCGAAACCTTGGCTGTTTTTGGAATCTGTTGATTAAAACTGATCATTTTGAGGTCATGGGGTATACTCTAACCCCTCTTAACTCCACATAAGCACCGCATCACTCACTTTTCTCTCTTTCACTCCATCTCACCCAAAGAAAATGGTTTAATCCATAATTAATATCAAATCAATTAGTAATTATTAATACATATTGTTCCTTTTAACTCGTTAAAAACATAATAAATGGGCTTTTTTTTAACAAACTTAACACTAGTGGGGAGTGGTTTAATGCATATTTAACGTGCCATATAATCTTAATTTATGTTAGGCATTAGAGCATACTCCATTTTCCCATGATAATAATATATAAGTTCAATACCTTTTATCTTAGTCTCCACCTTCCATATACTCCTATCTTCATCATACTTAGCTGACTTCACTAAGTTCTCAAACTTCGGTTTAATATCGAAATGACTCGCGTAATCGTCGAAGTAATTCAAGAGATCCGATTGAGTTTCGGATACCTTGCGGGAAAAGGCATGTGTACAAACTGACAAGATCGTTTAGGTAAATGAACATGAAACCTATCTAAGGATTTCTTGTTAAGCAATGAAGCAATGCAATCTTCTCTTTCGAGTAGTACGTATGGGACCGATAGTTTGTGGAGGCTTGCCGCAGTAGAGAGGCCGGCTGGACCGGCCCCGATGATGATTGCTACCGTTTGATCAACTCCAGTAGTCAGAATCATATTCTGGCAGCCAACACAGAGGTTCATCATTGGTTGTTTATTTGCCTACCAAAGGGTGTATATGTATGAACATAAATGCATAGAAATAAATGTTGGTACTGTATTTTAATGTCACTTTAGCATCGAGTCGTTTGGTCCATACACCTGTGTGAAGGTAAAGATAAAGATGCAAAGGTGAATAATTGAGTATAATGTTCTTGATATGTTGAAAAAATTGCGGAAATAACACGTTAGCAATGGTTGAGTCTTTTTAATATACTAGCAGAAGTGCCCTCGCGTTGCTGCGGGTTCGCGCAAATTATTCCCTTGTATTGGTTTGTAGCGTTTGTTGTGTTGTGCAATAGGTTATCAGTGCGAGTGTGTTGCCGCATGTGCATATGGTTTGTTGGATGCTGTTTTTTGTGCAGGGGTGCTTACTAAAATATTAACGTATGCATATATATTTGATACATCGTGTTTCGTGAAATATTTGTTAATAAAGTAGGTTTTATGGGTTTTGTGATTTTTAATCAACATAAAGGATTGAATGTGTGTTAATTGGCGAGTAGTTAGAGTTGAAATTTAACCAGGGGATGAAAGAGATGCTCAAATTAAAACCACAAAGTTGTCGGTTTACGAATTGTAAAAGGGCATACATGATTTGATTGTGCACGTGCATACTTGTGTATGCATATATATTGGATAGATGGTGTTATAAAGTGATTGGTACTTAACTTATAGAAACAAATAGTTTTTATTTGGGGCATTACACATTGACAAATAGGAATGTGATGGGAATTAAGAAAATAATACGACAATGATAGACTTAAATAGCGGGGGAGAGACAACGGTCGTAGTGAATGCTGCCCCCTTTCCGTTGGCAAACCAATTCATGTGGTTTGCCCATCCTAGTGGTTTGGTGACGACCGCGACCTCATTTAGGTTTTTTTTATAGACCAAAATAAGTAACTGATTTTTGGTTAATTGGTCTCGATGAGTTTTATTAATATTGTTGTCATGTTGCAACAAGAAGTTAGTATTACTTATGTGATCCAAGTTGTCATGTTAAGAGACACTCGAGCACCAAAGTTTGTTCTTGAGATCCAATAGTAAGCACTCAACTTTATATTTCTCTACAACTATGCAAAATCTAAAGTAGAGAAATATAATGATACACTCAATAATTCTCGTACTCGAATAATCCGGCTACAATTCTAATATTCTTCTCTGAGTTAGAGTGATTTAAGAGAGATTCATTGTGATGAAGGGCCTTTGAAACGGGACTTTTTTGGTATATGCATAGACATTCCATATTTTTAAAAGGTGAATAGTAGTACAACGACTTATGGTTTCTGCCCCTTTTAAACTTACATTACTATTTTATGAATTCCCCAACTATTAATTTCCTATGGCATCTATATAAGAATCACATCATTTTATTTGTTAGATGTATGTGTGTTTATGTAGTGTCTTTGTGGTAGCATGTGTAACTGTGTTTTAAACTTCATTTATGTCAACATCAACAAGTAGTTTGAGGTTCCTACTTTTGTGGGTGAGTTCCCCAATAGTATAAATCGACCGGTATAGTTTAAACCCCTTTGGCATGGGTCATAGTTGAATAGAATGAGTTTCATTTGTTGACCAATAACAATCTTTAAACTGTTGTAAATCATTAACTATTTTGTAAAGTCCTGGTATACAACACAAACAATTTTTTAGGATTGTTTTTTTTATTGTATAAGTGGACTAATTGCTGTGGGGATCATGGCGACGATTTTTTTTTCTCTGTAACGTTAGATCAGTTGTTAATGTGTTGCATGTGAATTTAGATTAAAGAAAACAAAATGAAATTTTAGGGGTAAATGTAATGACAAGATAGGTGATATTATTGTGACGGTCGTTAACGGGTTTTGTTTGCTATATGAATGGACATTTCTTAGTAAAAAAATGCTTCAACTGTAGACCCTTAAGAAAATATAAGCACTTATTATACCGCATATTACAATTGTAACGCTGAAGTAGATGCTAAATAGTAATAATTTCATAAGTATCTCAAAAGAGCATCACTTGATCACATAAGCTTTGCAAGTATGGATGACGGCGTCCAGATTGGATTAGCTAATGCATCATCCCAGTTGTCCTTACTTGGGCAGACCGGTATGATGGTAACGGGTGCTTTGGGATTACTCTAAAAGGTTTGGCGTAGCTTCTGATGGAACCCGATAACACGTTTAGCTTTACGGATCATGCTTATGTCAACCCAACTGGTTTGCGAGCTGACCTAGGAAACCCGTTTGGCCTTCGAATCACCTCATTGATGTCCCTGATTTATGAAGAAAACCAATTAATAAATGTCAAGGAAAAATATAGATAAAATTAAAACCAATTAAACCATCAAAAACAGTATTAAAGTAAAAACACCTAAATTTATATCCCAATATCAAGCTAAAACTTAATCCTAATTCTTAGCAATAATCACATAAAAGCATAAAATCTCAACCTGATGTATAAAAATAACTTATATGCCTCGTGTGGTGCTTAAGCGTTTCAGTCCGAACAAGGGTCCCAAAGAAGCCGTCAGTCTCACAGTTCACCCCAAGAATCCGTTATCAGAAGCAGCAACAAAGATCAATACCAAGAAAACGATACCCAAAAATGGTGATGGTATGCACATTCTAGTCATCATCCTGAAAATTCTACATTTTGAAATAAAAAACATAAAAAAAATAATTAAATGGAAATTAAATTGACAAAAAAAACACCTTGCAGACATTAAATCAAACAGTTGGTGTGCTAAATTTCATCTCATGTAGTAATAATTTCATATTCCAGTTCTAAATTGTTTAATTCTCACACAAATTTTAACACAAAATCAAAGTTAACCAATTCAAGATTCCAACTTCAAACAAGAAATCCGAAAACACACAAACGATCGATCCAAATTGAAGCAGAAAATAAGAAAGTTGGTATTAAATCGGTAATCAGAGACCTGTAATTTAACCTCAATCACCAGGTTATACATGTGATCGTGGTGCTGAGTAAATCATGAAATCAAAAGTTACAGCCCTATAATCCAGTACTTGAAATTCAATTTCATGACCTGAAAAACAAATAAGCAATTAAAGCTAAAACCAAAATCGCATCAATCATAAATCAACGAAACGAAGAACAATCAGAAGATCCAATGAAAACGATACCTCGCTCAGGGCAAATGTCATATGATTAAGGTAGCCAAAGAATAATAATACCCCATCCACCACTTTCAATCGGTCACAAAATCGAATGCTTGGAAGTGGGCAACGTGCAAACAATAATGTAGATTGATTTGAGAACCACAATTGATGATGAAACCGTTAATGCCAATTGATATTAATAGCCAATTGAATGGATATAGATCTAACTGCTGGGAATGTAGACGGAGCGACGCCGGTAGTTCGAGCCAAAATAAACGTTGCCAAAAGGAACGTGTAGTATAACTGAATTGGCCGGCGAACAATAAATGTAAAGCGTCTTAAGGTGAGAGAAAGCGGAATATAATAATAATAATAATAATAATAATAATAATAATAATAATAATATAGATATTTTGTCTTTTTTAAGGAGTGTGTGCCTTTTATGGTATAACAACCAACCACAATGGTGAATACTGCTCAAGATGACATGAATTAATTAGATCCTAACACTATTCTCTTTCTCCTCTTTATCTATAAATCAAAAATTACATTAAAACTCATTACATTTTCTCTCTTTATTTCAATTAAATAATACTTTTTATATCTTTTATTATTGCCTTTTCTTTTTTCCTTTACTCACAATCACTCTCAAAATATATTAAAAAATTATAGAGGATGAACAGTAACTTTTCAAATATACAGAAAACTCACTACTTTTTCTAAAATATAAAAACTCTCAACTCACAACACCCTCAATCACTCTCTAAATTATAAAAACACACCTCACACAAATTAAGGGGTTGAATGAGAATGCACTAAGACCATTCTCATTCACAAACCACCCTAACCCAAACTTTATTATAAAATTAATTTCTCTCTTTTCCACATACCCAACCCAACAAAACCCAAACCTTTCACACTCATTAGCAACCCAAACTTCAATATTTTTTATTAAATAAATATAATTTGTAATTGTTTTTTATTAATAATTGTTGTTTTTTTTATTAAAAGTGTTTATAAATATAAAAAATAATTTCTTTATTTAAAAATAACCAACACGAAGTTGACAAGTGTCGGATAATGAATTATATAATAAGATAATGTTAGATTGTTTAGACAATAAGTTTTATCCAAAAAATCTTATGAACCAATACGAAGTTAACAAGTGTCAGATGATGTATATCACTAAATGATTAATATTTAGTTTATTATAAAAATATTTTTTTTTTTGCAATCTTATGTTTTTAATAAAATTTATACCTGTGTGTTCACAAAATAAAACTAAACAATACTGTGTTTTTAGATTTTTTTTAAAAACTTATTTATTAAAAGTTATTAAGGAAAAACATTTTTAGTGTTAAAATTAATTAGTATGAAAAGAAAAGAAAAAATAAATTAAAAGGTGAACCAATAATTTAGAAAACATGTGACCATGATGGTATGGTAGTGGGCAAGCTAGTTTGTGGTGGGAAACTAGTTTGGCCAAGTTTGGTGATTCTTTCTTTTTTTTATTTTCAAATAGTGTCCTAACCCAAACTAATTCACCAATGAGAGTGGTCTACTCTTCTATTTCATTGTTGTAATTGGCTTGACGGGGTGTGCTAAACTATTAGTATTTTATTATGGGTAAATTACTTAATAATATTATAGCAAGCAAAGGTTACAAACATTGAGGTACCAACTGTCACACCCCAACCTAAGACGGAATATGCTGGGGCGCGACATAGTTGTATCATAGCTCAAAAGACACTAGAGTAAAATACACGTGTTAATATCTAAATTATTTATTTCATATAATTCAAGTATGCAAAAACACAAACATTGTCTCGAATTAAATAACATTACAACTTAAATAAATAAGAACAAAATTCATCTTTATTACTCATGCAACCTAAAGTCCAGTCTACTCTTTAATCTCTTGCTTCATCCAATATAGCTACTGACGTAGGCTGTCGTGGTCTACTCAAAAACAATAATTAAAGACTTAAATACCTATAATAAGTACGGGTAAGTAAGGTCGTCTCCACAGGGACTCAAGGAAAGTGCAAGTTTATTATAACTAAATTAATTATTAAACTAAGGCGGATAGACGATGTCAAACGGTTTTTAGAAGAATGATTAATTAAAAACTAACAATTACTTAAAAACGATTTGTGAATAATATTAATAAAAACATTCATTCTAGGTTCGGTTAATGTGACATTCAACTTAATTCCAGATTCGGTTATATTGATTACGCAGTAATTACTAAACCTAGTAGTTGGATTGTGATGTCAAACGATACCCTAACCGAATTGATGACACAATGAAACCCGGTTTACCTAATTACCAACTTATGTTTGTTAAAACCAATTAAGAGACAATATTTGATGATAACTAGTCAATGACACAAGAGTTCAAACCCATACTGACCATAGCTACTATACCCAGATCCCCCAACACCAGCTCCATACTCATGTCCAGGTCCAAACCCAGAACCGCCCATGTCAAAACCACAGGTAGTAGGCGGCGGCGGCTGTAAAGTAGCTGGCAATGGAATATGCCAGTGATCAAACATGGTTCTGAAGTAACCCCGCGACCCATCTCTATACCCTCGAAACTCGTCTCGATACCCATGCAATTCATCCCGCATTTGTAGTTGTTGATCGAACATATAGTCCAATGTCATGGGCTGCGGGTGCTGTGCTGCCGGTGGACTCGGCTGTCGTCGCCGACGTGACTGGGCATGTGGCCTCTCTGTACGGTGCCTTCTCGAACTACCCTCTGTCCGCACATCCGCCATGCGCGGTGGATCACCATAAGTCATAATGCCCGCCTTTTGGGCATCATCAAGAGTCATTACACCAGTATCCGGCCCCTCTGTCAAATACTCCACCGGATAACGTCCAAATACCCCAAAGACAGAGCGATCCTCGTAATCATGGGCCCTAACGCCAACTGAGTTGTGGCCGCACTCACTCTCCGACCTCCTCTACTAAATGAACTCAACAATAATGTGGCCAAATTCACATTCATACCGTCAATCATAGACATCAAACACATTAAATCAATATTGTTACACTTATCCTTTCCCGAACGTCGACCCGTGAATGTCGAC
The DNA here is from genome assembly GCF_021521415.1 of Bidens hawaiensis. NCBI lineage: Eukaryota > Viridiplantae > Streptophyta > Magnoliopsida > Asterales > Asteraceae > Bidens > Bidens hawaiensis. Next base: position 505,119 of record NW_027492133.1, on the reverse strand, counting down.
GTGACCACCCTGTGAAGATACCAGTGCAGTGGGTCCCGAATCTGCGAAGCCACAACACTGCTCGAATGAGCACCATCCCCGATTGTATTCCAAAATGTCGCCAACTCGTTTGTCGAAATCCAATGACTCCGAGAAGCAGTCGATCCAGTGGTAAACCCCCTAATACTCTCCCAAAACTCGGGAGCCTCAACTTCATGGGGCGTATAAAGACCCGCAATTACCACAAACCGAAGTACCGAGAACTGGAATAACTCACGTCCCAACGCAAAACTACCTGCGTAGGGCTCGTCAAAATCCTTTGGGTCATACCTGAAAGTGGAGTAGAACTCATACACTAATTCCTCATACTGTTTCTGCTCAAAACTCAATATATCCCTCCATCGTCTCGGTAACAACGTCTCAAGTCTCGAAACCTGACCAATAGTCTCCAACACCGCCCAGTCAAACGTCCTGTGCCGGAATATCTCCAAATCTCTAATCTGCTAAAATAACTCATACTCAGGAGTACCGGGAAGAAACCGTAAAATAATGTGGTCCTCATCTTCCCCCCCAGTAATATCCTCAACCGGAGCACCAAAAACCTCGATCTCGTGAACGACATATCTAATCTCGGCGCGCGTGTACTGATGATAAGTGTTGTCAAACACTTGTTTTTGTTTTGACCGCTTCCTCGACATCTGCAAATAAATATACCAAGTAAGTCCGGGCAACATAAATATACCAGCTTTTTTTTTTTAAACAATAGACACCCTAAATTCCTCAAAACTTGCACAAGAAAAGACACAACTTAACCAATTACATTCCCGACACCATACCTAACAAACCGACAAATACGAGTAACAAACTTTTGATAAACTTTTCTAAACCTTAACTCGAAAATTCACCGGAAAATTATTCCAGTGACAAAAACATATCTCTAACAATCCCAAAAACATATAAAATTTTGACCAAACTTCATATAATCCGATAAAGCCAACCGGAAAAATTCGTCAATGTCCCGTTTAACTATACCCGCAAATCCCGTCTAATCATCAACCCATTAACATGTATTCCATACCCATAAACAATCTCTGTAAAAACCCGATTCAAACTAGAAACAAACCAATTGCAAACAAATGTAAACACATACCTTTCAATCGGGCTAAATGTACTTGACGAGAAAAGACAATGAAATTGACGGTGGTGACGGTGGTGACCGGCGACGATGGTGGTGGTGGCCGGATTCTTGATAAGTGGTGGATAGGTTTAAGATAGAATTGATAGGTTGAAAGTCATGGTGAAATCTTGTTTTTAAAAATTTTTTCGTCAAATCCGCGCATCTTCGCGTATCGCGAAGATGCTCGGCCTTGCATATTCGCGATACGCGAAGATGCAAGTTTGACCGTTGACTGGCAGTTTGACTTTTTAGCATCTTCGCGATACGCGAAGATGCATTTTCACAGAACTGATTTTTTTTTAGGTTGAAAAATGAATCTTTTGTGTGGTATTGGAGCTAATTTTCTCCGCCACCTGCTTCGGTCGCCACATACCACTTACGCACGTACCTGGGGCTCCCTCTAGCGACGTATGTGCTCGCTTCCCCACACTCGATCCTTGCTCCACACTGCATGATTTGAGGAAAACTATTAGTTAACTAGACTCAATATACAAAGATAAAACTTACAAATGTCGGGTTGCCTCCCGGTAAGCGCTGAATTGAATGTCTACAGCTCGACATTCCTTGGTTCTTTAATCAACCGAGTATGTCGGCTCGTCTGCCAAAAAGCAAACTTTCGACTCGTGTATCTCTTTGTTCAAATCCGCATCCTCCAAGTAAGGCTTCAAACGATGACCATTCACCACTTGTATCAGATGATTATCAAGATCTTCAATCTCAACCTCTCCAAACTTTCCAACTCTCTTGACTTGATAGGGCCCTGTCCATTTGCTCTTCAATTTTCCCGCGAAAAGTTTCAATCTTGAGTTATACAACCATACTCGTCGCCCTTCCTCAAATGTCCTTCTTCTTAGCTTAGCATCGTGAACCCTCTTCATCTTGTCTTTATATGCGGATGCACACTCATAAGCCTTATCTCTTAATTCCTCCAACTCACATATATTCAATTTCCTTTGTTTACCTGCACACTCGTAATCTAGGTTAACATTCTTAATTGCCCATAACGCACGATGGACTAGCTCAAAAGGTAAATGACAACCCTTTCCATAAACCAACCGGTAAGGAGTGGTTCCAATAGGGGTTTTGTAAGCGGTTCGGTAAGCCTATAATGCATCGTTTAGTTTATTTGACCAATCCTTTCGATCGGGCCTTACCGTCTTTTGTAAAATCTCTTTGATTTGCCTATTATAAACCTTCACTTGCCCACTCGTTTGAGGGTGATATGGAGTGGCAATGCGGTGGTTTACGCCATATCGTTTAAGTAGTTTGCCAAAATTGAAGTTTTTGAAATGTGAACCCCCATCGCTAATGATAACGCGAGGAACACCAAACAGTGAAAAAATATTAGACTGGACAAACTTACAAACAACGAAATGGTCATTTGTCTTGGTGGCGATTGCTTCTACCCATTTAGACACATAATCGACCGCCACTAAGATATATAGGTTACCAAATGAATTAGGGAATGGACCCATGAAATCAATCCCCCAAACATCAAAGATGTCTACAACAAGGATTGGTTGCATGGGCATCTCATCCCTCTTTGAAATAGCCCCCGTCTGTTGGCATCTAACACAATTTTTCACAAAAGCTGTTGCATCCTTAAATATAGTAGGCCAATAGAATCCACATGCGAGTACTCGATATCCCGTCTTCTGGCCGCTGAAATGGCATCCACAAGGTGAAGAGTGGGCATGATATAACACACTCCGCATCTCCTCCTCCGGTATGCACCTCCTTATCACTTGATCCGCTCCAACTTTAAACAAATCCGGATCTTCCCATGTATAGTGCTTTGCTTTCGAAAGAAAATGTTGCTTCTTCTTCTTTGGCCAAAACTCCGGGATCGTATCTGCAACAAGAAAATTATTAATGTCAGCGTACCATGGCAAAGTTGAAACAGAAAACAATTGTTCATCCGGGAAAGCCTCATTAATAGCCTTCTCGTCTTTCTCATCTTCTTCTTGTCCCATAATTCTCGACAAATGATCTGCCACCACATTTTCGCTTCCCTTCTTGTCACGGATCTCTACATCAAATTCTTGGAGTAATAAAATCCACCTGATCAAGCGCGGCTTCGCGTCTTTCTTTTCCATCAAATACTTGACTGCGCTATGATCTGAAAAAACAATTACCTAGCTCCCCCAAATATAAGATCGAAACTTATCAAGTGCATATACAACCGCAAGCAACTCCTTTTCCGTAGTTGTATAGTTAATTTGAGCATCAGAAAGGGTTTTGCTTGCGCAGTATATGGCAACGGGCTTCTTATCCACCCGTTGGCCCAACACGGCCCCGACCACATTGTCACTCGCGTCACACATGATTTCAAATGGAAGTGACCAATCAGGTGACAACAAGACCGGGGCTTCTACCAATTTGTTTTTTAGGACATTAAATGCATTGAGACACTCTTCGTTAAAAACAAATGGCACATCTTTTAATAACAATTTACACAACGGTTTAGATATGACACTAAAATTCTTAATGAACCGTCGGTAAAAACCGGCATGACCCAAAAATGCCCTTATCCCTTTTATGTTAGTAGGCGGTGGTAAATTAGATATGACTTGGATTTTTGCCCGATCAACCTCAATCCCCCTACCTGAGATGACATGTCCCAAAACCGTCCCTTCTTGCACCATAAAGTGGCTCTTTTCCCAACTTAAGACCAAGTTCGTTTCCACACATCTTTTTAAAACTTTAATTCGGTTAAACATTTTTCAAAAGATGATCTGAAAATCGAGAAGTCGTCCATAAAAATTTCAAGTGAATCCTGACCATATCTGAAAAGATACTCATCATACACCTTTGAAAGGTGGTCGGGGCATTACATAAACCAAAAGGCATTCGCCTAAATGCGAAAGTACCGTATGGACACGTAAAAGTTGTCTTATGTTGGTCATCGGGGTGAATAGCAATCTGATTATACCCCGAATAGCCATCTAGGAAACAATAAAACTTCTGACCTGCAAGTTTCTCGATGATTTGGTCAATGAACGGCAATGGAAAATGGTCCGCATTCAGTTTCCTATAATCCACACAAATCCGCCACCCGGTTACCGGTAGGGTGGCGATTTCCTCACCTTTCTCATTACGGGTTATTTAAATACCTGCCTTTTTTGGAACTGTTTGTGTCGGACTTACCCACGTGCTATCTAAGATTGGGAAAATGATACCTGCATCAAGCCACTTCAAAACCTCCTTCTTCACTACCTCCCGCATATTTGGATTCAACCTTCTCTGTGCATTATAAGCGGGTTTTTCTTCGGGATCGGTGATGATTTTATGCAGACAATGGATGGGCTAATCCCTTTCAAATCCGCTATCGTCCAACCAATCGCCGCTTTATGCTCTTTCAGGACTTCCACCAACGCTTCCTCCTACTCGTTTTCCAAATTTGCTGCGATGATGGCCGGTAAAGTCCCTCCTTCCCCCAACAACACGTACTTTTGGTGTTTCGGAAGCTCCTTCAATTCAACAGTCGGCGGACTCTCCAATGACGGTCTTAATTTTGAATCGATCGTATCGGGTAACCGTTCCACCTGTTGAGACCATGGCGGTTTCCCAATACTTGCCGCATACAGCTCCACTTCTCTTTCTTCTTCTTGTAACTGTAAGACATGCTCAACTGTTTTCCTAGCAACAAATAGCACACTCTTCTGTGGCCTCATCCTCACCACTGTGAGGGTTCAACCCGTCAACGACTTCAGCCGCGAAGCATTCGTCACTCACCAAAGGGTTAGACACGTTTGAGAATACATTAAGCCGAAGATTCTTATTACCAAAAGCCATGTCCACTACCCCGGTTCTACAGTTTATCAAAGCATTTGCGGTGGCCAATAAGGGCCGACCGAGAATTACGTTCGGTTGCCGTTTCGGGTCAACCGACACGTAGTCTAGAACCAGGAAGTCAACCGGGTAATAAAAATCTTCTATCATCACAATCACATCGGTCACGATTCCCCTAGGAAGCTTGAGTGTCATGTCGGCCAACACCACGGTGGTGTCGGCTTTTCTAAGTGGACCAAAGTCGTACTGGTCATACAAGCTTCCCGGGAGAATACTCACCCCAGCCCCAAGATCTAACAACGCTCTAGTCATTTTAAAATTGCCCACTTGAATGGGTATAATCGGCGTTCCCGGATCTTGTAGCTTGGGTGGGAGGATACCTGTCAAAACCGAACGCACATTTGTAGTTAAGTCAACTTGTTTAGGAAACTTGTGAGTTCGTTTTTGAGTACACAAGTCTTTTAAATATTTAGCATATGCGGAGACTTGTTTGATTGCATCTATGAGGGGTAAATTAATTTTTACTTGTTTAAATATTTCCCACATTTCCTCCTACTGTGGCCCCTTTTTCTAAGTGTCGATGAGGTCTCGGGATTCACCGATGCCCGAGAAAACGAAACGGTTTTACTTGTTGAACCCGTCTCCTTGGCAGTGGGTGGTCCTTTTTAGTTATTGGTTCAATTTTGTTTTTATTTATTTGATTAAATTTAGTTTTCAGTTCAATCTCAGCCTCATCGTCACTTTTCCCATCTTCCCCCAAGTCTTCCACCACACCTTCTACGAAAGGTGGTGAGGCTACCCCGTTATTGTATACCTTTCCGCTTCTGAGGGTACTTACCTGATTGACTTGGGCACTTTTTCCACTCGAAGAGCTGCTACTCTGATGGCTCAGGTTCTTCAAGGTATCACTCGGCAATTTGGACGGATTTCTTTTCAAACTCGCCACTTCCTCCGTTAGCTGGCTTACCTGTTTATCCCTCGCAACATTGGCTTTCTCTTGGAGCTCTAACCTTTGGTTTACACTTTTATTCTGAGCCTCCTGGTCTGTCTTCATCTGCTTCAGGAAATCCATTACGTCCTTAATCGACTAATCCTGATTACCCGAAGAACCTACTTGACCTTGTGCTGTCCCTTGTCCTTGCTGACCTTACTGATAACTCTTCTGATAAACCTTATTATAACCACCCGACTCTCTTTGATTATACCCGCTTTGACCATTACCCCTCTCATTCCCATACTGCCTCTGATTTGATTGATAACCTGCTTTTTGGGAATTACCTTGAAAGTTCGGGTTTTGTTGCGTGTTCGGCTTTTCCATAGCTAAAATTGGGGTGGTTTCGGAGGCCCGGGTGATATGTGTTTGAATTCATGTTGTTATTGTATTTCTTCTCACCCTGAACAAAATTCACCTCCTCTTCTTCTTCCTCTTCGTCTTCCACCACGACCCCACAAGTAGCCACTACATGACCTATTCCACCACAACCGTCGCAAATCGGGTACGCTTTTCCTGACTTGCCTTTATCTTTCACTCCTATACTCATTAGCTGGTCCAATTTCTTCTCCAACCTAGCCATATGATCATTCGACTCACTTCTATCAACGGCTTTCACAACCGCCCTTTTTATCATGTGATTCGACTGAGCTTGCCTTTTTGAATTCATCGCATGCCTCTCCAAATGTTGCCAATCTTCATTCTCGTCATTAGTCAAAAACGACCCATTTGTGGTCGACTGAATATCACGCACATCATCACTTGATAACCCGTCATGAAACGCCTTGATCAACTCCCATAATGCAATCCCGTGATGCGGGCAAGTTCTTAACAACCTTTTGAACCTCGTAAATGCTTCATGAAAAGTCTCACCAGAGCTTTGCTGAAAATTTCTGATGGAAGTTCGGGCTTCAGAAGTTCTTTGCGGTGTATAGTACTCGTCTAAGAATTGCTGGGCCAGATCTTGCCACATATAGATACTTGCTGACGGTAAAGGTAAGAACCACTACTTCGCTAGATCTTTAAGGCTGAACTGAAACACAACTAGCTTAACTTCATTAGCAGTGAACCCTTGACTTGAGATAGTGGCACAAATTGCATTGAACTCGCTCAAGTGTAGGTATGGCTCTTCAGATGCTTTCCCGTGAAAAGTAGGCATCCCGGTCAAGTTACTTTGCCTTACTGAAAATGTTCTTCCTTCTCGGACCGGGATTACAATGGGAAGCGGGTTCGTGGCCACTTGTGGAATGAAGTGGCTTTGAACCCCCCGAACGGGCGGTGGAACAAATGCCCTCGGGACTCCATCATCAAATTCATACTCGGGAAACTGTGGCTCGGGGACCTCTTGTCTTCTTCTTTCTCGACGGTTTCTTGGTGGTTGAACAGGCTCGGGTGTTCGGTTTCTGGGAGGTTGTTGTTTTCTTCTATAATACCGGTCCCCTTGCACGTTTTCCATCTCCTCTTCATCCTCGAACTCATCAAAATCGTCAAATACCCTCCACCGATCATACTCGACCTCGATTCTATTGTGCGGTGGTTCAGACCTGATTGAACGATCATCTCTCATTTGATATCTTCTTTGAGCTCTCGGGTTTCGGTTTTGGTGAATGGGTGGGTTAAATGGTGGTAAGTCATGGATTGGTGGGTTTTGTGGAATGTTTTGTGGAATGGGTTGTTCTCGATTGTGCGGTGGGTTAATGTTATCGGGTTGAAACACAGGTGGAACCGGGTAGTGGTTATCTTCTTGATAATTCATGTCTTCTTCTTTCAGTCTTGAAGTCTCGCCCCTTCTTTGTTTTGCTCGGTTCCTTCTCGCGGCTTTCTCAATCTCGGGATCAAACTGCAACACCTCCTTGTCTCGAGCAAACCTCGTATGCATCAACCTAGACAATTAACTGCACACCACAAACAAACACACCCCGCGTAAAATCAACGAAGAAAAGAAATTAAACTAAAACTAAATTACGCTAATTTTAACTAAACTAAACTAGCACTAAGCGCGTTGAGTCCCCGGCAATGGCGCCATTTTGACGTAGGCTGTCGTGGTCTACTCAAAAACAATTAATTAAAGACTTAAATACCTATAATGAGTACGGATAAGTAAGTTTGTCTCCACGGGGACTCAAGGAAAGTGCAAGTTTATTATAACTAAATTAATTATTAAACTAAGGCGGACATACGATGTCAAACGTGTTTAGAAAAAGGATTAATTAAAAACTAACAATTACTTAAAAACGATTTGTGAATAATATTAATAAAAACATTCATTCTAGGTTCGGTTAATGTGACATTCAACTTAATTCCAGATTCGGTTATATTGATTACGCAGTAATTACTAAACCTAGTAGTTGGATTGTGATGTCAAACGATACCCTAACCGAATTGATGACACAATGAAACTCGTTTTACCTAATTACCAACTTATGTTTGTTAAAACCAATTAAGAGACAATATTTGATGATAACTAGTCAATGACACAAGAATTCAAACCCTAAATGTTGATAAACACAACCAAACAAATAATGCATCAATCAATAATCTCAAACACAAGTTGTTTAAATAATCAATCATAATTGAAGCAAGACTAAAGCAATAACTCAATCAACCTCATAAACATTAAGCATACAAATCTGGTCAGAAGTTAAAATACACAAAAACCTAGCCTAGAATGAACAAAGCACTTAGCCGAACATGATCATAACGTAAATACACTTATCTTGGATGAACATGCAAACCCGACACGAACCGGAAGCCTTGGAATGATGGAAGATCGTCCTAAGAAGCCTCTTTTGCCTCTGGAAGTCGATGGTAAACGAATGGGGAGGTTAAGGGGTTTATATAAGGAGAAAACTAAATTTTAGGCCGACATAAGCATCTTCGCGTATCGCGAAGATGTCAGTTATGCTTCTTCGCTATCGCGAAGGACAAAATAGTTGCAGCCGCCATTATGCAACTTTGCGTATCGTGAAGTTGCCCTTCATTGCATCTTCGCGTATCGCGAAGATGTAAAATTTCAGATTTTATTTTTTTCTTTTCTTGAATTGTTGGTACATGATGTCAGTAGTTCAGTGTCTAGTGTCTGTAATCGAGTTAGTTGGATTTATATTTGGATGTAAGCGAAGTTCTCGCAAGTTCGCTGATATAGGCGAACTTGTGGAATAAGCGAAGTTAGGGACAACTTCGCCTAAACATGCTAGGCCAAGTTGTCGTGTTATATAAACTGTTAGGTTACGGCATAAGTTAAGGGTACGAGTTTACGAGTTATTCAGTTTGTGTAATCGGTGATCAGTGAATCACGTGTTTCCAGTTGCAATACAACGTGTCTTTGTTTATTGTAACGTGTGTTTGATCGTGTTAACGTGTATCGTCTTCTACGCTTGTATCGTCTTACGTAGGGATTCCGCACCTACGTAGAACGAGATATTCCGTGTAGATCCGGCTGGGAACCTACAATTGGTATCCGAGCTTTTGCTCGTGATTGTGTGGTTCGGGATTATCACGCGGGTGTAGAAATCGTTCCGTTCGACTATTCGCGGGACGAGTTTACCGAGTTTTTGTGTCCTACTCACCTCCCACCATAAAAAACAACCCATTACACCTTCGCATACCTCGCAAAATCCAGAAATCAAACCTGCAAAATCATCGTGTTCATCAGGCGAAGTTGCCGCTACTGTTTGTAGGGTTTAGGCGAAGATATAAGGTTAAGCGAAGTTATCCACAACTTCGCCTACCTCACAAGTTCGCTTATCTCAAGCGAAGTTATCCACAACTTTGCCAAATCAGACGAATTTTAAAAGGGAGCGAAGTTAAGAATTCAAGCGAAGTTAAGACTTAAGCGAAGTTATCCACAACTTCGCCTACAGTACTGTTAAGAATAAAATTTTTATTTTTCGGGTTTCTTTGTGTTTTCGTTTCGTAAAAGATGACTTCAATAAATATTACGGAACTAGTAAAAATGGAGGTGGAAGCGGGTTCAGCTACTAAGGCACCGAAAATGCTTAAGGGTACCGATTTTGTGGCGTGGAAAGATCGGTTTGAGCAGTACATTAAATATCAAGATGCTAAGATGTGGGTGTGCATTCAAGATGGATACATTCCACCAACTGCTTTGTATGAGGGTCGTGAACAAATTAAGAAATACAACAAGATGGAAGAGGAAGAAAAGAAGATGTATGAGGCTGAAAGCAAAGCTCATGCTGCGATAACAATGGCTCTTCCACAAGAGATTCTTCACACCTTCAGGAAGTATAAAACCGCCAGAGAGCTATGGGAAGCGCTTGAAAACCGATTTGAAGGTAATGTGGGGATACATGCATCCAAGATTAAACTACTCAAAACCCAATTCTCGGTGTTCAAGTATTTGAAGAATGAATCACTTGATGATATCATCACGAGATATTATCACCTGATGACTGAACTCAGCAATTATTATATTGCTTACAAAGAAGAGGAGATCGTAGAAAAGCTTCTTGATGCTCTCCCACCGAAATGGGAGATGTACACTGTCTTGATGAGAGAAGATAAAGAGTTTGCCGACTATGACTTGGAAACAGCAGTCAACAAACTACGAACTTTTGAACTTAACATGGTTCGAAAAGAGACACCAACTGATCAGGTTCAGGATCCGGGAATGTATGGTGCGAAAGTTAATTCAAGTTCAAGTTCGAAGTCAGAATCATCTGCGTACTACTCTAAGGGAGACTTGTGCGCTAACTCAACACATGAAGGTCATGTAACTCTCAACATGGATGGTGATGTGTGTTTTGTAGCTGGTGGAACAAATGCTTCTAAACCTCAAGCAACCAAGGGTAGTTTCTCTTCAAGTGCTCCGAACAACAACTACTCTCAGATGCCCATGAGTGTTAAATCTGCTGAACAGCAGTTTGCTCTCTATGCATCTTTCATTGCTTCGTATGAAAATTACATTAAAGGCAAGATTGTTGATCCTGCAACTTTAGACGAAGACTATGATCAGATCGATGCTGATGATCTGGAAGAGATGGATCTGCAGTGGCAGATGGCGATGATTGTAAGAAGGGTTAAAAGGTTTATGAAGAAGACTGGTAGAAAGTTTGTTGGTGAAAGACCAGGTTTTGATAAGTCAAAGGTTCGGTGTTACAACTGTCAACAGAATGGCCACTTTGCTAAAGAATGCACAAATGACTGAGTTGAACGTAGTCAGAACAGGTCTACACAACAGAGTGGTGGAAGTAGTGAGAATAGGGCGATGATATCCAGACAGAACGGGGAATACAATTGGAATCTGCATGTTGAGGAAGTGTTCGAACAGGCCAATTTAGCGAACATCGAAACTGCAGGAAGTGAGAAACTAACTGGAGAAAATCAAGCTTACATGGCAGAAGTGACAGATCAGCTCTCCGAGGTAAGTACTAAACTCCCTTGTACGAAATGTGAAAATCTGTCTGAACAATTGGCAACAATAACTGATCAGTTTGTTAGTTTGGATGCTCAGTTTAAAACATTAAAAGAAGATCATCATTACACTAAAGCTAGAGAAAACAGTTACAAAGTAAAAATAAAAGCTAGTGAGAAAGATATCAGAAGTCTTAAAGCCAGTCTAGCTGAAAAAATACAAGTAATTGATCTTAGCTATGAAGTGTTAGAAGAGAAAACCAAACTAATAGTTGAAAGGGATAAACAGATAGCTGATCACCAGGTGAAAGTGGTGGAACTAAACAGAAAACTTGAGCAATTTAGAAATTCCTCTGCTATACTTGATCACCTTGTAAGTGATCAACGTTCCCCAGTTAAAATGGGAGGAATTGGATATAATGAAGTTCCACCACCTTATAATCATAACTACACTTATGATCCTAGTAATCAGAAATTCGTTGATGTTGAAATTGGCCAGACAGTTCCGGTTAAGGTTACGATCAAAGATCCAGAAGTTAGTAAAGGCGAAACGAGTAAGCCTGTTTCTAATGTTAAGATTTCTGTTCCTAGTCCTGTCTCATCAAATTCGGACAAGTCATCCGAGTCGAGTGAGACAAAACAAGAGGCAGTGTTACCAAAACGTGGAGAGGAAAATAAAACAACTGAAAAGAATTCTCCACTAAACCCGTATGTCCCACCATATGTTAGACAAATGGGCATTAATGCAGCCTCAACATCTAAAACAACTATTGATACGAAAGTTGAACACAAAAGTTGTTTCAGATGCAATCAATTAGGACACCTGATTGCTGATTGCCCTCTGAAGCAGAGATTCAGAGGTATGAGGCCTTCAAAAACTGAGAATAGAACTAACGGTAATTACTATAATTGTAAAAATGAAAATTCATCAAAGTTCAGATATTGGACTAATCCAGGTTTTCAAAGAAATCGATCTCAGTTTTTCCCTGTTAACAACCAAACCATTAGTAATAATTCATTTAATTCACGAAGGTTTGGATGGCCTCATAGTCAATCTACAAGAAGGTATCCTTTTAGGACTTACAGAAATCATACTAATACTAACTTTGGATAGCCAAAGTACGGGATGTATCGACCCAAGACCAATAGGTCTTGGGTCCCCAGATTTTAATCCTTTGCTTTAATCGTGCAGGAACAGTTGAACAGGGCTGCAAACAATCTATGGGTTGTTGATAGCGGCTGTTCCCGGCACATGACGGGTAACAAGGATTTGTTACACGAATGAAAACCTGTTCAGGGAGGAAGAGTGAGTTTTGCTGGAGAGAGTGGTGAAAGGATTACTGGAATTGGGACGGTGACTAATGGTAAAATGACGTTAGAGAAAGTGAATTTCGTTGAAGAACTGAAGCATAATCTGCTGAGTGTATCGCAGATCTGTGACAAAGATTACACTGTGCACTTTACCAAGAATGAAGCGATCGTACTGTATCCTGGTTTCAAGATACCAGAGGATTGGATAGTAATGAAGGCTCCAAGGGAAAAGAATACGTATGTTATGGACATGAGGTCAACTGAGATGGCAACAGAAGAATCTTGTCTTCTGTCAAAAGCAACTGAATCGGAGTCCGAGTTATGGCATCGGAGAATGGGGCATATACATCTTCGAAAAATGAACTACATTGTCAAGAACGGGCTGGTGCTGGGTGTTCCCTTGAAGAATTTCAACTTTGAAGACCAATGCTTATCGTGCAAAAAGGGAAAGCAACACAAGAAATCCCATCACACCAAGAAGGTTAATTCAATAGTCAGTACCCTAGACCTACTTCACATGGATCTCTTCGGTCCCGTGAATGTAAAAAGCCTAGGTGGAACATCATACTGCTTGGTGATAACTGATGATTTCTCTCGATATTCTTGGGTATATTTCTTGAAGTCAAAGGATGAAACGGTTCAGATGGTAATAAATTTGATTACCAAGGTTGAGAATATTATGGGGAAAAAGGTTAAATACATCAGGAGTGACAATGGGACAGAGTTCAAAAACTATCAGATGGAGATCTTCTACTTACAGAAAGGGATAGACCACCAGTACAGCGCTCCGTATACTCCGCAACAAAATGGGGTGGCTGAGAGGAAGAACAGAACATTAATTGAAGGAGCCAGAACCATGCTGGCTGATTCGAAACTTCCTGTGGTGTTCTGGGCTGAAGCTGTTGCTACAGCCTGTTATATCCTTAATAGAGTTTTAACTGTTAAAAGATTGAATAAAACATGTTATGAACTTATGCATGGGAGAAAGCCTAACTTGAGTGGTCTCGAACCATTCGGGTCCCCGTGTTCGATATTAAAGACGAACTCAAAATTTGGTGAAATAGCCGACGAAGGTATTTTAGTCGGATATGTTGTTGGGACTCCCAACAGACGAGTCTTTAATACTTCGACCAGCAAGGTTGAGGTGGTGTGTAACACTGATATCACAAGTTACAAATCACCAAAACCAAGCACGGGACCCGCTGGGGCTTTCGACTATGATAGGCTTTTTAAATCTTTTAACATTTCTTACTTGGATTGTGCAGAAGTTGATGAGAGAATAGCTACGAAGATGCTTTATGATGAGGAAGAAAATGTTGTGCAAAGACCGCTGTACGATGAATGTCAGCCTTCCTCGTCAAATGCTGTCGATACCCCTGCTGCCTCTACTGAAGAGGAATTCTTCAATCCGTTTCACTCTCAACAACAATCACCCATTGATGAGCTACCTTCGAACCTGGAAGACAATCTACAAGTCAGTTCGGTTCCGACTACGAGAGTTCACAAAAATCACCCTTTGGAGAAGTTGATAGGTGATCTGTCCGACGGTGTACAAACAAGACAAAACTTGAATGAGCACACCTGTGTTTACACAAGCATTAAAGATACATGCATCATTAACGAATGCTTGTACACCTGCTTCATCAGCCAGATTAAACCAAAGAACTATCAAATGGCTCTCAAGGACAGCTCGTGGGTCGAAGCCATGCAAGAAGAGTTAGCCCAGTTCAAGAAAATGGAGGTATGGAATTTGGTTGCAAAACCGAAGAATGTGCATGCGATTGGCACCAAATGGGTTTTCAAATGCAAGAGAGATGAAAAAGAGATAATTATCAGGAACAAGGCGAGGCTGGTTGTAAAAGGTTTTAATCAGCAAGAGGGGATCGACTATAATGAAGTGTTTGCTCCTGTGGCGAGATTAGAAGCGATTCGATTGTTTTTGGCATTTGCTGCACACAAGGAGATGAGGTGTTCCAGTTAGACGTGAAGAGTGCGTTTCTTAACGGTAAAGTCGATGAGGTAGTGTACGTTGAGCAACCTCCGGGTTTTCCTGACCCAGACTTTCCTGATCACGTGTACAAGCTAAGTAAAGCGCTATATGGGCTACATCAGGCCCCTCGTGCTTGGTACGCAACTCTATCTGATTACTTGCTTGAGAATGAATTTGAAAGGGGAAAGATCGATAGCACACTGTTCTTTAAGAGAAAAGGAAGCGACTTTCTTCTGGTGCAAGTCTATGTGGACGACATCATCTTTGTTGCATCAAAAGTCGCCATGTGTCAGGAATTTGAGGCCGTCATGAAAAAGAGGTTTGAAATGAGTGCTATGGGTGAACTAACTTTCTTTTTAGGACTGCGGGTTGATCAGAAGAAAGATGGGATGTTCATTCATCATACTAAATATGTCCATGACGTTCTCAAACGCTTCAAGATGGAGGACAGCACTCCATTTGATACTCCAGTTTGCGTCAACCATAAACTGGGTGCTGATTCAGATAGCGATGCATACGTGGACCCCACCCAATATCGGGCAATCATAGGTTCTTTAATGTACTTAACTGCTTCAAGACCTGATATTATGTTTGCAGTTTGTCTTTGTGCTCGCTTTCAGGCAAACCCAAAGGAATCTAACTTGAAGGGTGTGAAGAGGATATTGCGATATCTCAAAGGCAAGCCTAAGCTAGGGTTGTGGTACACGAAAGGAGGAGACTTGGAGTTAGTCGCCTACACAGATTCTGATTATGTAGGATGCAATCAGAATCGGAAGTCAACAACAGGTGGATGTCAGTTTCTTGGAGGCAGATTAGTGTCATGGCAGTGCAAGAAGCAGACCTCAGTCGCCATTTCTACCTGTGAAGCAGAATACATGGCAGCATCGAACTGCTGCTCCCAGGTTCTTTGGATACAACAGCAATTGCGCGATTATGGTCTGAATTTCACTCATACTCCTATTTGCATTGATAACACTGCTGCTATCTCAGTAACTAACAATCCCGTAAAGCATAGCAAAACTAAACACATTGACATCCGTCATCATTTTATACGGGATTGTGCTGAGAAGAAATTGATTGTGCTCGAAAAGGTTGATACGTTAGATAATTTCGCTGATCTGTTCACTAAAGCGTTTGACAAAACTCGTTTTCAAAACCTTGTTGAGCTAAATGGGATGATCAATCCCGAGTAACCGTGTTTTTCGTTTAAAAAAAAACGTCATTATCGCTTAGAATTATGTCGGTTGCCTCAGTTTGAAGGACATATCTTCGGATATGTTTGGTCCTCATTTCTACTTGTAGAATATAAGGATAGCCATTAACCAGATGACTGAAAGTGACCGGGGCGGTTTATGATGTGTTTTTAATTCTTTCGCTGAAAATTAGTCGTTCATACTTAGTTAGAGGGACACATACTTGTATGTGGTCGGTCCAGCTGATCCATTGGATCTTCAGGATAGCCGTTTACCAGAAAACTTCGACTTGATCGGGGCGATAGAAGTTAAAATTTTTTTTTTGGGAGATGAAATTATTTTTCAAGTCTACTACTTCGTAAAAAGTTCCTTTACTATGTTTAACAGAAAATTGATTCAACCTTGGAAAGTGATAGTTATATTGATTCTGTGTGCTTAACTAGTGAAGTTATTAGGCCTAAAAGACTTTAGAACAGTCATTGTATGTCATGTTAGCTTTTTATGGTGCGTAAAAGTAGAAGTGATACTAACTAAATCTCCTCGATTTTACGTGGAAACTCCTTAAGAGTTGTGTATGTCTCCGCATATATCTTTCCGAATGATAGGCAGAAAAGCGATTACCCAGTCATACGGGAAGAAGAGTCTAAAGATCGAAGAGTACTTACTATTTAATCAGACACTACGGGTCGAGGTCAACTCGGGGTGACTTGGGGAAAGCTAAATACGCTTTGAGAATAGATAGGAGACATCATAATCTCTGAGATGTTGCCCATTTAAGTTTTGAGTTTAATTGAACCTAACCCGTATCACAGAAGCGATGAAAACCATTCTAAGTTATTTACCTGCTTACAACATGTTTCTTTATGTCATAATACAGCTGAACATGGATCTATGTGACAGTCACTTAATTAGTATGATTCCTGTTCGGATCTTTTCTAAAACGTGGTAGTCCCTGTTGAGACTGAAATTTGATCCAGTGTACTTTAGTTTTAAAATTTTTTCTACTAATGTAGTTGTATGATTTTATACCTGGTTACTTGGTCTTGATCGTATCATTTAACTCTTTAAAGGATGTTTTAAAACTTAATTGCAAATTGTTCAAATTATAGGGGTTTGTTTTGAAAAGTTTGATATCGGCGAAGTTATCCATAACTTCGCCTGCAATAGGCGAAGTTATCCATAACTTCGCCTGTATAACTTTGACCCTATATATAAAGAAGTTTTTGGTCAGACTTGTTATTATTTTCTACAACCGGCGAACTTATCTTCCTGTAACCCTAAGCGAACTTATATCTCGAATCATCTGTGTTAATTTTTCTCAGTTCTAATCCGTGATTAAAGGTGTGTAGGAAAGTTGTATCGTATATTCACTGACAATGGCGTTAATCAACGGTCGTTTCGACCCGATTAGCGAGCTCGTTTATTCGAAACCTTAACACCCTATTTTCAAACTTATTTTCACGTGGTTGTAATCATATTAATCGTCTAGATCGTCTCAAAAACATGTGTTTAACAGTCCGCGATCTCCAAATTGACCAAATCACATCGTTTGAAAGACTAAACTGTTGTCGATTCATATTCAGGTGAACTTACAGTTTAGGCGAAGTTATCCTTAACTTCGCCTGAGGTTTAACTTCGCCTGACAATTAATTATGTAACAGTATTTGAGGCGAAGTTGTGGTTAGGCGAAGTTATCATTAACTTCGTCTGGCCCTTTTTACTTAACATTTATCAGGCGAAGTTCAAGTTGAGGCGAAGTTGTTCCCAACTTCGCCCCACCTCTAACTTCGCCTATACAGAATAAATCATAACTTCGCTCATGGTAACAGGCGAACTTGTGATTTGCCTCGACGTTTCTCTAACTTAGACTGTTTGTGTTGCAGAAATGGCAGCTGTAGCTGGAGCAGGTGGTGCAGGTGGTGATGAAGGTGGAGATAACCAACAACAGTTTTTCCCGGGGCATAACATGTACATCACATTGGACCCGGATGCGAGTGGTGTTGATGATTTCCGCGAGATCATCACGTTTCTACTCCGCTCGCGTATATTCCACGCTATTACCACAACACTGCCGATATCTTTGCCAAACATAGAAGATTTCTGGCAGACAGTGGAATATGACTGTCGAGTCGAGCCCCCGGTTATGCGTGCAACGGTCAATAATCAGATAGTACAGTTCTCGTCTGAACAGATCAGGGTGGCTTTACAGTTTGGGGATGAAACGAGAGACGATCCTACCGACTTTGTGGCTCCATTCCGAGATGGTGCTTTTCTGAGAATGGGATATTCTGGTCCTTTGGGGGATACTCAGAGACGCAAGGGGTTCTTGCTAGACCAATGGCGCTTTCTCATGCACGTGATGATCGTGTGTATGTCAGGGAGAAAGGCTGGTACAGACGGGATGGGTGCGACCATGCAGTCGGCGATGACTGCACTGACTTACAATAAGTGTTACAGCTTTAGTCAGATGGTATTCTACGAGATAGATCGTCAAAGACGAGCGGTGGCGCGTGAGAGATTTCTGATGTATCCAAGATTCCTTCAAATGATCTTGAATCACGTCGCTCCCACGTTACCTCAGCGCCACCCAATTAGATATGTGGAAAGTGTCAGCAAGAGGATCTTCGCTCAATGCAGATCATCCAGTGCGAGGAGCAAACCTGAGCTCCGTCCTCGACATACTCCTTTATTCGGGTACTTGATCAACCAAGAGTATGTTCCAGCTCGTGGGGACGAGTTTCGGGATCCTCAACCACAACAGGCTGGAGCACCTCAACCACCTGAGGAACAACAAGCTATACCTGCTGCTCCTGTTGTGGCACCGGAGGAGAATGTAGACCTTGATGCAGCGTTTGGTGGTCAAGGCTTCTTTGATATGGAGCGTGTTGATCCTGAAGAAAATGTACAGGTCTCGGTAGCCCGGGTTTCTAGTGTGAATGTTACTAGGGCAGCTACGACGGTGACTGATTCTGATTCGTCAGATGATGAAGTGGCTGAAGCGAGACGAATTTTAGTTACCCAAGAACGGATTTATGGGAAAAGAAAGAGAGACGATGATGACAGTGATTCAGATTTTGAGGAAGAAGTACATCAGTTGGTTCGTAGATCGAGAAGGGAACGGATAGGTGCAGGTTCGGGAGATGGTGAGAGCTCAAGGGTGGTACGTTTCACTCCACCCGCACTGTCCGGTATGACCATGGTTCCTACATCATTGCCAGTTACAAGGCCAAGCGCCACGGACGTTCCCGTGGTGGCTACCTCATCTTCATTCGGCCTCCCACCCACTACATTCCAGCTATCGGCTCCGGAGATTGTATCTTTGCCACCTCCAACTCTTACTCCATCGGAGGTCGTCGCAAGATTTATTGAGTCGACTGTGGTTGCTACTGCAGGGTTGTCAGTTACGATACCACCTGCGGTTACGTTTACGCCTACTTCTGAGGTCCCGGTTACATTGGAAATCCCTCCTCAGTACACTCAAGATATATCACATCTGAGGTTTGATTTCGATGCAACCTTATCCGACTCGGAACGAATAGCAGCGCTTGAAAGGGTCGTGGCAGAACAATCAAGGGTAAATCTTATCCAGACCCATGCTATTCAGCGCCTCGTTGCAGAGAATCAGATACAGTCGTCCCTGCTGATCGAACATGGAAAAATAATTGATGCTTTGAAACAGTTCTTGGCATCTCAGGGGGAGACGAGCTGTAAGGGTGATGAGCTGAGGACTAAGAAGCGAAATGATCGAGACGATGATCCCAATGCATCGAAAGGTGAAGGTGGAGAGTTGCCAAGAACTGAACAAGCTCTTGGGACTTCCACATCTCAGGGGGAGTCAACGAGTGCAGCTGGCGGTTCAGGTGATGAGGTGGTGGTCGTGGATGCTGAGATGATGGATGATGAGTTTATAGGTGATGACGATGTGTTACCGGTTGAAGAGATAGAGAAGATTGGGGCTGAGATTGTCATAGACAGTGAGATTGAAGAGGGAGAGATTGTAGAGGAAAATGTTGAGCACGAGATTCCGGAAGTTGATAAGTCAGATATAGGTCAAGATATGGGAAACGATGAGACAGAATGGGAAGAGCCGCCAAGATGGAAAGAAGGCTACGCTCAGTGGTTCGTAAAAACTAAGAAACCGGCGGTCCCTACTATGTTCAAGAAAAGTTACAACATCAGGGGTTATGCTGAATCGAAAAAGGGGATTATATGCTGGATATATGATGAGCAGTTGAGGCTCTTTGTGATTAAAAGGTATGATGGTGTTCAGTACTTCAAAAGGCTGTTGAGATTGTTGAATACGTTGCCTGAATGTGAAGTGAAGGATTTAGCCAGATTGGGGTTGATAAACAGGAGTGATGATAACATGGCTAGGGTCATTGGAAAGATTGTTTGGAAGGAAAGTATAAAGGAGAAAAAGTTCGAGCTGTTAAAACCACAGAAAGGAAAACTTATTGAAGATAAAGATAGAGGGATGAGAGCAGATGGCAAGCCTTGGATGATCATGAAGTATAAGCCGATCCGGTGTTTAAAAGAAGTGCCGATGAAACAAATGCCCAAGGATGTGCTCAAGGATCTGAAGTGGTGGTATGTTGATTGTGAAACAGCTGAAGCAGTAATGGAGAATGAAGATGAACAAGAGCTGCTGAGAGTGTATGATCCAATGCACTTGGTGAATTTGTCTCAAGCTGATCTGCAGGTGCTGAACGAGAAGAAACTATTTTATATTCCTGCTTGGAAAGAAGAAGCGAAGAAATATCAAAGAGTTGTTTCGGTTTGTGTACGAGAAGGCGTTCATGCTTGAAGATGAAAGATACAAGATTGTTGAAGATTACAAGACAGGTGCTTGAAGATAGAGATATGAAGCTACTGCCAAGGGGGAGTCTGTTGGTACATGATGTCAGTAGTTCAGTGTCTAGTGTCTGTAATCGAGTTAGTTGGATTTATATTTGGATGTAAGCGAAGTTCTCACAAGTTCGCTGATATAGGCGAACTTGTGGAACAAGCGAAGTTAGGGACAACTTCGCCTAAACATGCTAGGCGAAGTTGTCGTGTTATATAAACTGTTAGGTTACGACAGAAGTTAAGTGTACGAGTTTACAAGTTATTCAGTTTGTGTAATCGGTGATCAGTGAATCACGTGTTTCCAGTTGCAATACAACGTGTCTTTGTTTATTGTAACGTGTGTTTGATCGTGTTAACGTGTATCGTCTTCTACGCTCGTATCGTCTTACGTAGGGATTCCGCACCTACGTAGAACGAGATATTCCGTGTAGATCCGGCTCGGAACCTACATGAATGCCTCGTGATGCGTGCACTTCCAATCTTTCACTTCTTGATCTTCGTTCCAAGCCCGTAAATATCCTTGTTCAGCTCCATAGCCTCCAATGTCCTAAAACACGTAAACAACGCTTGAAGTACCAATGTTCATTCGTTTATTAACCTAAATATAACTAATTAATATATAAAACTAACTAACTTTTACCCAACCATCAGCTACCTGCGCCATGCGCGAAAATATATAGTTCGTCAACATAAAGTTGAGCAAGTAATCACGGTTTTTGAATACATATAATATTGAAAACGACAATTCCTTGCAATAAATATGAACTACTACAACTAGCATAACAATAAATATAAAAATTGTCTTTTCACTCGAATCACATAGATAACGAGCTACTCCGACGACGTATGATCATACTAATGAGGATGAGGATGAGATACCAACCACCAAAACATAAAAATAAATACATAGGCACATTTGCACGTATAACTAATTGAACAATATCATATAACGCAAATAATGGAATTGTAGTGAAATAAAATGATTGAGTTGTGAACGCATAACGCCGCCAAAATATAAAACGGTAAAAAGGGGGGTGTGAATTACTTACCTTATGTGAGTGGATTAGCGAGGATGAGACAATATTAAAATGTGAGGATGGACAAGTTTCAAGTCTTCGTGATATGCTAATAAAGATGTCCTAGTTGTTAACGATAGTAAAATTAATAAATAAGGAAAGGAAATAGTAAGACATAACTATTTGAGATTTAATGGGATATTATTAGTTTCGACGTCGTTATTGTGATTTAATCAGTTTGGAAGATTTGGAGTCTTTTAGGGTTTTATATCATTATTTATTATTATTGTTTCCATTTATTATTATTATTATTATTAGTGTAAATATTATTATTTGGTAAATAATATAAGCGATATATTTTATCAATATTTATAATTTTCAAGTAAACGAATTTTACTAATAATTAACCGGCATTAAGTGTTAATAACATTACATATGTGTTTAAATGAAACATTAATATTAATTATATAAAAAATATTCATATATATATATATATATATCATGGGAGAATTTATTTGGTTCTTTAAGCTAGATAGGTTTGGAAAAGAAAATATAAATGAATGAATAAATAAATAAAATAATATTTGTTTTATGTGTATGTAAATGTATATAGAAAAAAATATTATATATATATATATAATAAATTACGAAATCATAAGTTCAAAAAGACAAGGAAACACAAGGTCGGGGGTTCGATTTCATTCAAATACCGCTTCTTAAATCTATATATTGTAATTAAAATTTGTTAGAATAAAAGAAAAATAATAAACAAAAAAAATATCAAAAACGGGTCCAGGGGTTCGAATCCGCGCCCTGGCCCGTTCCCGTGTCTTAACCAAACACGCACCAGCCATCCGGCTGGTGCTTTAAGTTATGAATAGCAATAGTTCCTAATTTACTTATACGTATACCTACAAAGTTCATCCTCAATTACAATAACAAACCCTAGATCTTAAATCAGTTTAATGGATCGATGCTCGTTCAAATTGATATGGGGTTCGGTTAATCGCTGAAATACGAATTGAATGCATATATCAATTACCTATATCGACAAAAATTTGGGTATGAATGACGAAATAAGCTTCACGGCTCAAACTTGAATCAGTTTAGGGTCTAGACGGCTTCGTTAGTGTAATTAGATTAGGGTTTAGTGTCGGAATATGATAAGGATTGTGTGGTGTCACTTAATTGCATTATGATTGCGTTTATATAGTGTTTTTGGGTCGGTGAAAGCCGCGGATTATTTTAGGTCGATTAGCTGTCAGTTATTCGTTGTTTTCTATAATTAAAGTGTCGGTATGATCGTGTTTTTATGGAGAATCATTTTTGTAATGTCAATTTCGTGTTTTAGGAAGGATTAAACGAGTTGCCATATGAGGGGGGGGGGTATACGACCGTGAAGAAGGAAGGAGGAGGAATAAGGTGATTTTTTTGAAATAATTGGCATTTTAGTCCTTGGGCTTTTGTGGTGGGTGCATAATGGGATTAAAGTTAGTTACGGGGTTGTTTTTGCTCATTCTTGATAGTTATTAACCATTAATAAGAAAAATAAATAAATAAACCTAAATTATATGTACTAAACACACTCTGGATTTTATTAATAAGGTAACTGAGTATAAAGACGGGTGTCGTGAAATAAAGTAAGTGATCGATAATAATTTTATTAATTTGATTAAATAACAATAGAATAAAATTTTAATGGGTCGGGTTTTAAGGTCCGAATTTGACGAATGTTACACCGACAAAGACACGTCACCTTATAAAGGTCACGTATGCGACATATATAATCATGTCACGTGATGTGATTTTATATATATGACATATGATTCATAGTGGATTTTTCTTTATTAAGGCATCCATCTATTTTAACAAACATAGTTTTTTAAGGGCCCACGTGAGTTCTCGATTAAAAGCGTGAAAGAAAAGTTGGGTGACTAATGCTATCAGACTCTGGATTATTCGGTGGTGACTAAAAAAACAAATATCAGTTTATGATTGAAGTGATTAGTTGTGGTTTTGATCGAGCATTTATAGGATTATACGGGAAAGAGATTTTAGGGTTTTTTCTTAAGTTTTATGTATCAAATGTGTAAAATTAATAATAATATAAGAATAATAATAATAATAAAAGGTTGAAAGTAAAATACAATTGTGTTATAACTAAATCTAAGCTTACAATAATGAAAAAAAAAAACTATTATTAAAAGTTATGCAAAAGAAAACTTATTTTTATTTTGTCTATAAAAAGTAATATATATTCCTAAAGTTTAAGTTAAAAAAAAAACAAAACTGAATTTAAAAAAATGTGTTGATGAAAAAAACACAAATAATTAAGAAAATAAGTAAAACAAAAATTAAGTGGATGAAGCCTCTTCCAAGCAAACATTAAGGTACCGACAAAGACATGTTCACCTTATACAATGTATGATGACTGGAGCCCCTAAAAATGATTGTGTATGTGACATCATATATGTTATTATAGGGCCGTTTTACAACAAAGTGGTGTATGAGTGAATGAAGCCCCTTCCAATCATTACCTCATTATTATTTTATTATTAAAAAAACAAATAAATGAATCACCAATAATTCTTCCCCCATTCGGCGCCTTGTGGGAAGGCCCATCGCCTAAAAGAGCCATGGAGCCCCGGGGGCGGTGTGCAAGGCTTTATGGGGGCGCTTGTGGTGGGCATAGCGCCTGCTACGAATGGCCTTATAAAGGTCCCACAAACGGCATATATAATCATATGACACGTGATGTGATTCTATTGTTTGATAGTAGATTGAGTGAGTATTTTTTCTTCGTTAAGACATCCATCTATTTTAACAAAATATAATTTGTTAGAGGGGTCAGGCGAGTTCTCGGTTAAAAGCGTGAACGAAAAGTTGGGTGACTTGTGCTACCTGACTCTGGACTATTTGGTGGTCACTATAAATATCAGTATTGTGATTGAGGTGGTTAGTTGTGGTTTTGATTGATTATTTAAAGGATTAGACTTGAAAGGGATTTCGGGGCTTTTTCTTAAGTTTTAAGTATCAGATTTGTAATATAATAATAATAATAATAATAATAATAATAATAATAATAATAAGTTGAAAGTAAATTACAATTGGTTATAACTAAATCTATTACAATAATGTAAAAATGTAATAATAAAAAGCTATTATTAAAATTATGTAAATAAACTAGATGTAGTTTGGTTGTTACACTTTATTAATCTCAACTATCATCTTTTGGTAGTTACTGGTCCTAACTAATGAATTGTCTTATATGATCCCACATTTTATTATATTTGTTCCCAACAGTCCGGTATGCTGAAAAATTGAGTATAATGGGCAAACAAACATCAAGGTTCTTGATATGTTGAAAAAATTGCGGAAATAACACGTTAGCAATGGTTGATGATTTGTTTTTATCAGGAGTCTTTTTAAATATATTTGTGTCTTCTTTTAGAGGAGTGCGTAAGTTTTTCACGGTATAACAACTAACACAGTAAATACTGCCGAAGATGACTTGAATTACTTGGATCGTAAGTTACACCTCTTTTTAATTTTTGTGACTAGCTTGACAGTGCGTAATGAACTATTAGTATTTATTATTAAGTGTAAATTAATTAATATAAGTATATTCTAGCTTAGCCTTCAAGTTATGTTAAGTTCCAAGTTATCTTTAAACATTATAAGTGGAGTTTCCCATTAAAATTCTCGTGCAAGAAACAGCCTTAAAGCTTCCAAATTAGTTCAAGTCAAGTTATAAACGGCTTTACTAAACACTTATCATTTCCTCACTAAGCACTTCAAATAATAAGTTCATTCATTTGCTCGATTCTTTTAATTATAAAGTTAGTATTGCAAAAAAATAAAAATAAATAGCTCATGAGAATACATATTTATAACTTCAAGAAGTTACAAATATAAAACACATATAAAGTAAAGAAATTATGCATGAAGAAAAATATGCAACTTAAACAATCACGCAACCTATATTTTTTCATGTATTTACAATTATGTTATCGCGCTTTTGTTTTAAGCAAAATCAAGAGTTATGTTCCCTTCTTACGATTTGTACGATAAGAAGCCTTTGTACAACAACGCAACCCTACACATATATAGGCGCACACACATTAAATGCAATATCCGTTTTTTTAACGGAAAATTATTACACTAATTCTATCGATTAAAGATTTGAGCTCTCTTCATGGAGATCTTCAAAACAATACCAGGTAACCGGACCACAAGCCTTTTGATAAATGAAATATCTTTTAAAAATTTAAATGTACTATCATTTCAATGTAAGTGTATAGAAGTCAAAACAACATAACTTTTATTGTTCTGTATTGAACACCACAATCGTAAATCTTACTAAGCATAATTTATCAAAATCCGATATCAAAGAACATTTTATTAAATTCTGTGATTTTTTTTTTAAATTAGCTTGAAATGTGTTGAGCTATGTTTTGGGCATCCATGGCAGCTCCATACAGGCCATGTCTTGCAAGCCCAACACAATAGAACCCATTATCTCCTTTCTAATGATTTGGATACATTGGCTTTGGTAGTCCATGCCTGTGATCTCCCTAAATACTTATGAACTCATTAGCATGTTTTTTTTTTGATGAATTTTTATGTTATAGATTTCTCATTAAAATCAAAACGATTACAATAAAGTGGTAGGCAAACGGGCAACAAGCTGCGCCGCCACCCCCATTTGAATAGCAAAACCAATTCTACTAAAAACAAAGCGTTGGGTCGTAGGAGACGAAAAAGTACCATGCACAACACGCTGAACCCTGTTTAGAAAATTTACAGCCTCCGGGGCCAGAAACCCAAATGTATCAAAAGCAAAAGAGAGAAACACATGTTGATTTTCTAAACACGCTTTCTCGTGTTTAACAACTTTGCCCGATTTAGCCTTCAACGCAGCCTGACCCACAACAAATCTGCGGTCCCTAAGCCCGACAAGAGGAGACACTCATTAAGGTCCACACAAGCGTGTTTCCCCCTGCCCACCTAAACACAAGAATATCAGCTGGTCGTAACATAGACCTCTCTTCGAGCGGATCTGTAAGAAATTTAACAGGGGCCTCCTTTTTAGCAGAGATCCCTGCCCGTTTAAGAACATCGCATTGAACATCCCTAACCAAATCATGTCTGTATTTAAAACCAGGCAATTCTTTGCAATGCACCGCATGGTCTCCAAAGGAATCCAAACAGACTTTGCGGCAAACTGGGCAAGGTTCATCAATCGGAAACATAGGGATCATTAGCTGGTACTTAAGGATAGCCCGGTACTCCAACCCCGACATGTGTTGGCCTAATCCTTCAATAGGGATGATCGTTAGAAAATCCTGAGCCCGAGGAGCTCAAAGGCATTCAAACACCGCTTTTTGGCGAGGAGATAGATCAAACTATGCGTCTAAACTCTGAACGATTCCACTAAATAAGGCACTCGCCAAAGCATGTTGGGCATTAGGGGGGGCGGTGTTCTTATTAGAGAACCCGCTAAGATCAAAATCGGGAAGTGAAGTACGTAAACGATCCATCGCACACCCATAATCAGTGTCCAACCCATCAATACCACATCCCCGAAGAATGTGGTCCTGCAAACTCCATGATTGTGCTCTCGAAGCCACAATAGCATATGTAGATACATCCCCAGCCGAACATAAACCCAACCCCCCAAAACGGGTCGGAAGTGATGCCAACCTCCACTGGAGATCCTCGAAGAACGGCCCCCGACAAACCAGATGTCCTCAATCGCCCCTCGAAGGCCATTATCAAAAATAAAAACAACTTCCTCCACATACTTAGGTTGGCACGTTCTTAGTCCAAACAACAGCTTTGCGACCCCCATACATGAGCGAAGCAAAAGAAGCTCGCATTGGGGGTCCCGAAGCCTTGGGAGACAACTCATCAATTCCACAGCACTAGATGCCCTTTTCGCAGCCAAACTACTGATAAACCCCGCATCCCGACTTACAGCGCCACCAAGGAGTTTCACACCAAGCACTGGCCTGCCAATCCCGCAAGGGAACAAACCATCATGCACCTTTTCCCCATTGCGCGTTGGCCAAAATAATTCTGTTTTCTTAACGTTTAGTTCAAGACCCAACCGAGGGCCCTCAGCCTTGATAATATCTAATGCATTAGCCACCTCTTTATTGTCCCTGATAATCATACCATCATCCAAGTACCAAGCATGGAAAAGAAGCTTGCAACGTTCTCTGATTCGATGAACAAGAGGATGCAAAACTAAGGCAAAGAGAAGAGGCCCAAGAGGGTCCCCCTGGTGAACCCTAGTGGTGGACCTAATGTAAGCATCCTCCACATATAACCTAGCCGATTGCCCATATAAAAAATCCACCAATAAGGAAATAGAAGGACATCGACTACGTACCTCATGTAGAAGGCTGTCCTATCGACTAGGTTGAAGGCATTAGAGAAATCAACAGTAAGCATAGCCAATGACCCATCCGAGTGAAACTGATTTAAAAACCTGTTCACGCTATGAAGCACGGCCTCTGCCCCACTAGGGACTCCCACCCCAAATTGAAAGTCACAGAAGTATTTAGCAATCTCCTTCCCGACACCTCTCATAGCCACCTTAGAGACCAATCTCCTCCAAATGGCCCCTACGGCAATAGGTCTAATCCCATTGTCTGGTTTAAGCAATGGCGTAAGGGGGGCAGACGCAACAAACTCTGCCAACACCCTAGGGCACCTTCCCCCCAAAAATAAATTAACAACCATATAAATAGCCTTGAGCAAACTATCCGCAATAGGAGACCCCTCTCCACACAGCATATCTAAAATGTGTTGGGCCCTCAATCCGTCTCGCCCACACGAAGTCCCATTAGGGAAAGATTTAATGCAACCGAGCACACTATCAACGTCCACAACAAGGGGAGGGTTAGAAAGCAAGGAAACAGGCATACTCGGAGGGGGTAGGATGGGATGCTTAGACACCAACGCGTCCAAAGTATTCTGACCGAAAGGTGCAACCCCTGAAGAACATAAAACTTTAATCGCAGTAGTGAAATGCCCATCCGGAACTTTCCGTAAACATTATTTAACGTTAGCGCATAACTCGGAGCTGCCAGACTCGGGGACAAACGTATCACCCCCCGAAGCACCTCCTAAGGGTTGGTCAAAAAACGAGAATATAAGGTCAAAGAAACCGTCACTGTCACCCCAGGCTGCCAGCGCCCGCTAAATACTATGGCATTGCAGAGACTTCCTATTGCCAAACCTGCGTTCCTGCCTACTAGACGGTCTGAAAACTAGTAAGGTGCAACGTGGTAACAACAAAAGTTTCACCCACACCTCAACAGACTCTGGCATAGCCGCCACTTTACCCAAAGCAGCCCCTAATGTGACATCTGCCCCGATCCGACCCGACCCAGGTACCCGTTTTCTGATCCGATTCTTTTTATGATTTAAAATTTAATTATTTTCTTTTAAAACTTGACATTTAAAATATTATTAGTAATATATATATTTTAAATGTCAAGTTTTAAAAGAAAATAATTAAATTTTAAATCATAAAAAGAATCGGATCAGAAAACGGGTACCTGGGTCGGGTCGGATCGGGGCAGATGTCACAGTCTCCCCTACTTTAAGAAATTTCGTCCCGAAATTTATCTCGAAGTAGGCTGCGCAGAGAACAGGTGCGGGTACTTGATCTTCATCTGATCTTCCCTTTCCCATGTGAACTCGGCTCCGCGCTTGGACTCCCAGCGAACTTTAACAATAGGTATACGACTGCGCTTGGTTTGCTTAACCTCGCGATCCATAATCTCAACAGGCTTCTCAACGAAATGCATGGATTCGTCAACTTGAACTTCATCAAGTGGAATGTGAAGGTTCTCGTCGGCTAAACACTTCTTGAGATTGGATACATGGAACGTTGGATGCACATTGCTGAGCGCGGGCGGCAGGTCCAGTTTATAGGCAACTTTTCCTACGCGCGCGAGAATCTTGAATGGACCAACATAACGAGGAGCAAGCTTGCCTTTCTTCCCAAAGCGGACAACACCCTTCCAGGGCGACACTTTGAGGAGAACAAGATTACCAACTTGAAATTCGAGAGGCTTCCGCCTACGATCTGCGTAACTCTTCTGTCGGCTTCTGGCAGTCAGCAGATGATCACGGATCTTGGCGATTTTATCGGTTGTCTCTTGAACAAGTTCGGGTCCTGTGATTTGAGCTTCACCCACTTCGCTCCAACAAATCGGGGAGCGGCACTTACGACCGTAAAGTGCTTCAAATGGGGCCATACCGATACTGGAATGATAGCTGTTATTATAAGAGAACTCGATCAAAGGCAGGTGCGAATCCCAATTACCTCCAAAATCAAGAACACAAGATCGGAGCATATCCTCAAGAGTTTGAATAGTTCGCTCAGACTGTCCGTCAGTCTGAGGATGATATGCGGTACTCATGTCCAAGCGAGTTCCTAGCGCAGATTGGAGAGATTTCCAAAAGCGGGATATAAAACGGCCATCGCGATCGGATATGATGCTCAAAGGAGTACCATGACGGCAGACAATCTCCTTGACATAAAGCTGCGCAAGATGCTCAACACGGTAGTTTTCACGAATGGGCAGAAAGTGAGCAGACTTAGTCAAACGATCCACTATTACCCAAATGCTATCATGTTTGCTTGCTGTCAAAGGTAACTTGGTAATAAAGTCCATCGCTATACCTTCCCATTTCCACGTAGGAATTTCTGGTTGTTCGAGCAAACCAGATGGGCGTTGATGTTCAGCTTTTACCTTAGAACAAGTCAGGCATTTAGCTACGAACACAGCAATATCCTTTTTCATACCGGGCCACCAATAAGTAATGCGCAAATCCTTGTACATCTTATCAGCGCCGGGATGAATAGAATACCGAGATTTATGCGCTTCACTCAGGATATCAGCGCGAAGATTCTCATCAAAGGGAATCTAGATGCGATTTAGATAGCAGAGAATTCCACTCATATTAGGAACAAAATGAGCTTCCGCGCCACACGCTAACTCGGCGGGAAGGTTACCATTACTGATGGATGCGCGCTGCGCGTCACGAATGCGCGATTCAAGGTTGCTTTGGATCGGCGCGAAGTGAAGCTGCGTGCGCGGCAAGATACAGTTAAGCTGGCTGGGTTTTCGGCTGAGCGCATCGGCTACCACATTAGCCTTACCAGGATGATACCGGATCTCACAATCGTAATCGCTGATGAGTTCGTTCCATCGGCGTTGCCTCATGTTGAGTTCCTTTTGATCAAAGATATGCTGAAGGCTTTTATGGTCAGTGGTCTTAAGCTTATGTCTTGCGCCAAGAAGGTTACTAATAATATTTTCCTTCCCGCCTCTCCCTCTTCTTCTCTCCGCCTTCTTTTCCCTCTTGTTGCCGTCCCGCCTCTTTCTCTCTCTTGTCGTCGTTCCGCCCTTAAGCCTTGAACCTCCCCCCCCCCTTCTCTCTTTGTTTGTCCTTTGTTTCTTCCCGCCTAAGGTTGTCTGCGCAGCTCCACGCGCTAGACTCCTTACAAGGAAGCCTGCGTGAAGATTGACTGTTCCTGCGTTACGCGCTAGGGACTGTAGTTCTTCCCGCGGCGCGCTAAGAACTATAGTTCTTCGCGCGGCGCGCTAAGAATTGTAGATCCTCCCGCGACGCGCTGTGAATTTGTAGTTCTTCCCGCGGCGCGCGCTAAGGTTTGTTCTGTTTGCCTTCGCCCTCGCGCGCTCAATCTTCTCGTGTGCGCAGCCTCTCGCGCGCGCAGCTTTCTCGCGCTGTCTTGTGTCCTTTCTTCTGTTTTAACTTGATTGTTTGCTTTTGATATCTTATCTTTTGTGTTGTTGACCTAACCTGTCTTATGTCTGAAAAGCCACTTTTGGCGCAGCATGCGCACCAACCCCATTGGTTGGCAGGAAAAGTGACTGACATTATCTTTTGAGATCTGCTTTTTCCATGCTTGACCAGTACCTTTTTCTGACACCTCCCATGCCTGTTTACTGTTACCTGTCAGCTTTTTCCTTGTCCCCTGCAGCTGCCATATCTTTTGATATCTTTTGCTTTTGGAACCTTTTTGCTTTTGTTATCTTTTGCTTGATCCTGTTGAAGATCTTTTCCCCTTCTTCTGGATTTATGTCTCCTAGGGTTTCCCTATAAATAATAATGTTAATTTCCTAACACTACACACACAAAGCACTTAAACTCTCCTGTTCTCTCTTGCTCCTTGCCGTTGTTCTTCCTCAGCCGCCTCCCTCTCTGCCTCCGTCTTCCTCCCTGTTCTGCCCTGCTTTTCCGGTAATATATATTATATTATAATAATTTACTTATTAATTATGCTAACTTATAATCAAGACTTAAAACAAATCATTAAAACAATAATCTTATTATAGGTTAACTGGTGCTTGTTTAAAGTTGATTCTTGCTTTATCTTACACCGCACCGTTTATCAAGTGAGTAATCTCGTACCTAATCCCTTTTTATTTTTAATGTTTTGGGATGTTCATGTGTTCATACAAACTTAGAGTCTTAAACTTGTTTATGAACTTTAGTCGCGCAGTATCCCATGTGTTGAGGACGTTTACTTGGCTGTTTATTTGTATGTGTGTATCATTAACCGCTTTGTTCGGCCTATTCCGAAGTTTTCTTGGATCCATTAGATGAACACGGGAGACCTATCGTTTACGGTTTTCTTTGTTTACACTTGCACAGATGTTTTCTTGTTTTTGTGCTCATTTGGGAGCACGGATTGAACTATGAACTATGATCTATTTAGGCTTGATCACAATCTGATTACACCCTTGTTAAACACCAGACACACACGTGTTGCGCGCAGTGATTATTGTTATCTATTATCTATTAAACTTGATTTCTCACCAACACGCAAGTGTTTGACGTTTTATTTTAACACATGTTCAGGTTTGCTGTAGCTACATTCGGAGCTTGTGAACACGTAGGACGTTTTTACTTTTGGACTTAGATTAAAATGTATCAAGACAAGTTATTGTTGTTCGAATATTTTGTCTTATAATATAATGATTTATGTTGATTTATGTTATCTTGCGATTGCGTTGCGCGTGCGCGAATGAATATATTTATTAAATATTGACACCCAATAGTGTCACGAGTAATGAAACAATATGTGGCGCCCCGATGTATAATCCGCCTTTGGTCGGGGTGTTACACCTAAGGCTTGGGAAAAAGTCATACGACAACTATGAGGAATGCTTTTAACAGTTGTGATAGGGAGAGCGAATACACGGTCAAGGAGGGCTACATCCACCCCCACCCTTCCCGCCGCGACAGCTTCCCTCCTGAAATGCGGCTTAGCAATCCCCACTTTAAACTCCTCCACATCTCCCGCGACCCACTTGAACCAGACTGTCCCACCATCATGATGTCACCCCCGACGGAAAGCATGTAACTCCATATACACCTCACACATCCATTGGAGCGAGACCTTTAAAGCCTCACCAACTGAAACAAAAAAATCCAAATCTGTGGAGATCGCCTCCCGCAAGGTCTCTTTCTTGTCATCCGATGACAAATGGAGTCGCTTAATATGCGCGACCAATCGCACCCCTTTGGCCCCCGGTGATCCATCCGGGAAACAGTGGAAACCTCTAAATGGACACGGCCAAACACCATCATCACTAGCCCCGGTCATACCACCTCCTCCCAACAAAACACCCTGAAAACCACTAACCCCAATCGGGCCTCAAAACCCCATAAATCAAACTCCTATTAGATGACCAAGAAGGTCAATGAAGCATTAAAAAAAACCTTCGGTTCTATGACTAAGAAAGTCAAGGAACCAAATTGGGGAAGAACACCCCAAAGAATCACATAATGAGTGATTCTAGAGATGATAACCGATAAAGAAGAGAGAGCAAGACATAAGGTGGAGAGTGAGAGTAACGGGTACGGGGAGGCAGGGCCGGTGGAGGGAAGTTGCTGGAGGTGGAGGTCAGGAGGTGTTCGGATATGGTGGTGGTGGTGGGGGTGATGATGAGGAAGGAGAGGTGGAGGTCAGCGGCGGAGGGCGATGTTAGGGCAGTTTCCTGAGGTGGTCGGAGATGGTGGTGGTGGTGGTGGGGGTGATGACGAGGAAGGAGAGGTGGGTATGGCCGGAGAGGAAGAATGGAAGAAAGGGTGGTGGTGGTGGGAGCGGCGGAGGGTGAGGGAGGAGGCGAAGGGAGGAGGCGGAGCGTGGGAGCGGCGGAGGGTGAGGAAGGAGAGAAGGAAGGGTGAGCGGTGGTGGGCGAGGGAAGGAAGGGAGGAGGCGGAGGGTGAGCGACGGTGGATGAGCGGCGGTTGGTGGGGGAAGGAACGGAGGAGGTGGAGGGTGAGGGAGGATGAAGGAGCGGCATGTTTTTGTTTTGTTTTGTTTTTCGCAAACAGAATCACATCTAACTCATAACTTTTACCATTCCCAAAAACAACTTCATCCCCTCCGCCTTTTATACTTTTAAACGCCGGCAAAACCTATTTACACGTTAAGAAATAAGATAAAAATCGTGTTATTAACAATTTAACATGCAGATATAACATGTTGTGACATTTGAGAAAATCGAACATACTTGTATCTCGCCAGACTTGATCTTTTCGGTTGTACCCACGTTAATAAAGGGATATTTTCCGATTCTTAGTATACCCGAAAACGAACCTTCTTTGGGCCTTTGAATACGGTACTTAGTTAGATCTCCATACATTATCTTGTTAACCAATACCAACATGGAGTCAACCAAATGCAATGGTAAACTCTTTTGTAACATCAATCCAAGATTTACTGACCATCTTGAAACTAAGTGAACCTTTGTTGCAAACATATACGACATAAATCACTATTAGATTTTAGTAATCTCGACTTTCACCTATTGGTCGGGATATATTAAATATCCCAACTTAGAGAATTTTTACACACAATCTCGATTTTGAATGTATCTTCATACATCAATCCCAAACATCCCATACGTATTTTCCACATCTTCGAACAGCTAATGATGTTACTTTTTAGTTAGTGTGTGATTGCTGGAGGAAAATGCGTACGAAATTGAGGCTATCAGTAATCATTTACTGAGTTGAAATTAATTTCAGCCAATATATTACGAAAAATTTATATTTGATAATATTTTGAAATCATGATATCAATCGAAATTATATATGTATACTAGTTTGAGTCCCTCGTGTTAGGGTGGTTTACTTAGGTTTTTGTTTTTAATCGTTTTTATGTTTTATATTTTGTGATGATTTGTTTTTATTTTTAACGTAATTTTTTTATTTAATACGTATATATTAGTTTGCTACGTTCCTTATATTTTTTAATGTGTGGGCTCTTTCGATTGAGATGCGTAGGTTTTTAGATTTTTAACGAACATAAACGAACCCAAATATTTGTTTTGTGAAAAAACAGGCGGTTGATGTAGATGACGATTGTGGTTGATGCTTGAAAGGGAAGGTTGACGATGTGAGCGATTATTGTAAGTTAACGAGTGATGTAGAGGATAGACTGACAAAGGAGAACATGTTGAGGAGAGAAATTAAATTAGGGTTTGATGATGAAAGGGTTTCACAAATAAATGAGATGTTAATACTGATTTAAGGGCTATCCGTGTTTGGTGAGACCCATGGCCCACGAAATATATTGTTCAATGATTAAGGGTTATTTCATAGATAAATGAGATGCTATAACCCATTTAAAGACTATCCGGATTTGGTGAGACCCATAATCTGAGAAAGTTATTATTTGATTATGAAAAGGTTTCACAAATAAATGAGATGTTATAACTTATTTAAGGACTCTCCGAATTTGATGAGATCCATACCCGTGAATTCAGTCAAACGCATGATGTAACATCCGTTACTTTTCAATTGCGAAAACCCAACCCGCTTCAAAATTTTGACATAATTCAATCGTCATTTATTAATTAAAGTATTGAATTTCATGTCATTTATAACTCATGTTTAAGATTTTATTGTTATGATTTTTATTTCTGATGTTTATGATGTTACGGACCCGCATGAATTTTATTCCTAAATTTTATTTTATCAAAGACCATTTATTTAAACTTCTCAAAAATCAAACTTTCTTTCTTTTAACTCTTTTTGAAGATATTTTGTAAGAACCGAGCCCCGGTGCGGAAGCGTGAATAATGATCGTTATTAACGGTGGAGCTCGGATCTGAGCAAGGATCGAATCGTATTCGCTCTTGAAAGAGCCTTGCTCTTGAAAGGGGGTTTTGGATCTGAGCAAGGATCGAATCGTATTCCTTGCTCGGATCTGAGCAAGGATGAGTGGTGTTCGGGAGAGAGCCTGAATCGATTACAATGAACAATAGACTGGATGAACAAACATATGCAATCGATTCACAAAGATAAAGAGGTGGCAGTATGATTTTATTAACCAAAAGATTGTCATTACAAATCACTCATACACACACACATACATACAATAAAGATCAGCCACCTCCAGGAGAGCTCATCCTGGAGGCGGCGGCTCTCTCAAAGAGATAAACTCTAGATCTCACACAATACACAATACACTCATGCTAGAACAATTAACAAATACATCTATTTGTACTAGTCTAGCATGTCTTGGTCTTTAAGCCATCCACCGTTGGTTGAGACCAAAAATATTAATTAATTTCACCCATAATAATAATAGTTCGATGCGTTGGTCTAAAATATAAGTCCCAACATATTTCATGAACCTAGACATGTCTCCATCATCAATTCATCACTTGACACATTCAACTGAGTCAATTCCATGATTTTCTCCATAAGACTAGCCTTATGACTAGCCATCAATTTAATTCGTTTTGACTTTGTTTTTAACGATTCTTGGCCTGTATAATACTAGCCTCTACTTCTAAAAATCTTACAACACAACCCATTTTACTCTCAATTATGTTCTAGCTCTCTAATTTGTGCAAAGTCCAAATTTGACCAAGGAAAGTCAAACCGCCCAAGTTCAAGTTTATTCTTTTTGTCTGGTGTTCACTCCTCGGGTTAGTAGGTTGATTTTTCTGCGAGTTTAGTTTGTTTAGAATATTATGCTGTATTAAAAATACTTCAAACGACATTCGTTTAACTAAAAACGAACACAACTCGCTTATGTTTATTTTGGATAAAGTTTGGTTATTTTTCTACAATAAATTTTGAAACATAAACTACTAAAGTTCTAACCAATGAATAATATTTTTACGATGACGGAAACGAACCCGACATAAAAACCGGTTCAGGTCTGACTAAAAACGAACCACTCGCTTAAACCGTTTTCTTACTCTTTAGGCCTGTCTAACTTTCTTGAACAGCCGAACTCATAAAAATTGATTAAAAAATATCGCAACCCAAATTCTTAATAAATTTTACCAACTTGGGTATTTTTACATCAAAAACATTACTAAACCAATTATAGAGGGAAAAATATATTTTTTGTTATAAACTCTAAATCCAAATTTTGAACAAAACCTATTGCCGCCTTTGATATTTTATTTCATGTCTGTTATTTTGAATCTAGATTTTATTTCGTAGGACCATTTGTCAAACCGAACTTGTCCGGTTTAGCTTGCTTAAACGCTTATTTCGCTTCACTCGCTTACTTTAACAAGTGAGTTTTTCGTAACCCCTTTTTTACTTTTACACGTTTTGGGGTATAGCACGTTTCAAATTTTTATTCATTATTTTGTGTTTCATGTTGTAAACTAAAATTCACACGCGTGTCTTGTATGTATTTGTTTTGTATCATATTACTTGTAAATTATGTGATTATGTGCTAGTTGTTTATTGTTTTTTGTTGGTGGAAGAGACTCATACACATACTCAAACGCAAAGTGGGAGGGTCCGACGGGACGTACTTGCGCCGCTCATTTTTTTTAACATTTGTTAATAAATGGCGGTATCATTATCATTATCTATACTCCAAGTAGCTCATCGAATGAGGTTCCTTAGTAGATTTAACTTATATCAAGCGAACATGAATATCATGTATTTACTTTTCTTTTACTTTATGATTGAAACATTAGTTCTTGACTTGTGAATTTTACACTTTTCGTATTATATACTTATGCAAAACTTTATGAATTCTCACAAACATTATTTTTAACAAAATATATTATTTCAAACGTGCTGCAGGTTGAAGTATAATTTGAGAATTGAAGACTAGATAGTTGAACCATTAGGTTATTAGAAACATATCATAATGAAGCTCAAAGTTATTTGATTAGTGCCAAATTGTACTTGTGATTTAATGAAATGAAGTAATTATAATTATCGCATTAATAGTGTCATGAGCTTGTGAGCAATCTGTATGTTACACCCTAGCGTATTCTGTTTAAAGCTGGGGTGTTACACATGAAAACCTCATATCACAAATCAAACAATATGGTGGTCTGAGAGAGGGAGAGGAGCAACAAGAAAGTGACGCGCATGATTTTTTTTTATAACCATTTATATAGATAGATAGATATGTGTGTGTTAGTTATTCAGGAAACGGGAAGAGAACAAATTAATTTAAATTCTTCGTTGTAAAACACAGGAAATTTACTTATATGCAGTGTTGTAAAAATCGCTAGTCGCTAGTAGGGCGGTGGGGTGGGGACTAGCAATTAATCGGATCGGACTTTAATGTATAAATTACAATTTTATATATACATGCACATATTTTTATAAGTAATTTTTAGTTTTACACATACATAAACACATTTTGGCCGGAAATTGGCTTGAATCATGCCAAAAACCACTAGTTTCTATGGAATCTCGCCGAAAACCGCTAAATTTTGTCAAAATCTCGTCGGAAACCGTCGACTTTGACCGGATTGACCATTGGCTGATTAGCCCAAAATTAATCAGTGAAGGACTAACGATTAATCAAGGATTAATCAGCGCATAGTCGGTTATTTTGCAACACTGCTCATATGTATACATAATGGCACAAATCACCACCCTCATCCCAGCTCCGTACAAATTACACAGGTTCCTAGACCCCCCCCCCCCCCCAACAAGTTGTAGAAGTTGATAGGATGGGACCAATAAACAATAAAATCGGCATCCAATAATAAGGACATTAAACCTATTTCCAACAACCCCATCCGCCCCAGACAAACAATTAAACACCTACTTGATCCTATTACATCGGTAAAATTACAAAATAGACACTAACATTCTCTAGTTTATAAGATATTAATTTTTAGTATATCCCTATGCTATAGGATTTTCATATTAAATATTTGGTGAAATTAATTTTTAATTTAATAAGATGTTATAACCTGCTTAAGGGCTATCTTGGATTGGTGAGACCCATACCCGTGAATTTGGGTCAAATGCATAAGAAGCCTCTATTTACAAATAAAGTAACCTGGTGGCTTGAGAGGAGATTGAGAGCAACCAGAAAGTTTTTAAAGGTTTCATTTATATATATTTAAGATATAGTTTATATACATTGAAATTCCCATTTGATAATACTTATATAACACTTAAAGAGTAAAGTTTTAAAATTGTTCCTGAGGTTTGGTCATTTTTGCGACTTTCGTCCAAAAAGTTTCTCTTTTGCAACTGAACCCTACAGGTTTTTCATTGTTGCTAATAACGTTCAAATCACTAACTCCATTTATTTTTCATTGTTAATTCAAGGGAATTATGTATTTTTATAAGTTTAACAATTTTACTAATAATAATAACAATATAATAATAAGAATAATATGAAAAATAATTAATTATTAAAAGGTTGGCCGCCTCTATTTTATCATCAGCCCGTTCTTCTTTCTTTTGTTTCCAGCCAAACTCCCCCACAGCTCCGATGATCCTCACCCCCACTCTAGCAATCTCCATTATTAACCACCACCTCCACACCCATCGCATAACCGAAATTGTGTTGGGGGAGCCGAAATTGATGGTCGAGGGAGTGACAGGATGTGGGCTCTAGCAGCGACCGGCTCTGGCCAGTGGAAGATCCAGGAATTTTTTACAGGTGGTGCACTATTTTTAGATTATTCAATTTCATAGAGTCGGGTATACAAAATTCCGGGTCGGATTGAGGTTCAGGTCGGTTTGATGGTTCGGGTAAAGTTCATTACATAATAAAAATACAATAAAATAATAAAAGAGACACCGTCATTATAAATTAAAAAACACATAATATAAATACATTAGCCTTTAAGAATTAAAAAAAAATACTTATAGTTGGTCCCTACAAGACCTCATCTTTTTGAAATCGTTGCATTACTTCTTCAACAATTACAAACTAACAAATTAAAAACTAAGAAACTAACAAACTAACAAATTAAAACTAAACTTAGCAAATAACTTAACAATTAACAGCATTACAAACAATCAACATTTAACAAATGAATGTAATTGTTAAATAATTCATAACACTATTGTGGTGTTCGATTATACTTTTTTTTCACCAAAAACTATGGTTAATTTTGAATTGTGTAGGAATATGTTAGAATTTTAATTTGTGAATAAATCCTATATTTACAAACAAATATATGGATTCAAGTTTTTATATCATTCTTACCTTATAAACTCTTGCTACTGCAATACAGTTCTAGGATTAGATGTGCTCAATGGTGTTCTTCATAGAGAATTCCCACAGAAGTATATTGATTGCAGGTGGTTTGTGTTATTTTATCTTTGGTAGCAGTAGGATAAATATATAATTTGAAACTTATTTTACCTTTAAAGTGGGAGGATTCAAGCTTCGAGGAAGAATAGAAGGCAGGAGAATTGGAGGAAGGCAGAAGGTGTGCGGTCGGCCGAAAAAGCAGCAGGTAGCGGCGGTGGTCGAAGAACAGTGATGGTATGGTAGTTGTGTGCGTGAGTTTGAAAAGGGGAGAGAGGCAGTGTAGTTGTGTACTGTGTGTTTTATAAAACCCTAAATTGATATAAGGACATAAAACTGAATTAGAAAAAAAAAGTTCAAAAAAATCATCTAACAACCGGAATCGAACCCGTGACCTTAAGTTTACAAAACCAACTTCTTACCAACTAGACCAGCTTTTGTAATGTAAATGGGGGTGGTTCCTTCCTAATTTATAATGTGGTTTCCTCTAATATTTTCTATATATAAATATTATTTCAAAACTCAAGTGGTTCGGGGAACCACCCGTTCACTAAATAGATCCGTCCTTGGCTCTGGCGGTGGTTTGCCGTTGATGGTGGTAACCGGCTAGGGGTATGGAATTATGGATAGAGTGGGATGAAGATGGGTCCCACTTGATTTAAATAAACACATGGTTTAGGTTTTTTTTTTACTTACAAAACAGGTGAAAAGACATAACTGCCCATGAGTTAATGATTAAAATAGATGAAGTTATTGATTTGGATGATAACGACAACAGTTGGGAAACCTTAAGGGCCCAGCTGGAAATAAGAAACTTTTTGGGTGAAAGTCACAAAAATGATCAAACTTTAGAGACTATTTTGACACTTTACTAATATTTAAATCAAGATATATTAGCTTACTAGGATAATAACCCGTGTTACACACAGGTGGAAAACATATCAAGAAACAATATAAAACGTAAAAAAACATATTCAATCAACACAAATATTTAACATAAATTTTTTACCAGCATATATTACAAAAGATGTTAAACTATGTCTATAACAAAAATAGAAAATACTTTATAAATAAATAATTTAGTAAATAAGGAATGATATAACATAAATGAACCATTATACCTGAAAAAAAAAACACATTAGTAACAGATTTTGTAATATTATTTGAAAACTAAGCTTACAAATACATATCAGGTTTAAACTTATATTTTCACTCGTGCAGAGTTTTCATTCAAAAACCTTTTGAAACAAAAAATGTCGGTTATAGATGAAGCGAAGAATCTGGTTACAAACGATGGGGAGCGTTATGATTTTCGAACGAAGCATGTGCCTTTTAAAGAAGAAACGATGAACAATTTAAACCTAGTAATTTTAATAAGTTTTTTAATTCTAACAATAATTAGAATAATTAATATCATAATTACATTAATAAGTTACAAAAATATAAAAGTCAATATCATTGATTAAATTTTTATTGTGAATATGTGGAAAATAGATTTATGGAAGGTTGATGACATGGAAGCCTATGTGGACAACATAGGTGAAGGACACGTGGACAAAATTTTATTACTTTAATATATTAGTTAGATTAGATTAGATGCTCGTTAAATTAATTACTATTGTTTGACTAATAATATACCAAATAAAGGAATGTGTTAAATATAATAAACTAATATTTTAATTATTATAACAGTTAGGTTCCTATTCGTATATAATAAGATTTTCAAATTTTAAATTGATAAGTCAGAAAAATAAATTAATATTAGTGAAACTTGGAAAAAGGCGTATTAGGAACAAAAAATCGCAATATATAAACATAATTTAAAGTAACAAACATATTAAAAATCATATCAATTAACCGATAATTTTTAAAAAAAATATATATATCTTTAAACCCTAAATAGATTAAAGCATAAATCGATTAATAGGCATAGATTAAATATCAAATCTATTAATCGTTAGTATAAAAAATCATGTAGTTAAACCCTAAATCCAATAACAGCGAATCAAGTTGATGTTGTTCTTCACAAAAATTGATTAAACACTAAAATATAAATCATACATGATAATTGCAACCGATGAACATATTTGATGTTGTTTGGATTATGAAACCGACAAATCATGAAGAACAAGTTATAGATGAGGCGAAGAATCTGGTTACAAACGATGGAGAGCGTTATGATTTTTGAACGAAGCATGTGCCTTTTAAAAAAACGATGAACAATGTAAACCTAGTAAATTTAATAAGTTTTATAATTCTGACAATAATTAGAATAATTAATATCATAATAACATTAATAAGTTACAAAAATATAAAAGTCAATATCATTGATTGAAATTTTATTATGAATATACAAAAAATAGATTTATGAAAGGTTGAAATCATAAATTTATAATTCTAACAATAATTGAATAATTAATTGTTAGATGGGGAGCGTTATGATTTTTTAACTAAGCATGTGCCTTTTAAAGAAAAAACTATGAACAGTTTAAACCTAGTAAATTTAATAAGTTTTATAACTCTAACAATAATTGAATAATTAATATCATCATTACATTAATAAGTTACAAAAATATAAACAATAATTAGAATAATTAATATCATAATTACATTAATAAGTTACAAAAATATAAAAGTTAATATCATTGATTAAAACTTTATTGTGAATATGTGGAAAATAGATTTCTGGAAGGTTGATGACATGAAAGCCTATGTGGACAACCTAGG
This sequence comes from Bidens hawaiensis, assembly GCF_021521415.1. NCBI lineage: Eukaryota > Viridiplantae > Streptophyta > Magnoliopsida > Asterales > Asteraceae > Bidens > Bidens hawaiensis. The sequence goes on along the minus strand of NW_027492133.1, from coordinate 462,172 downwards.
TGAAGGACATGTGGACAAAGTTGTGTTGCTTCAATATATTAGTTAGATTAGATTATATTTGATGTTGTTCTTCACAAAAATCGATTAAACACTAAAATATAAATCATACCTGATAATTGCAATCGATGAACATATTTGATGTTGTTTCGATTAAGAAACCGACAAATCATGAAGAACCGGTTACAGATGAGGCGAAGAATATGGTTACAAACGATAGGGAGCGTTACGATTTTTGAACGAAGCATGTGCCTTTTAAAGAAGAAACGATAAACAATCTAAACGTAGTAAATTTAATAAGTTTTATAATTCTAACAATACTTAGAATAATTAATATCATAATTACATTAATAAGTTACAAAAATATAAAAGTCAATATCATTGATTAAAATTCTATTGTGAATATGTGAAAAATAGATTTATGGAAGGTTAATAACATGGAAAACTATGTGAGCGACCTAGGTGAAGGACACGTGGACAAAATTGTGTTGCTTTAATATATTAGTTAGATTAGATGTTGTTCTTCACAAAAATCAATTAAACACTAAAATATAAATCATACCTGATAATTGCAAACGATGAACATATTTGATGTTATTTGGATTATGAAACCGACAAATCATGAAGAACCGGTTATAGATGAGGCAAAGAATCTGATTACAAACGATGGGGAGCGTTATAATTTTTGAACGAAGCATGTGACTTTTAAAGAAGAAACCATGAACAGTCTAAACCTAGTAAATTTAATAAGTTTTATAATTCTAACAATAATTAGAATAATTAATATCATAATTACATTAATAAGTTACAAAAATATAAAAGTCAATATCATTGATTAAAATTCTATTGTGAATATGTGAAAAATAAATTTATGGGAGGTTGATGACATGAAAGCCTATATGGACAACCTAGGTGAAGGACATGTGGACAAAATTGTGTTGCTTTTATATATTAGTTAGATTAGATTATATGTTGTTTTTCACAAAAATCAATAAAACATTAAAATATAAATCATATCTGATAATTGCAAACGATGAACATATTTGATGTTGCTTGGATTATGAAACCGACAAATCATGAAAAACCGTTTATAAATGAGGTGAAGAATCTGGTTACAAACGATGGGGAGCGTTATCATTTTTGAACAAAGCATGTGCCTTTTAAAGAAGAAACCATGAACAGTCTAAACCTAGTAAATTTAATAAGTTTTATAATTCTAACAATAATTAGAATAATTAATATCATAATTTCATTAATATGCTACAAAAATATAAAAGTCAATATCATTAATTAAAATTTTATTGTGAATATATGGAAAATAGATTTATGGAAGGTTGATAACATGGAAGCTTATGTGGACAACCTAGGTGAAGGATATGTGGAAAAAATTGTGTTGCTTTAATATATTAGTTAAATATCATAATTACATTAATAAGTTACAAAAATATAAACGTTAATATCATTGATTAAAATTTTATTGTGAATATGTGGAAAATAGATTTATGGAAGGTTGATGATATGGAAGCCTATGTAGACAACCTAGGTGAAAGACATGTGAACAAAATTGTGTTGCTTTAATATATTAGTTAGATACGTACATTAAAAACTTAAATTGGATCATATTTAAATCACCATACCACCTTCGTATTAAAGTATTTCTTTCAAAATTAAAAAATTAAGAACTAAGGAATGTCTATTCTGTTCTATTCTGTTGAGTTTCAAACACAAAACAAACCAAAGATCACATTTATTTTAATATTCTCTACATCTTTTAAGTAAACGAAACTACTTCAAATAGTATTATTAACAAAAAAGGAAGTAACTATTATTTTATTTTATTCGATTAAAGGGTTATTATATACTATTTACTAACAATAATAGCAATTACTAAAAATAATACAATATAATTAATAATAGCATAAACTAGCTAATTTATATAATAGCAAATGATAAGGTGTTTAAACATACCAGACTTCAGACAACAATGGGCCTGTTTGGTATGTGGCAATGGAATAAATAAGGGAATGGAATGAACGTGGTAATGGAATGGACAAAGTAATAAAATGGATCATTACAATTCCATTGTCATGTTTGGTTATCATGTAGAAATAAAATGATTCTTCACTATTATTATTATTATTATTATTATTATTATTAGAAAATAATAATAATTAATCATATGAATATTTATGATAACTAGTTTTTAAAACCCATGCGTTACAACGAGATTATTTAATCAAATAATAAAATCGTAAAAACGTTGAATCACACATCCGCGTTGTGAAATATTAAGTCACCAAATTTAAATATAATAATGATTCTAACATATTATAATATAAAAATCGATGATGATGATGATGATGATGATGATGATGATGATGATGATGAAGAAGAAGAACTATAATAATATGACAATATAACAATAATAATAATAATAATAATTTAATAATAATAATAATAAAATTTTAATAATAATTTAATAATATAATAATAATAATATTATTATTATTATTATTATTATTATTGGGTCATTTCATTCTTTGAAGGAATGAAAAAAAAACCACTTCTTAAAGGAATGAAAATCCTATAATTGAAAAGAATAACTCATTCCATTACCATATAACAATCAAACATGTTTTAATTCATTTCATTAGAATAATTTATTCCATTCCACTCTCCATTCTTTCATACCAAACACACCTTGATGTTTTAGCACCATAATTCGCCAAATCAAGTGCAATTTCCATGCTGGAATTACCCGCTCCGACCACCAAAACATTCTTGTTTAAATATTTTTCACCAGACTTATACTCAGTCGAATGAATAACTTTTCCTTTAAACTCACTTAACCCCCCAACCTTTGGTATAAACGACTCAGTGTTCTCTCCAGTTTCCGCCACCAAAAACCTCCCTTCATACCACATATTATTATTCCCAACTCCACCTTCCATTTATCTTCCTCGAACTTTATGAGGTTGTGAAACCTCAGATTAATGTTACCGTCATTCCAGGATTTGCAGTCCGATACATTTCCATTATGTTACCTAGCCAAACCTGCAAAACAAGATGCATAGTTGTTCAAGTAGCTTAAGAAATCTTTTCTTGGGACATATGTTGGAAACTCTAAAGGAAATGGAAGGTGTGGAAGCTCACAATATTGTTTTTGTAAGTGTAAATGAAGGCGGTTATATGATTTTTTGTTGAATATTGATGTAAAACAATCTTCGTGTTCGAGTATTATTTATGGGATCGGAAGTTGATGGAGGCATGCCGCGGTGGCTAGCACTGATGGACCCGCGCCGACGATAATCGCTATTGTCTGTTCAGCATTGTTAGCCATTACAACTTGTTGCTGAGTATCATTCATGGAAGGATCATTCATGGAAGGATCATTGTCGGTATTCTTACTCTTAGATCCATTATTCAGATAACTAGAATTCCGATAAAAAGAACTTGCTAGTTCACTACAAAAAGAAGGATCATTGTCAATCTCAAAAATTTGATTTTCAATATCAAAATATATAGAATAAATGTCCCCATTATTCTCTTTAACTAAAAAAGTATCATCAGAGATGAAATTCCGAATGTCCTTGACGCCAAAAGAAAGATCAACATTACTGTAATTGTCATGACCACTCCAACTCTGAATGTTTTTATCCGTATCATTTATATTCGGATCTTGACTTTCGTTGGCATTTTCAATTTCAATAGGACCAAGACTGCCCGTTGATTAGGTAAACTGCTTTGAAAAGTATAGGCGTAGGTGTTATATGAATGTATGAAATATGAATCTTGGAATTGTAGCAAGGTGATGCATATGCACATTATTATAGATTACGCACGCCAGTGGTATGGAGTAAAACGTGCCTATATATTTAGCGAGCAAACATCAAAATCAAAACCTATAAGATACTAGTATATAAGTTTAAAACATAATAAGTTCTAAAGTTCTTGAAGGACAATAATTACCCATGTATTTAGTGAACAAACAACATTAAATCCCTCTTGTTGACCCGCTTACAAGACTTGATCACTTTTGTCTTTTTATCAAATGAATGGATGACTCGTGAGCTCTTTTCTTCTTTCTTGTTACCGGTGCAAGCTATCCCACTATTTCCATGACTCGTCTACCCCGTTCAACATTCTCGAATATATCACCTACTTGTAACTACCATAAATTAGCTTTTGCTAAGCAAGGACTCATAATAATATTTTTGTGTCAAACGTAGAAGAGTTTTCAACGCTCATGAAGCCCAACAAAAGAACACCCCCCCCCCCCCCCCATATCATTATCTCAAATCATGTATCTCGTAATTTTCCTCAAATTCTAAACCAAGAACCTTTTGTCCATATATCATGTCTGGAATCAAGCTTGGCATGGTGGTGATGGTGGTATGAATGATGAAGATGAAAACGAGTTGACCCGAATGGGGTTTCATAAATAAAATAGGAGGTAAGAGGCGACCAAATCTGAACTGGTGGCCGATTAACTGGTGTTCATTCGAAGATTAAGGAAATCCATCAAAAACAGGGCAGTTGATATAGGTGACGATTGTGGTTGATGCATGAGATGGGAGGTTGACAATGGTGGGTGGTAATCGGAAGTTAGCCGGTGAGGGAGATAATAGACCGTCGACTGAAAATATGTAGTGGGGAGAAATTAAATTAGAGTTTGATGATGAAAGAGTTTCACAAATAAATGAGATGTTATAACTCGTTTAAGGGTTATCCGGGTTTGGTGAGACTCATGAATTGCGAAAATTATTGTTTGATTATAAAGTAAATAAATGAGATGTTATAACCCGATTAAGGGCTACCCGGGTTTGGTGAGACATATGAGTCTATGACCCGCAAAAATTATTGTTTGGTGATAAACGTGTTTCACAAATAAATTAGATATTATAACCCATTTAAGAAGTATTCGAATTTGGTGATACATATATCTGTAAATTCGGGTCAAACACATAAAAAGCCTTAAAATCACAAATCTAACAATCTGATGACTTAAGAGATGGTGTGAGCAACCAGAAAGCGACACCTAAAATTTTAGGAGAGTCAATTATATAATAACAAGCATTAAATGCAATATCCATTATTACATTATTATATCAATTCTATTTATTATGGGATTTGATCTTTCTACATATCTTCAAACAAACATCATATATCATTGGGCCACAAGCCTTTAACTAAATTAAATATCTTTCAAGAATTTAAATGCACTGTCATTTAAATACAAGTGTATAGAAGATACAAGTGTATAGAAGTCAAAACAACGAAATTTTTATTGTTCATCATAAATCTTACTAAGCATAATTTATCAAAATCCGGTATCAAACTACAACATTTTTGTTGAATTCCGTGATTTTATTTTTAAATTACCTTGAAAATATGTTGTGCTATGTTTTGGGCATCCATGGCAGCTCCATATAGGCCATGTCTTGCAAGCCCAACACAATAAAACCCATTATCTCCTTTCCAATGATTTGGATGCATAGCCTTTGGTAGTCCATCTTGTTTTAAACCATGATCTCCCTACATAATTGAAACAAAAATACTTATGTAACAAAACATCTCGTTAACATGTTTTTTTTTCATAATTGGAAAAAAAAAAGAGAGAAAAAAAACTACCTTAAGCCATAAATGGGTTGATCTTTTAAAACCAGTCGCAAACAGAATCACGTCGAACTGATAACTTTTCCCATTCGCGAAAACAACTTCATCGCCTTCGCCTTTTATACTTTTCAATGCCGGAAAAACCTATTTGCACGTTAAAAAATAAAATTAAAAAATCGCGTTATTAATCATTTAACATGCGCATATAACTGTTGTGACAACTGAGAAAATTGAACATACTTGTATCTCGCCGGACTTGATCTTTTCGGTTGTACCCATGTCGATGATTGGATATTTTCCGTTTCTTACTATACTCGAAAATGGACCTTCTTTGGGCCTTTGAATACCGTACTTTGTTAGATCTCCATACAGTATCATGTTGACCAACACCAACATGGAGTCCACCAAATGCAATGGTAAACTCTTTTGTAACATCAATCCAAGATTTATCGACCATCTTGAAACTAAGTGAACCTAAGTTGCAAACATATATAAAATAAATCGTTATTGTATAGAATTTATATGCATCTTGAAAACGTATATTTGTATAAATCATTACTATATGGGTTAATTATTGGATTCTAGTAATCTCGACTTTCACCTATTAGTCGGGATTAATCCCAACTTACAAAATTTATACGTAACTCCCAACTTTGAACGTATTTTTATCCATCAATTCCATACATCCCATACGAAAATGTATAAAATGTATAAAATTAAGACTGTTGGTAAGTATTTCCTGAGTTGGAACTAGATATTATATTATATTAGCTTACATACATTGAAAAACTTACATTTTATAGTAGTTTGAAATCATGATATCTCTTGGAGATCGAAGTTATATATATGTATGTATAGTTTATATACATCAAAACCCATTTTACAATATTTAAATCATAATATTATATTAGCTTACATATAATTAAAAACTTATGTTACCTTCAGATTAAAGTATTTCTTTTAAACAAGAATAATCAAAAAATTAAGAACTATGGCATGTCTATTCTGTTGAGTTTCAAACACAAATATAAACCAAAGATTACATTTATTTTAATATTCTTTATATCTTTTAACTTTTAAGTAAACAAAAACTACTTGAAATAATATTAAAAATAAAAATAAAGTAACTCTTATTTTATTTTATTCGATAAAGAGCTCTTATAATAATAATATATACTAAAGTAATTACTAAAAATAATACAACATAATTAATATTAATATAAACTAATTTATATAATAGTAAATGATAAGGTGTTTAAACATACCGGACTTCGGACAACAATGGATGTTTTAGCACCATAATTCGCCAAATCAAGTGCAATTTCCATGCCGGAATTACCCGCTCCGACCACCAAAACATTCTTATTTAAATATTTTTCACCAGACTTATACTCAGTCGAATGAAGAACTTCGCCTTTAAACTCACTCAACCCTTCAACCTCTGGTAAATGGCTCAGTGTTTTCTCCTGTAGCCACCACCAAAAACCCCCTTCATACCACAAATTATTATTCCCATCTCCACCAACCTCCACCTCTACCTTCCATATATCTTCCTCGAACTTTGCGAACTTTACGAAGTTGTGAAACCTCGGATTAATGTTAAAACAGGATGCATAGTTGTTCAAGTAGTTTAAGAAATCTTTTCTTGGGACATATGTTGGAAACTCCGAAGGAAATGGAAGATGGGAAGCTCACAATATTGTTTTTTTAAGTGTAATGAAGGCGGTTGTATGATTTCTTGTTAAATATTGACGCAATACAATCTTCACGTTCGAGTATTATGTATGGGATTGAGAGTTGATGGAGGCATGCCGCGGTGGCTAGCCCTGATGGACCCGCGCCGACGATTATCACTGTTGTCTGTTCAGCGCTATTAATCATGACAGCTTGTTGCTCGTTTACCTAACTGCTTGAAAAATATAGGTGAGGGTGTTAAATGTTATGTGAAAGTATGAAATATGAATCTTGGGATTGTAGCAAGGTGATGCATATGTACATTATTATATACACACGCCAGCGGTATGGAGTAAAAGAAACGGTTTGTATTATTATTATTGAGTTTTATTTTATAAAATTATTATTTTGTGCAGTTTTGTATTTTAAGTCAATGGTTATATTTAGAATATAGTTGTTAGAGTTAAGTTGTCAAAGTGGAATGTCTGAAAATACATTTATATTTACGTGTTGGTTTAGTTAAAGTTGGTACCTAGTCCAAAGTATTTGTGTTTTTTTGAAAGAGAAAATGTGTAGTTGTTTAATCATGTTATGTATGTGTGTGTCTAAATAAAATTATGAATGAATGTTTTGTACTTTTTTAATAAAGAAAATTATGTAGTTTAATGCATACTTGTCTTTTCTAAAAAGTTATTATATATATTAGGTAGTTAATTGGTGTCTGTTTGTGTGTGTATATGTATATGTATATGTGTGTCTATATATATATGAGGATAAAGATGGAATACAAATAAAAAATCTGTGCTAAACATACGAACTGAACAATCTTCCTTCCTTCTTCAATAATACTAATCATCAACCACGGACCCAATCTCCATCTTCTTCATCATCCACCACCAAAACACCGGACTCCGATCACTCCACCGTCAACCTCCGTCACCTCTCCTTCAACCAAGGCTCCACTGCTTCGCCGCTGGCACCAAGCGTAGCTTCCGTATCTACAACAGCGACAAATATTCTAGCAAGACTTTTAACTCCGGTAGCGGCATTGCCGTTGTTTTCCGCTGCAACACACTCGCTCTAGTCGGCGGCGGCGGCAGACGATCACTAGAGCCGATGTATCGTTCCGATCGGAAGTTAAATCCATACTCTCCGACGAGATCGGATTATTGTGATAATATAAGTTATATATATGTTTACAATTTCGCCGATTTGAAGCTTTTTACGGCATACTGAAACAAGGTGTGATTTGCCAATCAATTTCTAGTTAAATGGGTGTTTTTGAAGCAGATAATTTGAATAAGAAGAAACAGATTCAATAATTACTCTACTAATAAAATAATTACTCTAGTTGAAACAACTAGTGTCACTCCCCGCCTTCGGGCCTGGGTGTGTGACTCACAGTTGGTACCACTTTTGTCAAATTATCAAAGTTTGCAGCGGAAAATGTTAATTTAAAATATTTACTTTCATAACAAAGGGAATTAAATACCCTTGATTGTTTTACAAAATTACTTGTTTAAGAACAAGTTTAATATATATGCTTCATTACAAAATTAGCTGAGCCACCAGCTGCATTCTATGCCTAGTGATCTTCTATCTCCACTGGCATATTCATCACTATTCCTTACTCCTAGTTACCTGAAAACAGTTTCAAAATACGTCAGCTATATGCTGGTGAATAAGCTGACTCAATAAAACATTTTCTCAATTCGTAATGACACAACACCAATAGTGTTCAACGACTTAGTGGGTCTCAATCCCATCTCATCGGAACTAAACATACGCACAAACCATATAATCGGACTTCACTCGCCCTAGAGACAGTCACTTGCCTCATGGTCAGTATGTCTGTAATGTGCCCACTACAGTACATATATGTAAGGATCTAGACACATGTGTATTTTAGCCTGAGTGTTTAGTACTGCCTTGTATCAAAACGTTTTAGAGGATTTGAACCAACCCTCACACAAATACTTTCCATAGCTCTTTTACGTATGGATAACAGTCCATAGTTTTAAAGAGTAAATATCTTATCAAAATATACAGTACACAGACGTATTCACGTCATAAAACATTTCACACTATAAAAAGGTTTGGACGTATTCACCTTTGTTGATTTCAAGATTTCTCACCAACAGATGTCTGATCTTTATCTCGGACCTATAGTACGAGAATAACATTCTATAAATAACTAGATCTACAATCTAGCTATAGACCTTAAGTCTATTTGCATAACCTTTACCTTGATATTCGTTTAATTTTATAAAACATTTATATGTTACGTTTCTTCATCATGAAGAAACGTATATATCAAGTTTCTTCTTTCATAAGTAATATCTTTATAAAAACAAAGAGCAACATTTCATCAAAAAATCTTATCTTATGAAAGCTTATAATTCACTTACTTACTTGATCAAGGTATAGACTATACCCTTGACTAGGGTCTAAGCCATTAAATAAAAATAAAATAATAACTTAAGCAGAATCCTTACCTTACGCGGGTATTTTTATTTGCTTAAGCCTTGTACAAGTAGTACTTCTACTTAAACTGTCAGAACCTTGTTTCGAACTAACTTAATCACTCGATCGAGCGTCAGAACTTCAATTCATGCACGAATTACGAGAAATCGGGACCACGGAACCTCACAATGGTCGGGCACGTTCCGCAAGGTTATGTGTGTGAAAGTGAGTGTGAAATTGGGATGAGAATGCTTCAAACCCGTAGCCCCCTTTTATAGGCAAAGTTTTGGGGACCGTCGCGTAGCGCGACGCCCTTTTCCTTGTGTCGTCACGTAGCGCGACTCCGCAATTCACAAGATCTTGCCACGTGTTGACACGTGGTTGATCCGGTTACTTAACCGGGTCATCGCGTAGCGCGATACCCCTCTCCTTTTGGACCATCGCGTAGCGCAACGCCCCTTTTTCTAAACTCTTGGGAAACACCATTGCGTAGCGCGATGATCAGCATGTTTTACCCGTTGTAACATTCGTTACTTTTCAAACCTGAAAACCCGACCCATTTCAAATTTTCGGTTTTTGTTTATAAATATATTATTAATATTCTCAAGTTTCACTTCATGTGACATTCGTCATTTTTGAGTTAGTATTGTGTTCGTTAAACCGACCGGGTTTTTCATTTTAATGTACTCTTGTTCGTCATTTATCATACCTTCATTTTCTATTCGTATTGAATTCCGAGGATTTACGGTTATCATTTGTCGCTTTCAATTCATTTTGCGCAATTAACGAAAGTTAATGTTTTAAAGATAAAACAATTTGCAAACTGTGCGGGTAAAATATAAAAATATCCAAGTTATATAAATTCTATTTCATATAGATTGCACCTCAAAGTTCAAGGACTAAAGAGTAAATATATTTTGAAAACTAATCCGTTTTATTAGTCGAGGTGATCCATTTAGTTATAAATACAATCATATGTTACATATTTCATATGTAATAGCTTTTTCTAAAGTTATTTAAACATATTAACCATTACCAATATATATATATATATACTTTATTCAAATGTTGCATAGATAACATTACTTACGTATAACCAAAGTACATTTTTTTATTATTATTTAATTATGTCACATTTTTTTTTACTTAGTTGGTTTTAAAAGATGAAGAAAATACATTCCTACTACATTTAAATCTTGATCAAAATTCTTTATGATGATAATAAATGTGTTTGTATATGAATTGTAGGTTACAATTTAATTTTTATGACCAATTACAAGTTTTAAATGGCATTCATGACCCATTAAGTATTTTGACCAATTTAATACAATTGAAACAACTCTAGCTCACTTCACTTATAAATAGAGCTCCATTCATTCACATTTTCTCACAACTCAATTTACAAAAGATTCTTGTTATTTTCTCATTTTGGTGATTTTCACCTACTTTGATTTATGAAGTCAAACCGTGAAGTTCAAGATTTTTTCTTTTATTATCTAAGTTCTTGTTCCGGGTATGTTTTTAGTTTCTGTTTGTTCGTGTCGTTTAGAACTTAGTGTTATATTATTTATTTAACATTAGTGTAGTTCATCAAAAACGATCTTGACTCGCTTATGTATTTATTCGGTTCGGTTTAGTTATTTTATTTATCTAACATCTAAAACTAATTCTTTTCATCTCACTCTCTAAAATATAATACTTTTTACCATGTCGGAAATGAACCCAACCTAAAGTTGAGTCCGGGTCTGACCGGAAATGAACCGAATTCTTTTAAGTCGTCTTTATTATTAAATAAACCAAATAGATTATTAAAAATTATTTTAAATCAAATAAAATCATTTTAACATAAATAAATTATGTATAAATCTAAGTTTAACATTTTTCACCTAAAAACTAACGTTCACCTTCATTAAACCCGATAAAATTATTTTATTTTTCCGTTTCGTTGACTATAGCTCGTTACCTTTTATAAATTGTAAACATAATCATTTTTTTAGATAAAACAGTTAAAATCCGTGATTCGCAAATATCATAATTCTCGTATTAGCGTTAAGTTATTAATAAAATATTAATTTAAATCGTTAAAGCTTAAACAATATTATTAAAATATAAAAATGCCATAAAATAATAAAAGTTACATTAAATAATGCTTAACTCCGTTAACAAAATAATTTTAACCTTTTCAATCCCGATAGTTAGACTTTGCTTTTGTTTTAATTATAGTTCGAGAAGTTCAATCGTTTCGGATTTCTTTAACGCATGTTCGACCGCTTCGGTTTCGTTATCATGCTTTCGGTTTTCATTGCAACGTTTATCTTCAATTTCAAGGTGAGTTTTTCACCACCCCTTTTTAATATTTTTATTGTTTTGGGGTAGCATATGTATCCATATTAAAATTCAAGTATTGTTACTTCTATTACAAAACTACAATTCGTATATGGACTTGTGTGTTACTTGTATTACTTGCACAAATATTATTTACACGAATATTACTTGCACGAATATTACTTGCACGATTGGGAAGCCTCATTAAGTATGATCATACGCCTCCCTTTGCACTCCGGTCCATTTGTATCGAGTGGAAAAGGGCCTCATTATCCGAGTACGTTGATTGCTATCAACTGGAAAGGACCTTACTTGCGCGATTTCCCGAGTACGTTGGTTGTTACCAATTGGAAAGGACTTACTTGCTCGTTTATCACTTGTCCATGAGTTGTATGGTTTTTACGTACGTATTTAAACTGTGGAAGCTCACCAGCTATGTTCGTAGCTTACTTTATTTTATACATATGTTACATGTGTAAAGATACGAGGATGAAAAGTTAGAAGACACATAGCATGCCTATAGGATATTCAAAGAATAACTTATCATTTGTTTATTTATTTGTTACAACTTGTATTATTTGATAAACTTGTGTTACATGAAGATTTAAATGAAATAATGTTATTATGGTCACCTAATAGTGTCACGTGTGTTTGAGCAATCTGTACGTCACAATCAGGCGTTTCCGCTTTAGCCGGGGTGTTACACCCGTCACGTAGCGCGATGGGTCGGGGAAATCAAAATTTTTATTTTCTACCCCTGGACTTTGTTAACTCGTCACTTCTTGGTTTATCTTCCACAGTTCAAAAATACTAAAGCGGCCCTTTACGCCCATCGCGGCGATGGCTCGCGGCGATGCAAGCGTGCGAAGTGCCAAGTGCGCCATCAAAACGCCACATTACGCCCATCACCCGAGTCTGTGTCCGTGCGCGTGCGCGTCGGGTGCTTCGCACCCTCCGCTAGGACTAGTGAGAGTGGTTAGCCCCATAAAAACACTACCATGGAAAACTCCTTCCTTATAAAGTGTTTTCATTTCTTTCCCTCTGTCCATGTGGGATGGAGTTTCCTTACTTATTCCCTTGACCTAATAGGCTTTCTTTTCTTTATCATACTTTTGCCATTACCTTTCTCATAATTATTTTTGGTCCTTTATCTTTATAAACTTGTCAAATTTGGACCTAAACTTTGTGGGTGTTACATCCTCTCCACCTTGGAATGAATCTCGTCCTCGAGATTCACTAGAACAGATGTGAATACTTCTTTCTCACTTCTTATTATAACTCCACCCTATATATATAATATATAGAGGAAGGTTATATTAAGAAGTAAATATTTCCTAAGAAGTGTAAGAAAAGATCTGAACCATTGAATTCATTATAGCACACAGGGGTATGATCGTCCATAATTCTTTTATTATTTTTGGAATTAATTCTTTTATTATTTTTTGGAATGTATTTATGTATCATCTCTCTCTCTCTCTCTCATTACCAACGGTTCATTGTCTCTAGCAACAACACCCCATTCACCGATCAACTTCATCATCCAACATCACCGATCAACATCCATCTTCCACCCTGTTGTTCTTCGATTCATGGCTTCAAAGTAGAAAAATAAACTAATAAATCTTTCAGATCTGGTTATGAACAGGGAGCCGCAAATAAGATCCATGATTAGATCCGAGCCTGTGATGAACTCCATGGTTTCCCTGGATGATTATAGACGTTGGTGGATCTAGTTACGAACAAGGACCTTTTCTGACGACTCCATGGTTTCTGGCGCACCCACTCCGTTCACCCCATTCAGCCACTGCCGCCAGCCTTACATGGTTACGGAGGATCTGATTATAGACGTCGGTTGAACGGCACACCCACCTCCATGGTTACGGCAGATCTGGTTACAAACACCATCACCGCAAACCTTACATTTTTTTTCTCATCCGTACAACTGCCGCCAGTCACCGCCGTTCATCTGTCATTTAGCCGTTCAGATCTACACCCTACCAGTCGCCGCCGTTCATCTGTCATTTAGCCAACCGCCACCACCAATTGGTTAATTAGGTTTAGGTTTTTGTTTTTAATGATGAAGTTGATTATGCCGGTGTTTATGGCCTGAGTGTTGGGGATTTACGGTTTTATTATTGTTGTGATTATCGGTACTGGTTAAAACACACCTATGATATTCTTAATGGTAAACAAGTTGTTTTAGTTCTTTGTTATTTATAGTGTGTTTCTGTTAATGAAAGTTGGCATTAAAAAATTAGTGTATTTTTGTTAGTAGAAGTGTGTTTTTGTTCTTGATGTTCTTGGTGTTGTGCTTTAAATTTTGATTAAAATATGGTTTTTTTTTTAATTTTGATTATTTCGATTTAAAACACACTGTTATATATCTTGTTATGTTCTTGATGGTATGTTTTAAATTTGGATTAAAAAATGATAATTATAGATTGATAATGTTTCCATATAAAATATAACACACTTGACGATTATACCCCTTGAGTGTTATAAAGCAGATACTAAAATAAAAAACACCGCCTAAAAAACACACTTTCCATCTAGACCATCAGATCACTAAATCTAACGCACCAGATTACTTCTTACACTTTTTAGACACACTTCACTTCTTATTATAACTCCACCCTATATATATGTGAGATTTCAAATAAGAATCCATTTGAGTTTAAGAACTCGAAAGAACTTAGTGTAACAATTTTTTATTATAACTTTTTTACACATGTGTAATATATGTAGGTTACATACACGTAAAAAAATTACAGAATTTTTTACGCACCGAGTCGACCTTTTACATATGTGTAACGGACGTAAAAGTTAGTGTAACCACTTGCATCTTTATTCTTTCTCCTACTTTGACTTTTTGACAGATTTAATCTCAACCACATATTCCAATCTATTTAATTAAATGTGTGGTCTAGAATAGAGTTTTTAAAACTTAACATGGTTCTTAAAAGATCTCTCCCACCCACACACACACACACACACACACACACACACACACACACACACATATATATAGGGTTTGGATCAAATACAAAAGAAATTAACGTGCTAAACGTGAGAATCAAGTAGAGTAATTATATATACAAGTAGAGTAATTATGTAATTACATCATAGAGTAATTTGTATGTTAACTTTCCCCTATATATATATATATAGGGTTAGGTTATAATAGGAAGTATAGTTTTTGTAGGAAGGATAAGAGGTAATCTTGTCCATCGATTTTGAACATGGAGGATTGAGATTAGTTTAGAGGGAAATCAAGTTTGAACATAAGGGGAAGGGTATAAAAAGAATAACACATTTGTTGACTTTCTCTCTTCACATGCAAAGCACATGCCAAATTCCCACATCATTTTAAAACGTCCATAACTTTTTTTACTACGTTTTTATTGAAAAACAAATTCACCATAATAACTAGTGTCTTTTTATCTTTAATATGAGTATCATATTGTAATATAAATTTTTTTTAAAAATTAGTGGGTTTTTTACAAATTGTGTTTTACAAAATTGTGTTATACAATAGTATTTTTCATTGTGTTTTTTTTTCATTGTGTTTTTTCCATTGTGTCATACAATTGTGTTTTTTATTGTGTTTTTATCATTGTGTTTTTTTTTCATAGTGTTTTTTTTCCGTTGTGTTTTTTACATTGTGTTTTTCACAGTGTTTTTCATTGTGTTTTTTCGGACTTTTCCGGCGAGGTGGTGGCGGTGGGTAATGGGTGTGGTGGTGGTGGGCGGTGGAGTGGTGGTGGATGTACGTAGAAGATGAGTGAAGATGTAAGTAAGTTTTATGTAAGTGGGTTTTGATCTAAAGTGTTAAGACAAAAATGCCCTTCTTCCTAGCCTTCTTAGGAAAATCAAACTTCTTATTTGAACCTAACCCTATATATATATATATATAAGGGAAGTATATAATGAAAACCCATTTGAGTTGTGAAAACTCGTGAAAACCCTATGTAACATCGTTTTTTAACACACGTAATATGTGTTGTAACATTTAATATAAAACATCGAAAACTAAAAAAAATTGTTTAGCTAGTTAAACATTTTTTTACTAATTTTTATATATGTTTTCAGGAAACAGAAAAAGTTATATTTATATTTACATTTTTAATTCACTTTAATTATGAAGCAAAAGATTTAAACTTTAATTAAAAACACGTGATTAAGAATAAGTTTCTAGAGTTTTCACAACTTAAGTGTATTTTTATTTTAACTTTATTAATGCATATACTTTATCTTTCTTTTAAAGAATATTATGTATTGTTAAATATTAGTGCGCGTATGTTTTTTGAAAGAGAATTTGTGTCGCTGTTTCATGAATATTTTGTGTTTTTTTTAAATAAAATTACGCAGTTTAATGCATGTTTTGTATTTTTTACAAAGCAAATAATATAGTTTAATGCATGATTTTTTCTTTTTTTTAAAGAATAATAGGTTGTTAATTAGTACATGTTTTGTATTTAAAAAAAGGAAAAAGAAAATTAGTAGTGTAATATTCTTGTAAAGAAAACTATTTAGTTTAATGCTTTTATATATATATATATATATATATTAATTTATTTAATTTAAAACATGTTTTGTTTGTTTTTATTTTGTTTTTTTTTTTTTACAAATGAAAATTATTAATTATATATTTACTCTTTGGATAATAACAAGGTTTGAAGTGACTGAGCATGAAATTCACATTTTGATAAGAGAGTGATTTTTCTTAACTTTTATTAATTTGCTAGTAGAAGCATGTTGTGTACGTAACTTTGGTCAAGCAAAAAAAAAAAAAAACGCGATATTGATTTCGCATTTGGTCTATTCAAGATTTAAAGTCTATTTCAAAGCTTCCAATCAAGTCTTACTATTATCATCTTACCAATGAGAAACCCAAATTCGGTTAGCAACCGAACACGTACAAAAAAACATGAGAATAATTAATTAGTCTCTTCGTAGTCATTACACACCGGACATAAAGCGTTCGGACTATCTATAACCTTTCACACTCTGTAGTAGAAAGCCTATTGATCAAAACCTGCCTGCCAACCAACCATACATGTTAGCTTTTCTAGGTGGAATTTAAACCAAAAGGTCTTTGGAATTTCCGTTGAAATCAATAATCTTTCTAACACCTTTAACCAAATAATTTCATCATCTTAATGGCAACCTTGTAACTTGCTTGTGCGTGTATATGGTAATACGAGCCGCTAATTAGTAATATCAATTTCATATTTGATTTATGAAACTTGTCTTACGCTCGGCTTAATACACATCGAGCACCTGACTGGTATGTACCCATCAGATAATGGACATACCTTTTAGTTTACTACAAACTATCGTTAGCATTACAAATCAAATTTTTTATTATTATAATTTTACTAACCTAAGTAATTAAAAAATTAAAGTAATAAAACCTAAAAGGCTAGTGAATTAGTTTATTACTCTCACCTAATTTCATATACGTTCCATCCCATCAAACTCTTTTAAACCTAATCTCATATATGAATATATCTCCTAAATCTTATATGTTATAGTCTACCGTTAAATACATCTAAGATTTTAGTCTCAAATTTCAGTAATATGTTTCATAAGTCTAGAATTTTAAGCTATTTAATTTGGTATGAGTCTTTTAGATAATTGATTTATTATTATTATTATTATTATTATTATTATTATTATTATTATCGGTGTGATGATGTACTGTTGTAAACATCATGTGGGAACACGTGTCTGCATCAGCGCCACACTTAGAAAAGACATGAAACATTTCAATATTATTGGTAATACAATAATATATTTAAAGTTTTTAGTCAAATATAGATGTGATATGTAAGTGATAAAAAAAAATTGAATGGTATTGTTTTAAACTTATTTACTAGTATACTATAGGTTTTGATTTTGATGTTTGAAGGGAAACCTGTTCTTGTGATAGACTTGATTGAGAAGATTACAGTTTTTGGTTTTTTATGGGTCCGGAATAGGTTGAGGTATACGTCTGTGTCTGTATCTTGAGAGGATTGGCAATGGTTTAGTTTATAATGTCTTATTTGTTGAGGTTTTGATTGTATATGCTGGGTGGTGTTGATGTAGCATCTTGCTATGTCTAAAATCCTTTTATTGGTCACTAAAGAAAAAGTTATTACATGTTTTTATTTATGTTTATTTTTAACCAATTTATTATGCTTCGTGTGTTTTCATTTTTTTTTTACTTTAACCAATTTATTATACTTCACTTCTATTTTTATTAATTAACTCATTACTATTTTTATTTAGTTTTTTATTAGTTGTGAATTGATGATTATTGTTTTTGTTATTCTTAATTTTAAATTTGTACGTAGGGCTGTTTGGTAGCCTCTTAATGGTCATTATGATACTACCTCTTAATTGTTCATAACCTCTTAAAGGTTAAGAGATAGCCTTAGGTTTGAACGGTTAAGAGGTAACCATTAAGTGGTAGTATCTTAACCATTTAGATTTAAGATTACATCTTAATTATTAAAAGTATATAAACCATTAAGCGATAACCTCTTAATAACCATTAAGAGGCTACCTTCGAAACAATAACTATGTTTATTGCTTTTCATATTTGATTTAGTTTCATAATAAATATGATTTATAGATGTGTAATATATATGACTCCAAGATTTTACTTTAAAGAAAAGTTACTTAAGAAGTATATTAACTATTATTTCTATATTTAAATGAAAACAACATTTACTACACAAGCAATAATTGATTGTCATTTATTTCATTTACCAAATTTGTTATTAAACCACCTGCAAATGTCATTGATCCGTACAAGACGTTTAATGTGACGAAGCTTGGAAGAAAAAAAGAGGGGGAGAGGGGAGGGTGGGGGCGGACTTAATGCATATGAAAATTTTTATAAAGATGGGGACTCAAAATTTTCGAAAAAAAGCAAATAAATTTACATTATCGAATTACGTTACTCAAAATTATGCTTAGCCATGAATCCATGAGCTTCGTGACATCCTTTTGCAGATTTATTTTTGACATAATAGTAAAAGACGTCCTTTATGTTTGTTCTGAATTTCATTAGATGTCCTTTAACAAAAGAAATGACAGAAAACATACTTTATGTTTCATATTTCTATCACTTTATGTCATTTGGTCTTAACTTAGTTAATTTTTTTCGTTAAATATAATCATGTGCTTTGCACATAATGGCAGATTTGTCTTTTTACTTTGTTTATTTATAATACATTTTTATTAAAATTCAAAATAAAAAAAACCCCTCACCACCATAGCCACATGACATCACCATCATCATCGTGTTCCCACCACAACTTGAACAACTAAAATCACATTATCTTCACCTGCAAACACTACTTACAACCATCGCATATCCAGATGGTAATGAGAGCGTCGATTCGATTAGGATTTTATCTCCATCGTCGAGTTTCACCAGAAAACCAAATCATAAAACCCAGACTTTCATCGGAAAAACCAAATTGGAAAAACGAGGGTCTCTGATGCTAGATTGTCGCTATCTAGTCAAAAACAAATAAATCAGTGTTCTAATCACCTAAAACTAGTCAGGGTAAACAGGGTGTCGAACCACGAGGAGTATGTGGTCAGTGTAAAGTGAAATCAATTCCTGATAGTATGAAGTAGTTCAATTAAAGTGCTGATGACACTAGCAAACAGTTTATATTTTTATAATAAGCAAACAAGCAATCACGTATTCAATCGATTAACAAAGACAAATCACACCCAGGAATTCAAGTAAGTAAACAAACAACAGTCTCATGCAACTTAACAGATAAACTATCCTGTGTCAACTACAGACTGACTAACCGGTTAAACCTTAGGCATCCACGCTCGCTAACACACGGCATTGGTTATCAAACAGTCCCTGCCAGTGTGACTCAACTAAGGGCAAACGTATGTTTTCTCGCAATTAACAGGTTAAAACAATCCTATAAGCAATTATCATAGCAACTGGCACACTAATCGTTCTGATCGAAATAAACCTAAACTGACGTTGTGCACAACAATACTAGACATCAATACTCATAGATTAACATCAAGATAATTACAATCAATTGTTCTAGTACATGAGAAATAACTGAAAGATTACAAACCATACATCCCGGGTATGACTCGAAGGATCTAGTTTATCATGTACGGGGCTTTGAGATGAATGGAAGTGATGGTGGACAGCTATTCTCCTCAAAAAATGCTCTGGAAACTCGATAATGGCGTCTAGGGGCGTTAAAACAAATATAACATACAAACCCTAACTTTCCCGTCTGTGCAGACCATCGCGTAGCGCGATGGTCCCCTCAACGCACCATTAAATCAAGGGCATCGCCCCAACCTTCCACACCCATCGCGATACGCGATGGGTGGCTTCACTCAGCAACTCCAAATAAATGCCTCGGTTTGCGTGCTGGACATCCCGGGTCTTCATTCCATGCTCGTATAGGTCCAAATTAAGCGCGTTAAGTACCTGTGACCTGAAACACAATAAACACGTATGAAGTACCAAAGTTCCTAAAGTAAACGATTAAAACGAATACATTAACACGTTAACATATGTACAAATAAACCGAACATCACATCCCTACACTTATCTTTTGCTTGCCCTCAAGCAAAACTCTATAGTAGACATTAACCGCCATCATAGGTCAACCAATTATCACCATTAATACTAGTAAGGTTTAAGGTCATACCCAATTTCCCAGACTGACACTTTCTAGATTGACAACCCACAAATAAAGTTAATGCTACAATAAAACCCTAGAATCGTCCAGACAAGTGTACTTTGTTTCCGGTTAGGGCATACATGTTCATACCCCTCACACTATCAACACTCCTCTCAGTTTAATATCTGGACTAGCAAAAGATGTGCCAGTATATGTCTCTGCCCTCAAAATACCTAATATGAGTTACAACTTAATACGCTTGCAGGTCAGTCTTATCTCCACCCATTAACCACCGGTTGCATAAAGACTTGGAGTAAGGTTTTGCTGAGGCTTAGGTTCAGGTGCGGATTGGGCTTATTTAGTGACTCAGGTGGATGAAACCCAGTTAAACCAGTATACAGACTCACGAATACAAACGAACTGATTACACAATCAACTGCTATTTACATACTCGACTGCTAATAATAACTGAAATACTAAACTGCTAACTTCTTTTTGTCTTTTTGCTGATTTTTTTAAGACATCATAACTGATATTTACAACTCTGAACTTTACAACTTTACAACTCGTCTGACTATGTACAACTCGAAATATATAGAACTCGATAACGAACTGGATTTCATCACACAGGTAAAATTAAAATAAAGGCCAAGGCTGAAATGGTGTGTAATGTTCAGTTTAACAAACGAAAAAGGAATATGGTCCAAACAGGCTCCTAGGGGATAATGTCGGGTAAGGAATTTATTTAGTGAGGAAAATATATACAGAACGGGTTTTCTAAAGTCCTAATCTCCATACAGGTGGTGGTATTAAGATCTCGAAAAGCATGTGACAAGTAAGTTCTAATTCTGTAAAACATACCGGTTTCCCTCAATAAATGACAAGACATGTTTTATATCTATTATATAATATGTGTATTAAGTATAGGGGCTAATCTCACAATATGTCTGGAAATAAAAGCTGCCGATATGAAACATGTATACCCGTCCCCTTGACTCGTTATCCTCGCCTAAACGATTCCATTTTCAACTTCTCATTTTAAAAACATTTGTCGGGAAAACTATCGAGAAGCTGAAAAACCAACCATGACCAAAAACCTCTAACTTGGCATTAATAGCAATAAGTGACAGTTAACAACTTAAGTTTCTGAATACTCTTCGAGGTACTATCGGGCTAAAAAATTTCAAAATTTCCCCTCCTCCCCACAATTGAGGTTGACATTGTCCTCAATGTTAAAATAATAAAACCATTAATAATCATTTGAGGGACGGGGTTGAACAGACAATGTACTACTTGAAAACTCGGGGAACAAATGTGATGAGTTTAAGCAACTTAAACAATTACAGTTTTAACAACTAAATAAAAAACAACAAAATAGTTTATGAAACCGAAATCACCTAATAATCACGACAATGCAATGCGAAACTCGGCCCATAACTCACAACACACTCGTGACACATGTCTCCATCTCCGACCAATACCAAATAATCAAATTTGCACAAATCACGAGACATGTATAAGCAATCACTCACAAGTATAACGATTTAGGTCTTTCGAGAGTTAAAATTATTATATAATAAAAATTAAAAACATTACCGAGCCGAGTTATTCAGTTTTATAAAAAAACTTTGTTAACCAATTAAAAATAATAAAAGACTTAACTCACTTTCGTAGGAATCACGGTTGCATTTAGTGTATGCAACAAGCCCTTTAAACCCCCCGATAGCCCGGGTGGACGAGTAAGGTCTCGTGAGGGTTTATAGTGAACACACCCACAAAGTTCCAAAAGCAACACAACATATATACAAATCTACAAATATACAAATCGGATACAGCAAACAAGGTGGGAGGGCTGTTATATAAAAATATTATTATATTATTATTACTTATTGATCGATTTCGAAAGGTCAATCAAAAATATTTATAAAATACCTTTACTAGCAAGGGCAAGTAAGGTGTTGAATCCACAGGGAATCAGTGAAAGTGCTAGTTCAATAATTAATAACTAACTATGATAGGTGGACAGACGATGTCAAGCAGATTAAATATTGATTTAGTTGTAAAACAATTAGAGAAAAGTAACCAAACTCCAGGTTTCAGGCTGTGAAGCAATTAAACCAATTGATTAAACTTATTTGGAAAACTCGTTTGCTTACACCTATAATCAAAAGAAAAGATATTTGACCTCACTGATCGTCAGAACTTAATCCGAACAATTGGCTTAGTTGAATAATAAACTAATTGATTACCAGTTTTAGGGTTTGATAAATGTAGGTGATTTAATGGCTAAACATAGACGAGTCAATGACTCTAAGAACTTAATCCTAAAATTTGATGACCACAAATCGATTAACTGATAAAATCACAAAACATTCAATTACGAAAAACTGTTGAATGCACAACAAACGCAAAAGATTAATCAACCGAATGACTAATCAACTATAGTTCCAATGAAAAGATTCAACATACAAAAGGTCCTGCTTACAAACACAACCCTACTCCCGGAGATGGTCACAAAAGCTTTAGCCTTGCATCTTCATCTTGAATAGCTTGATTATGGTATGGAAGGATGAAAGCATGGATGATTGTGGTGATTAGTAGGTGTTGGGATGGTGGAAAATGGCTTCCTAATACCAAAAACGGCTGGGAGAGGTTCCCTTTTCGTAACCCTAAGGTTATATTTATATATGGAGGCAAAAACCTAAAATCCGCGTCTTTTTACGAGCTAGGCCGCAATTTGTGCTCAGAGGACTGCAACTTCCGGCCTCCTTTACCAAAATTCCCCGATATGCGCCCCTACATGCGGCCTCTCTTACCAGACAGGACCACAAATTTCGGCCCTGACAGCACAATTTGCGGCCTGTATGGTCTTCTTCATTTTTTCACCATAACTTGACTATCGGCCTCATTCATCTTCATTCTAACTTTCAAGTATCATCCCAATAGTTTCCATTAAGCTCCATTTGCTCCATTAAGCACCAACACACCTGCAATCATAAAAGATCTCAAAGTAATCGTGTTCGATATATATAAATAGCTAAAACACACAATATTAGACATTAAAAACGCATTCTTTTACCCACTCATCACATCCCCACACTTATCCTTTTTTGTCCCGAAAAAGATATACAATGAAATCAGAACCGAAACTGGTTTTTCTTAAATAGTTAAATTATTTTAAATATCAACAAATAACACAAAAACCGCAATTGCCGATATTGCTATCCACTTAAACCCATGCCCTAATACTTATCGGGACAAATAAGGCGTGACAAATTCATTAGTTTATATGATTAAGCGGGACCCACACATCAAAGCCCTGAAGCCGCCTTACCATGCTTCATTATGGTTTTACCGAGCCAGACCATCCCAAATTGACTTAAACCTTAGAGCTAGATGATCAAAACTATGCACAACCATGTGTACCATTTTAAGCCCATATGTAATAGCTAAAACAATCATGGATATTTTATCGAACCAATACCTAAACTTAAGCATCAAAGTCTACCAGAATGGCCATTAGATACGATTAAGGTGTAATTATGTTACTAACTAGCAAATAGTCCCCACTACATGGTATACCTCCATTATCAAGCAACACCCCAAAATCTATCTCCAGGGGTGAGTATGCACGAATTCATCTGTAGGACTTATATGTGACGTATCCCGTGTGGTCCATTTCTTAATGGTAATGAGACGCGAGCACGGGGACCCCACATGACTAACAGCGTGGATGATCAAGTCAGTAGTGTAATTGTACTTTTAAAAGCACGTAATGATCATGTTTAATGACTTATAGTTGGCAGATAAACTGCGGGCTTGCTCTTTGGGCTCTTTTAATATTCATAAATCCACTTAGGAGATATGAATACCCAGATGACATACCGCATAAAGACCCCTGGTGTCCGAACCCTAAAGCGTCCCATCAATACAGGATTTAAGGTTATAAAACCATACACCTATGAAGCTTTAACCACTTAAACTAGAAGTATTTTCGTTATGTTTATATCACAAGCCATCTAGCATACTCTAACGTTAAGCCTATCCAAGCATCGTTCAGTAGTCTATTCATATTTTAAAATTTTCTTTTGGTAATCAAATCTAACAAAAAGGCTTGAGTATGGCCCGACCTTTCATCCCAGTCCTTACACAGGCTTAGCTAAACAAACAAAACCCGAAGATGTTTCCCACTAAAATCAAGCAATTAGAGGTTCAATTGAGTCAATAGCTAAACCGTCCTTTCATTCTTAAAGGCTGAGCCTACCGACACGTCCCAAGTTAAGTGTGTTACTGTTCTTTTATTATTATTATTATAATTATTATTATTATTATTATTATTTTATTTTTATTTTTATATTTTATTTTATATTTTATTTTTTTATTTTTTTAACAGTTCCAGTTTTTCTATCATTTTTCATTATAAGTATAAAAATTTCGGGACATTCTTCGCATTTTTCACATTCAAACTCCAATCCCGCATCCTCACACTTAAACTTTACATTGTCCCCAATGTAATTTACCATTAAAAATTGAGTGTAGTACACGAGAACTTAAAAATTTTAACAACCAAAGTAAAGGAAAGAGACACATGCACCTTATTCGAATCTCTCTTGTCAAACGGGTCCTGCTGATAAGTACTGTTGCAAACTTGACCCAAACTCCTTGAACTTTGATGTTACACTACATGCTCCACCGAACCATGACTAGACCACCATGAACTTCCCCACACTTAGGGTTTAGTATGACTGCTAGACACAAACAAAAAGTAAAATGCAAAAAGAAAAACAAAAATAAAGAACAACAAAATAAAAGGTCGGGTTGCCTCCCGGTCAGCGCTAAGTTTTGTTAAGGTCTTCAGCAGACCGTTACCTCATTTGGTGATTATGGTGGTCTAATGGAGTACTTACCTTCCTCCGCTTCATTCTTCTTACTTCTCCAACAGAGTGATAAATTATCTATAGTATTCTACCTTGGCCCAAAACACGCCACCCTTCTTTGTTCATTCTAACCCCTGTGGCTTCTTTACCTTCTCCTTCTTTGGCGGTTTCTTCTTACTCGTTCCACCCATCTCATTATTTCCCACCTTTTTCCTTGCAGTCTTGATATCATCATATGAAGTAGCCAAGTCCCCAATCTGAATCTCTACCGCATTCAGCTCCTCTATCTCTCTCTCCCACTTCGACCTATCAAACACAAAACCCTCTTCTTTGGTGTCATCCTCGCTTACATGAGGAAGACACCTGATAGTAGCACCTGACCTAGAATATTTATTTTCAAAAGAATAATCAAATGAATTTGAAAATATATTTAGAACTAACTTACGGTTACAAAAGGTCATGCACATTGTTCCGTCTTGGCAGTTGATTTGAGCATTTGATGTTGCCAAAAACGGTCTCCCCAATATCACTCGATGTTCTTCTTCATTCTTTGTTGGTGCATAATCAAGAACAAGAAAGTCTTCAGGATAGTAAAAATCACTAGCCTTTACCGCAACACCAACCAACTTCCCATGGTGCTGTCTTCGAGTGAAATCAGCTAACACCAAGGTGGTATCAACTTCTTGTAAATGTCCAAACTCAAACTGGTCATACACACTCCCCGGTAGAACACTTACACTCGCACCATAATCAACAAGTGCCTTGGTAGTCTTGAATCCCCCGATCTGAATGGGGATGAGTGGTGCCCCCGTTTCAAATTCTTCAACCGTGTCATTCTCCACATTATTTTCAATGGTTATGGCACTAACGTGTGCATTTTTGGAGTTGAATGAACTGCTGCTTTGATGACTTGGGTTCTTCAAGGTATCACTCGGTAGCTTCACTTCTTCCGCGAGCTGACTCACCTGTTTATCCCTCGAGGCATTCGCTTTTTCCTGGAGCTCTAATCTCTGATTCACACTTTTATTCTGAGCCTTCTGATCAGCCTTCATTTGCTTCAGAAAATCCATGACGTCCTTGAGTGACTCTTCTTTATTACCCCCAGAAGTTCCTTGGCCTTGTTGATGACTCTCTTGATAGCCTTTATTGTACCCCCCAAAGTCTCTCTGATTATACCCGCTCTGACCATTACCTGCACTATGCCCAGTATGACTTCAGATTGTTTAATATTACCCTTAGCATAATCAAGCACAAGGAAGTCAACTGGGTAACTAATTTCGTCCACTTGAACCATTACATTAGTGACCATACCCCGAGCTTGTGTATGAGTTTGATTCGCTAACACCACGGTGGTGTTTACACTTTCTAATTAACGGGCCAAACTCATAAGGATCATATAAACTGCCGGGCATGACACTAACACAAGCTCCAAGATCTAGAAGTGCCCAATCAGTTTTAAAATCTCCAATTTGAATTGATAAAAATGGCATTCCCGGGTCTTGGAGTTTACTTGAGGTGATATTATCCTCCACCTCCTCATCATCCGTGTTGGTCGATTTGCTATTTAAACATTTCTCACAAGTGCAGTTTTCACAAAAAGATAACTCATCAGTTTTTAGTTTAACTTCATTTTGGAAAACCATTTCATTTTGACCAACACATACATCCACATCACTAACATCATTCACCACCGCCTCAACAATCTGCGGTGGTGATTCAACTTCAACACGGGTAATTTCAAAATGAGGTACAAGACTTACCGCGTTGATGTGCACACTATTACCTTTCTTAGAGCTTGAACTGGCATGTTGCGGGTTCACTGTGGTATCGCTCGGTAGCTGACCCGCGTTCTTCTGAAATCTCGCCACGTCTGCGGACCAATCTGCTTTGACATTGCCTCTGAAGACTTATCCCTTAACTCGAACTGTCTCTGCGTTTCCTTCTGATTATCTGACACAAGCTTCAACAATGCATCGAGTTTTGAATGAATTGACTCGTCTGAATTTCCCGAACTACCCTTCTGCTGGTCCTGATTCTGATAACCCGATGAACTGTTACCCCGGTAACCATCTTTGTTATATCCCCGACTGTTATTCTGACTGTTCGAACCATCCTGTCGGTAGCTGTTCTGCCGTCGGTCATGACTAGACCCCTGAAAGTTCGGGTTCGACTGGTTTGACGCGTTCCCGTATTTGAAATTCGGGTGATTCCTTAGGCCCGGGTGATAAGTGTTCGAATTGAACCCTTGGCCTTTGGACTCCCCGTACGTGTAATTGACTTCCTCCTCGTCAGTATACTCGTCATCATCAACCCCGGGGCAATCTTCCACCTTATGCCCCAACTCGCCACAGTCTGAACAAACCGGGAATTTCACCCCAACTTTACCACCCTCTTTCTTCTTCTCTTTTCAATAACCCGCAAGTTCACGTTCTAACTCAGGAATTCTGTCTGACTCGCTCGAGGCTGATTTAACTGTTCGGGTGACCCCGACTTTTCGTCTTCGATCTGCAACTACCTCTGCCTTGGAATCTTCACTCATAAATTCCAAAAATTCCTAGTCATCCTCCTCGGGTTGATTTAACAATTTACTATTACAATAAGCTTTCAAATACTTTCTGTCTTCATAAGTCAACCCATAAACAAAACACTTAACCAACTCCCACAACTCGATCTAATGGTGCGGGCATTTTCTAATCATTTCCCTATAACGAGCAAAGGCTTCATGAAATAACTCACCCGGTGACTGTGAAAATGTCGAATTTCCATTCGGGCCTCAATGGTCTTTGACTGTGAATAATACCGTTAAGGAACACTTGCTGCATCTCACCCCAGTTCTTAATACTGTGCATCGGTAGTGAGTTGAACCAGTGTTTTGCTTTGTCTTTTAGTGAGAACTGGAACAACCGCAACCGAACCTCATCCTGATCGTATGTACCATCACCAATAGACCCGCAAATAGCTGAAAAATCTGACAAGTGTGAATACGGGTCTTCCGATCCCAGTCCGTGAAAATGTGGAACTATGTTGATGTAGGACGGACGGGATTTAAATGTCGGTTGCCCCTGTATGTGAACCTGTGGGACAATCGGTGAGGCACCATCAGAAATAACTGGTCTGAACCGACTGTTAACACCCTGAGCCGGTAACCCATAATTTCGTCGTCTGGCTCTCGGTTCCTCAAAACCTCCCCGGTTAACCTGAATTGGCTGTCTTCGTTCCTCCCGATATCTTCCAATACCATCTCTGTCTCGGTTTCTGTTCCTCCACCTGTCACCTCTCACCCTAACCGATTCCTCAACCTCCTCAATCTTCTCAACACGCAAACCCGCATCATTATTTCTTGGCTCAAACCCGTCATTCCTTCTAATCCTCCAATCATCCCCATTACTGCCATCATTCCTCGGTTCCAGTTCCTCCTCATATCCCTCTTCTTCGTCTTCAGTATGAACACTGACATGGTCAAAATCTCGAATAATCGGCTGTTGGTGACGAGGGGTATTGTTCGGGGCTGATGGTCCGGGTCTGTCAAGGTTTCGGTTACGGTTTCTGGATTGTCGGGCTGAATTTTGGGGTTGCTGATTTGTGTTTATTGGTGGTAACTGGTCGTTATTGGGTGGATTTTGGTTATTCGGTGGGTTAATTTCGGGTTGGAAAACATTTATCTCGGGTGGTGGGTTTTGGTTTTGATTTTGGTTCTGGTTCTGACCTTCCATGTCTAGCTGTCTGATATGAGCTCGGTTCTGCCGAGCTAACTGTTCGATTTCTGGCTCATAAATCAGCGGAGAATTTCTTCCTGAATGGCGGGTGTGCATAAACCTGTTACCTGCACAACAAACACACCCCGCGTAAAATGGGAAAATAAAGTAACCAAACTAAAATTAAAAATAAGGGAAAATAAAGTAACTAAGCTAAAAATAAAAATAACAACTAAATTAAACAAAGAAATCAATTAACACAAAAACACTAAGCGCACTAAGTCCCCGGCAACGACGCCATTTTGATGCTAGACTGTCGCTATCTAGTCAAAAATAAATAAATCAGTGTCCTAATCACCTTAAACTAGTGAGGGTAAGTAGGGTACGAGGAGTATGTGGTCAGTGTAAAGTGAAATCAATTCTTGATAGTATGAAGTAGTTCAATTAAAGTGCTGATCACACTAGCAAACAGTTTACATTTTTATAATAAGCAAACAAGCAATCACGTATTCAATCGATTAACAAAGACAAATCACACCCAGGAATTCAAGTAAGTAAACAAACAACAGTCTCATGCAACTTAACAGATAAACTATCCTGTGTCAACTACAGACTGACTAACCGGTTAAACCTTAGGCATCCACGCTCGCTAACACACGGCATTGGTTATCAAACAATCCCTGCCAGTGTGACTCAACTAAGGGCAAACGTATGTTTTCTCGCAATTAACAGGTTAAAACAATCCTATAAGCAATTATCATAGCAACTGGCACACTAATCGTTCTAATCGAAATAAACCTAAACTGACGTTGTGCACAATAATACTAGACATCAATACTCATAGATTAACATCAAGATAATTACAATCAATTGTTCTAGTATATGAGAAATAACTGAAAGATTACAAACTATACATCTCGGGTATGACTCGAAGGATCTAGCCGCGTCTCGGCATCTCTCTGGCTTCGGTTATGATGGATAGGATCATGTACGGGGCCTTGAGATGAATGGAAGTGATGGTGGACGGCTATTCTCCTCCAAAAATGCTCTGGAAACTCGATAATGGCGTCTAGGGTCGTTAAAACGAATATAACATACAAACCCTAACTTTCCCGTCTGTGTGGACCATCGCGTAGCGCGATGGTCCTCTCCTCTGGTCCATCGCGCTACGCGATGGACCAAAAGTCAACGCATCATTAAATCAAGGGCATCGCGTAGTGCGATGCCCAACCTTCCACACCCATCGCGCTACGCGATATGTGGCTTCACTCAGCAACTCCAAATAAATGCCTCGGTTTGCGTGCTGGACATCCCGGGTCTTCATTCCATGCTCGTACAGGTCCAAATTAAGCGCGTTAAGTACATGTGACCTAAAACACAATAAACACGTATGAAGTACCAAAGTTCCTAAACTAAATGATTAAAACGATTACATTAACACGTTAACATATGTACAAATAAACCGAACATCAGTCTCCGTCACCGGAAATCCACTCACTCTCTATCTCTTTCCGAATCTCAGCAACTTGTTTACCTTATTTTTCTTTAAACCTAACCCAACGAATCAAATTCAACACCCATTTGGATACAAAATAAAAATTAATAATAACAAAAATTTGGGTAGAGAGTAATCTTTTTCCTTGAAAGAAGACCTATAAATATGGTTAATATGGTGAATTGGTGAGTATAACCCTTCTCAGATCTGGTTATTGAACCTATGTCTAGGGTTCGACACAGATAAACACCGACAGAACCTTGCTGCCTGCACCCCCTTCTAAACACCCGAGACAATTACTAGAACACAACGGAACAACCAGAACCGGAATCATCGTTCATAACTAGGGTTTTGAGTGTGGTAAATTTTGGTTTGTTTTGAATATAGATATGGGTTTCAGTTGTGGTGGTGTTTGATTTCAAATCAGTCGAGGGAGGGAAAGAGCGAGGATTGAAGGTGGTTATGGTGATGGTGGCGGCGGATAACCCAATGGCAAAAGGGCACCGCCAACTGTCCCCACATTATGTTCTTTGGCGCCAACGTAGTCATATTGTAAAGGTTTCTTGTAACTTACTACTTACGGCAATTGCATTTTAAACTAAAGCCTATAATTTGCTATTTTACTACATTTCCCTTCTCTTTTTTATTTCTTCATCTTTGCATTTACGTTTAATCTTTGTTTGAAAGTTTATTTTTAATTGGTGCTTTTTTATTTTAATGACCAGCAAACAGAGAATTACGCAAGTACTCCGTACGGATAACCCAACGGCAAAAGGCCACCGCCAACTGTCCCAACCCAACCATACGGAGCCTTTAAGCGCCTCCAACTTATC
The DNA here is from genome assembly GCF_021521415.1 of Bidens hawaiensis. Classification (NCBI taxonomy): domain Eukaryota; kingdom Viridiplantae; phylum Streptophyta; class Magnoliopsida; order Asterales; family Asteraceae; genus Bidens; species Bidens hawaiensis. The sequence goes on along the minus strand of NW_027492133.1, from coordinate 430,528 downwards.
TCCAGTTTTAAGGAAAACCCACCCGTCTGAAGAGCCATTGGTGGTAAAACCTGGACGCCCACATAATCGAACGGGAGATCACAAAGATCTCACTCTTCCTTAATTAAGCCACCCAGTTTGTTAAGAAAGAGAGCCATGCGAGTGTTTAACTCGGTTTGTTACCTAGTTCTTGATTCATCTGATCCAATCAAATGGCTTTCAATTTTGTTAGTCTAATCGGTTTCAACATGTTAAACATTCAAGAAGTAAACATTGTGTGATGTAAAGTTAACACCAAACTATAGAATAATCAAACACTTATTAATGTTAATGTACTATGTAAGGCATTGTCACTAAAATAAGACATGGTCTCCTTTTTCTTTTTTTTTTTTTTTGAAAAATAAGATTCATTCAACACAAATGACCTGCAAGTCCTTAAAACGAGGGCCGCAAGGAAAACCAAGTTACATCAACCCAAAAGGATATTTACACCAATCGCTCCATTCTATAGATTTAAATCTAGACCTATTTCGAATCCAAAAACACGAACAAGATTTAATCTTGGACACCACCTCGTAAGCTTTGGCCTCTTTATCCTGAAAAATCTTTTCATTTTTTGCATTCCACATACTCCATAAGGCCGTAACCACTATACAATGAGCCACCCTTTTGTCGAGTTTCTGCTTCTTTAAACCTTTCGCTAACACAAGAATATCCCAAACTTCAAACACAAAAATAGGATCCAAACGGCACCACACAACAATCCTATCCCATATCTCAGCTGCAAAAATACAACCTGTGAAAATATGATTAGCGGATTCCTGATGCAATTCACAAAACGGACAACTGTCCTCGCTAAGACCCATCCCTCGTTTATTTAAAGCAATTTTAGTAGGAATCCTATGTTGCTTCTCTCGCCACGCCAACACATTACACTTGATCTCCTACCCACTTTATTTCAATTATTCTCATTTCCTATTCTTTTATGATATTAAATAACATGACAATAACATATTAAACGCCTAAAATACATTGCACAATATGACTCATGTTAAAATATAGTTATGTTACATGCGTAGAAGGATGGTCGAAATAGCTAGTTTGATGCTCAAACTAAGAAAGAGAATCGCGTAAGTTTTAACTCGTTTTGTTAATAATTCATCAATTCGTTTAATCCAATCAAATGGCTTTAGTTTGGTTGGTCTAATCGTTTTCAACATGTTAAACACTAAAGAAGTAAACTTTGTGTGATGTAAAATTAATACCAAACTATAGAATAACCAAGCACTTCTTAATGTTAATGTACTATGTAAGGTATTTTCACTAAAATAAGACAAGCTCCCCCTACCCACTTTATGTTAGTTATTCTTAGTTTCTATTCTTTTATGATATTAAATAACATGACAATAGCGTATTGTACGCGTAAGAAACATTACACAATATGACTCGTGTTTAAACTAGTTATGTTACATGCATAAAGGATGGCTGAAATAGCTAGTTTAATGCTCAAATTAAGAAAGATAACCGCATAAGTTTCAACTCATTTTGTTAATAACTCATTGATTCGTTAAACCCAGTCAAATGGTTTTAGTTTGGTTGGTCTAATCGGTTTCAATTTGTTAAACACTCAAGAAGTAAACATCGTATGATGTAAACAAAACTATAGGCATATTAGATAAACCAAACGCTTTTTAATGTAAGGAATTGTTAGTTAAATAAAGCATGCACGTCTCTCCTACCCACTTTATGTCAAGTTATACTCAGTTTATATGTTTATATAGTCATTGAATAACATGATGATAGATGCTAAGCTTCAAGGTATGGCACATGTTTTCTTTGGGAAAGATGTCTCCATCGCGTAGTTGAATATGATACAAATGTTCGTTAACTATTACATCATCTTAATTGAATCAAAAGTTAGATACAAAATAAAACGATAAAACGAAAATGTCACTATTATTATTGCATAATGTATTAAACAAAATTACTATGATGTGTTATCGACGATGAATTTATGAGGAACATGTACTATGCTCACGTTACTATAGATACGAGTTAAGTCATGATTATGAAAGTAGTAATACTGCTTTACTGTATCCCAGTTGATCATTACCCTTGGTAAAATTGTTTTGGAGTTAAATAATTTTTGTACCCCTATGGTTTGGTTAACGAGCGGATGCACTTTGTAACCCCACTTTCTAATTTAAGCCACCTGCTACACCCCTGACGTCTTCAATGTGATGTAGTATGAGCCACCCAGACTCTTCGCACACCCCACACACCGGGCATAAATCCGAACCATCTTACACTTTTCATGTTAAAATCTATTTGTACCAACTTTATATATATAATTTAATATATGCATTTTTTTTCATTTTGATGATAATATTTCTTAATACATTGTTCCCTGTAATCATTAACTTGTTCCCCATGATGCTAACAAAATCGAGTTCAAAGATGCATGAGTCCTAGATTTTGTGTCACTTTTTATGGTTATTATTCCATGAAATAAAGCATATGAGTAAAAGAACTCACTTACACATGTGACATGTGCAAAGTGTAAACCCTCAAGTTTTAACTTTTGAAGGTCTAACTTACAAGATAGTTTATTTGGTTTTAATTATTATGTTGGTATATGATTACATTTGACGATATACTTTTTGAAATATTTAAGAGTTTAAAAGGTTTTTATTTTATTTTATTTTTTTTTTGAAAGATAATTTTATTAATACCATAAACCCAGCTAGCCAATAGCTAACTCGGGACAAAACACAGATGTTTATATGTTGAGGAGAGAATTTTTATCCACTTTACCCAACCAATTTAAAATTTAACAATATAACTAGAGCACCGCAAATACAACAAAGAAATGATATAGTCAAATAAGTTTTCTTTTTCGGCTTCCTGGTGATTGTAAATCTTTCAATTTCGAAACCTTCAAATACTCCACCAAGCCGTACAACTAATCACCTCAATAACCTCTCTTCTTCTTAGAGTTTTAGTTTACAAGTAGTAGGTTTTTCGAAGCTCTGAAACACCGATAAGAATTAAAAAGAAACTAATAAAATTAGCATTGAAAAGGGTTTTAACTCGTGAATTCGGCTATAATTATTTATTTTTTTTAAAAGCACACATGTAAGGCTGTAATTAAAGTTCTTATACATGCTTTATACTCGGTTTTACGATTATATATGACAAAAGGACATTTGGCATGGTCGAATCAAGAAAGTTGGATAAAACGTTGTCTTTCCAATGAGGTTTAGATTCATGTCCCGTAGTTATAAAAAAATTGTGTTATATTTAGGTATAAAGTTTACAGAGTGCATATTAAAAAAGTTAGGTATAAAAATATGAATGCGAATAAATTATTATAATATAAAGTATGTGATTACTTGTATGTGTAACTAATTTTGTTAGTAGTTTTCGTATGTCAACTCTAATATTAAAATTGAATACGTCTACCTACTCCTTTAATTGTTATTTTAAACCATATTGCGATTTTTATACACATATCTTTTGCTAGATTCCTCTACTTTTGTACATGATTTGCCGTATTATATACTTTTATTTCTTAGTTGCTTACACAACTTAAATTGAGAGGCACTCAAATATATGACTAGATTGTCATAACTTTAAACCTAAAAAAAACAAAAAACAAAACAAAACAAAACAAAACAAAAACTATATTTTATAACGTTCGGCATTGACATAAAACGGGTTAAAAGTGGATCCTTTTAGCTAAAAGATATATTTTTATTATTAGGATCATAACACGTGAAAATACGAAGATAGATATTTTTAGTCTATGATTTTCGAAAGGTACAAAAAAGGTTAAATAAAAGGAGGATAACTAGCAATAATAATAATAATAATAATAATAATAATAATAATAATAATAATAATAATAATAATAAAAGTTCAAGATGTTGAGAGTTGTGTGAACTGTGATCGAAGAGGAAAAATAGAATACGAAATGAAAAGTCAAAACCTAAACTAAAAAAGAGTGAATGGAATTAAATATGGGAGTCCAACCCACAAAGGCCCTTTAATCATTATTTTGTAACTTGCAGTCCAGTTCGCCTTTCCTATTTTACAGCCCATTAAGCCCAAAGGCCTCATACAAATTTGTACCCACTTTAGGAAAGTTCTTAGTTTCAAGCTCGTCTATAAGATTTCGAGTGCCCATAAAAAGTATAAAAAATAAACCTTATATAATTTTCTAAGACAAGTGCCGCTCAACCCCTGGGACTAGAGGGGCACAAATCGAGTTTTCCAAATACCCAGGTTCAGGTATGAAATCGGGTTTGGGTATAATCGGGTATTGGCAATAGCCGGGTCGGGTTCGGGTCCGGGTATTGTCTCTAAAAACCATACTCTATGTATCAGGTTCGGGTTGGATATAGAACCGGGTATTTAAATACCCTATTTCCAGGTATTGAAAAACCCTATTTTCGGGGTTTTTCAGGTTTTTTCGAGTATAGATTGGATGTTTAAGGGAGTTGCACTTTTTAGGGGGTATTTATCGGATATTTTTAGGTATTTTTCGGGTATAAATCGGGTATTTGAAAACCCAGGTTTCGGGTATTGGAAAAACCCGGTTCCGGGTATGGAACCGGTTCCGGTTTTCGGATATTACCGGGTACAAATCGGGTTCGGTTTGGGTACGGGTTTTGATATTGAAATGCATACCCTATCCGTACCCTACGGGTAGGGTCGGGTACATGTTCGGGTATAAAAAGAACCGGTTCCGGGTTTTTTTTTTTGTTCCGGTTCCGGATTCGGGTTTTTTATGCACATCTACCTGGGACTCTTGAATTCCCGATTACAACCGTGGATGTTGTAAATGGTTGGGCCTAGATCATTTTTCAGTTTATTTGAACTGTTAGGACTTAGGCCTAATTTATCAATTAAAAATATTGTTAGGCCTAATTTATCACTAATCAATTAGAACTTAGAATGCCCAAATCCATTATTTTGTTTATATTTGGACTTGCGGATAATTTTTATACCCTCTATATAAACCATGCCCTTATATAAACATAATTTTTTAACATATACTTCTTATTTTAATTTCAGCCCCTATTGAAAACGGGCCCGATACCGCGGCCGAGCCCTGCATGGGACATGGGTTGGGTTTGCTTAATTTATTGTTTGCAAGGTTCTATTAATTAAGAAAAATAGACACTTAGGTGGCTTTCACCCAACACGGGTGGACAAAATGGGTTTGGTATAGAACTTGTCGCTTTTGTTGGAGTCCGAAAGGGTTGTACTAGTGTAGATTGACCCAGTATATTATCGGTTTTTCAGGCACACTACTATTGATGGGTGTGATGACAACGGCCAAACGGGTACTCCCTAACCCATTTTTGCCACACCCCCCCCCCCCCTCAAAATAAAGGAAAAAAAGTAGCAATGATTCTAGTGAAAACAAATCATTTTCATTTGATTAAAGTTTTAGCCATAACTCTCACCATTTGTTACCAAAATACCTTTTTCTTCTAGAGGTACACAAAAGACCTGGAACCGGATCCAAAAAAATATCCGGAGCCGGCTTTGTTATACCCGGGGTTTTTAATACCCAAACCCGTACCCGACCATACCCGTATGGATAGGGTATGCATTTCAATACCAAAAACCCAAAACTGGGCCCGATTTATACCCAGTAATACCCAAAAACCGGAACCGGGATTTTCCAATATCCGAAACCGGGTTTTTCAAATACCCAATCTATACCTGAAATTACCCGAAAAATACCTGAAAAATATCCGAAAATACCCCTAAAATTGTAACCCCTTAAAAAATCCAATCTATACCCTAAAAAAACCCGGAAAAACCCAAAAATAGGGTTTTTCAATACCCGGAAATAGGGTATTCAAATACCCGGTTTTAGAATACTCGGTTCTATACCCGACCCGAACCCGATGCATAAGGTATGGTTTTTAGAGACAATAGCCGGACCCAAACCCGACCTGGGTATTACCAATACCCGATTTTCCAATGCCTGAGCCCAGTTTCATTCCCGAACCCGGTTATTTGAAAAACTCGATTTGTGCCCCTCTGCTTTCTTCTATACCAAACACCAAACATAAACGGTAACTGGGCATGGAGACTGAATTAAGTGGGCTTGGAGCCTTGCGGTGGACTGGGCTAGCATAACTTCTTAGTCATATAAAACTTAAAAATAAATCGGTATATCGGATTCGGATTATCGGTTACTGGATTAAACCGAATTAGGAAACTTATAAAACCTTTAACCGCATTAAAACCAAATTAGTTATTCGGTTACGGTTAAAAACCCGTAACCGACAAATAATTTGGAGGCTCTGTATGTTTTCGGTTTAGTTGGTTTATAATCGAATAATATTAAACATCGTTATTGAGCTGACTACAGATCAGTTACTACTTACTAAGATGGATATGGATTTGTGAAGTAGTAGGAAAAAAGAGAGAATGAAAGGTATTTTGTGGATAAACCATTACTGTTGATAACCATTTTTGTTGACTTTTGTTAATTTTTTTCTCACTTTTTTAAACGTCAATATTGATTTCATACCACGTTTTTTTTTAGGAAACGCATCATAAAATCAAGTATTTTTAATCTTTAATTTAAGTACGTTGTTGTGTAAAGAAGAAAAACAAAAAACAAAAAACAAAAAACGTAGCTTTCTTTTTATGCCATACAACATTTTTCTACTAGATTTTTTTTTTTAAATTTTATGTGTTAAAACTTTTGTATTACACTAGAAACTCTATAATTTAATACTTGATAAATTAACAATTTCGATAAAATTAATAATTTGTCTTGTCCTAACTTTGAATTGGTGTAAAATTGGGCCCAGATCGATAAAATAATAAAATAATATTTTTTTTGAAATCCCAATATTAATATATTGGTCATAGCAAAACTATAAATTAATAATTACAAAATATTTCAAAATTCTAGGATTGTATAGAAAAAAATGAATCTATACTCACTTGTTTTTTTGTAAACTTAAAATCTGTGTTAAGTTTATCTTTAAATCTCCCAATTGCACTTAAGAGTTAAGGCACTGTATTTTCGTATCGCAACAGAAAGTTGTGAAAAGCTATTGCCGCTTGAAATGCTTCTTTTCGAGTGACCGGTTCTAAAAGTACTTAATCATCATCAACTTCAACCGGATTTTAAACAGTATCCGTCATAATTTCTTCAATGATTTGAACCTCGTAACATTCATTATTTTCACATGGATAATCCAAACTCATTCACATCCATTTTGTGCCGACAATGCATTCTCGTAATCAAGTTCTCAAGCTCACGAATGTCTTCTCCAGAATTTGTGTCGCTTAAATCATTTGAGCCGGTTGGATTAGCCGAACGAATTTTACAGTGTCAAAAGCAATTTGCTATGGACTCTTGTTTCACATTTCTCCTAGCCGAGACGGCCAAATCAATAGCATCTAAAACATTAATCTTTTATGCGGTAGAAATGTTTAACTCATAACCTTCCAAAATCTTACAATAAAACTTTTTACGATAGTACATTTTAAATGCTCTAATTATTCCAGAATCACATAGTTGAATTTTTGAAGCCGAGATGGCCAAATTGATGGAATCTAAAACATTGATCTTTAAATTAATAATTTATTAATCGGTATAATAATATCTCGTATTCCGATCCTAACAATATTAATTTATATAGTTATGCTAAATTTTTTGTAGTAAACTTTTTATGTTAGATTTTTTGTACTAAGTTCTCCGTTGAACATTTTGTAATGGACTTTTTGTGTTGGAAGTCTTTGTACTAAATTTGTTGGATTTTTTTTTATTAAAATTTTTGGTGTTGTACTTTAAGAAAACAAGTGAATGAAGGTTTAGGTTTTAGGATCTAAATGCCCTTTAATCCTATTTATAGAAAGTGCCAGGTATCATCTCCAATTCTTCATAATCCTTCTTAGACAAAACACATTTTTTTTAAAAAAAATCCCTTAAAAACATTATATAATACATTTTTATATTTAAAACTTGAATAAACTAAACTAGATTCCATACTCAAGTACAACACATTCAAAAATAATTGCTTGCATCTTGTCACCTCTGATTATACAAACCGCCCCTCGTGCCATCCCATGTCTCCAAAATATAAAAAATCAAGATTCTCACTAAGTGAACCAGATTATGAAATTATGCTTTAAATGATTTTTAATATAACTACATTTCTATTTTAGTTTCTCTCTAAATGATTGTCCGTACACTTATATTTATTTTTCTTGCTGTTAAGTACAGGTTAGAAGTTATAATTGCAATTACAGCCTTACAGGATCTCATCTTGCATGCATATATTTGTATTTGTGTATATTTCATAAAAGTACAAATATTCTTTGTTATTACCAAACGACCTCTGTCACTAACGCAATCAGATCTAGATTGTCATGGACTCTCTTTCCCGATCGCCCATTTGTGTGACAACATTGTTTTTCTTCCTTCTTCACAGTATCATGTATTGCCATGAAGACGCATTGCACATATGCATGTGTATATTAAATTTAAGTTTTTTTTTACATGGATGCTCAAAAGCTAATTAAACAAACCCGAGAAAACCCAAACACAAAATTTAAATTCGAAAACACCCTTACCTTTGTAGACAAAAGATTTGGGACACATGTAATAGACACAAACTTTGGCGTTATAAAAGTAACAAACTCCAAACTCAAGGTTTCAAAAGCAAAAATAAGAAAATCTATATATTCGTTCGTGTTTTCGATTTTATTAACTGCAAAACAAACTGTATCGAAAGTTCTGTTTTTCACATAGAACTAAACTATCCGCTTTTGTTTCGATTTGATTTTGTTTTGTCTTTTTATTTTCGGATCCACACCCCTACCAAGATGTGTTAAAAAAACTGGTAAATTGGCTTACAAACCGACCCGTTAACATCCCAAAACCGGTTTTCAAAACAACCCAACCCCGTAGATTCGTACGGCTGTTCAACCTTGAAGACACAAACCAATTTACGAACCAAACCAGCATGAAAAGCGGGTTGAACCCGTTACCTGTTCCAAACCAACCCAAACCGATTTCTAACTCCAACTAGTTTGAGCCCAATAATCGATTTGCACACCTCTACCTTTACCTACCGGCAAGGATGACAACTTGATGGATAAAAAGATTTTAGAGTCTTGTAAGTAGTAACCCATTTGCCAACAAACGAAAACTTTATGTAAGATATGGGGATAAGGAGAGATTTAAATTTTAATAAAAATACATTATTCGATTCTTCTAGTATTTGGAGGCTAAACCTTATAACGAACAAGAGCATGAATAAGGATGAACAAATGATACCAAGTATTTTTTATTTCAATTCGGTACCCATTTTTCAAGGTTTTGAAAAACATGCTACCATTGTTTTATCTATTCATTCCCTTCCCTTCTGTACCGGTATCGAACCGAGCTCATATTAATTTAAGTATCTTTTTACCAACAAACACAAACTTTAGGGTCAAAAAAGTAACAAACCCCAAACTCAATATCCAAATCCAAAACCAAAACCCACTTCACCTATCACACTTTATCCATCACACAATAATAATATCTTCTTCTTCTTCCTCATTCTCTCACATCCTGAAGTTCAGCTTCATCAATCAATCTATAGTGGGTTTCACAAAGATCTAACCAGAACCCACTTCCCAAACACCCTCAAAACCCCAAATCCACCTTCACCCCACCTCCCCGGACCTTTCTCCGGCCAAATTTCCGGCCAAATGACTCACTCATCCTGAAGAACAACTTCATCAGTAGTGGGCTTCATCCAGATCCAACCAAAACCCACTTCCCAAACACCCTCAAAACCCCGAATCCACCTACACCGGACCTTTTTCCGGCAAACTTTCCGGCCAAATGACTTACTCATCCTGAAGAACAAATTCATCAATACTGGGTTTAACCCAGATCCAACCAAAACCCACTTCCCAAACACCATCAAAACCCCAAATCCACCTTCCCCCCACCTCGCCGGACCTTTATCCGGCCAATTTTCCGGCCAAAATGACTCAATCCTTCCCAGAAGAAGTACTCGAACACGTATTCTCCTTCCTGACCTCCCACACCGACCGTAACGCCGTCTCCTTAGTCTCCAAATCATGGTACGACACCGAACGTTGGTGCCGTGACCACGTCTTTATCGGAAACTGCTACGCCGTAAACCCTAGGGTTTTAACCAGGAGGTTTAAGGAGGTGAAGGCGGTGGAGTTGAAAGGAAAGCCGCATTTTGCGGACTTTAATTTGGTACCCGAAGGATGGGGCGGGTGTGTGGACCCGTGGATAGTGGAAATGGGTCGGGTTTATTCCGGGTTGGAGGAGATTAGACTCAAGAGGATGGAGGTGACGGATGAGGGGTTGGAGATGGTGGCCAAAGGGTTTGGGAAGTTGAAGGTGTTGGTGTTGGCGAGCTGTGACGGGTTTAGTACCGACGGGCTTGCGGCCGTTGCGGCTAATTGCAGGTTGAATATGTTGTTTTTAATTTGTTTAGTTAGGGAATTAGAATAAGGAGTTATGTTTGTTGTGAGTGTGAAATGTGAATCATGTGTGATAGGGGTGTGCTCGGTTTGGTTATTAGCTGAAACCGAAGTTATCAGTTTTTCGGTTAGTTACTTTAATGTGGAGTATATATTATTTAAGTTGTTTGATTGGTGAATAAGTAATCTGAGTGTGAAGTTGTTTAGTTAAAAGGTTTAAGTGGTTGTGCATGATTAGGTTCGGTTATATGCGTAAATCGAAACCAAAACTGAAGTCATCGTTTAAACTATTTTATATAATAATTGGGATAATTGGGTTGGTTTATTCGGTTAGTTTGTCGGTTAGGTTAATTTCGGTTAAAAACCAAAACCAAACTTGGGTTAAAATTTTTGCTTAGAAATATATGAAATGGAGGTATAAGTTCATGTAGTGGGGGTATAAAAACTAGAAATGGAGGTATAAAACTAAAAATGTAAGAAAATATGAATCGTTCAGTAATCAGTTTGGTTAGTTTCAGACCGATTTTGGTTAAATTAGGTTCGGTTTCATTGGTTTTCGGGTCGGTTAGGTTAATTTCGGTTAACGAGGGTACAAAAAAAACCGAAAATCGATTTTTGGTTTAATTGGTTTTCAGTTAATTTCGATTCGGTTTCATTGGTTTCAACTTCAATCAATTTAAAAGTCCTTTTTTATTCGTGTTTTTCATTCATCTAATTTTCAAAACAGAAATTTACGAGTACTGGATTTAAGGGAATGTGAAGTCGAAGAACTAAGTTGCCACTGGCTGAGTCACTTCCCAGACTCATTCACCTTGCTCGAATCTCTCAACATCGCTTGTTTGAGTTCCGAAGTTAGTTTCTCGGCCCTCGAACGGTTGGTTTCCAGGTCACCAAATCTGAAAACCCTTAAACTAAACCGCACCGTACCCCTTGAGAAACTATCCACGCTCCTACAACGGGCCCCACAGCTCGTTGAATTTGGTACGGGTGCCTACTCAGCTGAAGGTTTGGATGCTTATTCAAGTTTGGCAGAGGCTTTTTCAGGCTGCAAGAAGCTTAAAAGCTTATCGGGGTTTTGGGATGTGATTCCGGCTTATCTTCCGGCTGTTTATTCCGTGTGTTCTCAGCTTACGTCTTTGAACTTGAGCTATGCAACTACACAAAGTCCAGATCTTTCCAAGATTATTAGTCACTGCCATAATTTGCAGCGTCTAGTGGTAAGTTATAGTTCATGTTACATACTTTTTAAGTTTAAACTTGCATATATTATTTGTTTTTATCAGTGGCTTCTTCATGTTACATTAACACAATGCCGGTGTTTTGGTAAATGAATTATTTTAATAATATGCAATTAGACATGTTTAACTATTTGAACTAGGCTATGATGGATAAAATACTTTGAAAGCATTTTTTTTTTAATTTCTGGTTGAAAATTCAGTTAATAGTGGTTAAAGTGTTAAAATAGTTTATCATATCATCAAGCACGCACAAACAACAAATTAATTTGATGTCTTCAAAATGTCGGCATGGCTTTCTTCAAAGTTAATTTAATATATTATTTTAAACATGCGATTATTGTTTTGTCGTGATTACATATAAGTGGAAAAATGGGTGGGCTGTGTAACGGGTCAAAACAGGAACACGTCGAAATGTGTAATTCTTTGATATGGGTTGGGTCGGGTCGACCTGAAATACCTGCCTTGAATTAGTTAACCTTCATTATTAGTAAGTTAGTGTGTCAAATATGGTTAAAAGATTATACTTTTCTAATAAAGATCTCATTTTTTAACAAAAAGATTTATGTGGCTTTATTCATTAGTTGTACTTGATAACCGCGTGTTTTAATTTTACCCATTTGATCGGCTAAACTTGATAATTTAACCTTAGTTGATAGTACATTTCGTTCCATCAAATCACGTCAACTTTTTATTTCTTTTCAAACTAACGAAAAATGCAATTACAGGTATTAGATTACATTGAGGACACGGGCCTGGAAACCGTTGCTACATCATGTAAAGACCTAAAAGAACTAGTGGTTTTCCCATCCGACCCATATGTAGCAGACGCAAACGTTCCCTTAACCGAGCAAGGTCTCGTTTCGGTTTCACAAGGCTGCACAAAACTCCATTCCGTCCTATATTTCTGTCGCCAGATGTCAAACTCAGCACTTGTTTCAATCTCCAAAAACCGCCCTAACATAACATGCTTCCGTTTATGCATTCTCGAACCCCGTTCACCTGACTACCTAACACTCGAACCCCTAGACACCGGATTCGGCTCCATAGTCGAAAACTGCAAACAGCTCACACGCCTTTCAATGTCGGGCCTTCTGACGGACCGCGTGTTCGAATACATCGGGAAACACGCGAAAAAACTCGACATGCTTTCGATAGCTTTTGCAGGAGACACTGACTTGGGGTTGCATTATATCTTATCGGGTTGTGACAGTTTAAGGAAGTTGGAGATTCGTGATTGTCCGTTTGGTGATAAAGCTTTGCTGGCAAACGCTTCGAAGTTGGAGACAATGCGATCCCTTTGGATGTCTTCGTGTTTCGTTAGTTTTGGAGCATGTAAATTACTCGGTCAGAAAATGCCTCGTTTAAACGTTGAAGTTATCGACGAACGCGAAAACCTGAACTCGATTCCCGAAAATGTCCCTGTTGAGAAGGTTTATATTTACCGGACGGTTTGTGGTCAACGGTTTGACATGCCGGATTTCGTACGGATAATGGGAAAAGATAAAGCCGACGTGTACAATCTTTCTTGAGGTACGTACACATACTCGCAACGATCATTTATTATTATTATTATTATTATTATATTATTATTATTATTATTTTTGTGTGTAAATTATATGAATGGTATTTGACAGTTATTTTGGTACTTCAGGTTCAAATTTGGTACATTTGGATATTATTGCTGCTGGTGGATCTGGTGTATGAGTTTGTAGAATGTATTTGTATTAGTTTGTGATGTAATCAAAGATTCTTGTATTGTAAGTTGTAACAATCATAATGTTTGTTATTAAACAACTGTTCATTAGTCCCTTGTATCTTCAAATAACTTCAATATTCATTCTCTTATGATCTTGATTGACTGTGTTTGGTTCATACAAAATATTTAGAATGTTATAAATAGAGGTAGCGGTACACAAACCGGGTATTTTTAGTAATTGGGACCGGGTATGAACCGGAACCGGGTATGGTCAAGAAAAGTCAAAATCGAGTACGGGTAGGAACCGGTTTCGGGTATAGTCGGGTATTTGACTGAGTTTCCTAGGTTTTTTTCGGGTTTCGGGTCGGGTTTTCTCGGTTCCGGTTCCACCAGATCCAGGTCGGTTCCGGTACCGGGTACGGCTTTGAGGTGAAATCCTATACTAGGTCCTACCCGCAGGTGGGGTACGGGTAGGAATCGGTTACACTGGGTCGGGTCTGGAACCGGGTATTATGTGCCCCTCTAAGTAGAGGCACACAAACTGGGCATTTATCAAGAACCGGTTTTGTGTATAGTCAACAAAAGTCAAAACTAGGTTGGGTAGGAACCGGTTCCGGGTATGGTTAACAAAAGTTAAAATCAAGCCATGGAGGAACTGGTTTCATGTATAATTGGGTATTTGAAAAGGCTTTAACCTGGGTTTTTTTTCGGTTCGGGTAGCGTCGGGTTGGGTTTTGATCGGGTAAAGGTGGAACCAGTTCTGGCGGGTTTGGGTTGGGTACAAGTTGAGGGAGAAACCCAAAACCAGGTCGTACCTGCGGGTAGGTTTCAAAACCTGGTATTCTGTGCACCTCTAGTTATAAGAATTGAACTGAGTAACCGGATGTGTCAAATAAATTAAAATTTGGCTGAAATTTGTTATGTTTTCGGTTTACGTATGAGTTCAATTCAGTTATGGATTGGTTTTAAGTTTTAACATTTGGAAGTTGGAACTTTTTAGTTAAAAAAATTTGGGACTAAAACTTTTTGGTCTAAATTTGTTATTAACCATTTATTACTAAATTTTTTTAGACTTTGAGTTACTTCTAGTTAAAAAGAAAGAAAAAATAATAAATTTGGGTCGTAATTCAATAACGCACATGCAAATAAGTTCGAAGTGGTTGGTTCTTAGGTTCGGTATTGAAACGAAGTACATGTGGACACCGTAATTTTTGGTTGAACAATGGCAAAAATGTCGGCCGTTAAGTTTGGTTTGGTTCGGTTAATAGGTTTTTCCTCATCCAATCATTTCTGTTTGTTACTCGTAAGCAATCGATTTTTACGTAGCAGAGGTCTTGAGTTTAAATATGTTTGGAATCTTTAAGGCCATATGCCCGACGCAAGTTATGTATGTTTGATATGATCCCGTTGATTATCAGGGTTTTAACGAGATAACCCCATGATTTTCTGATAAGGTTATCAACCACAAACAAGAAGCTTTATATGTATTAAATGATGATATCTACTTTTTTATACATGCATACATCACCATCATGATGATGCACATACTTTTTTATTCAAAAAATTTCATTCTTCCATCATTTCATTGAGGCCATTCTGCAAATCTCTGGTTCAGATCTTTACCATCAAGTAGATGCTCATTTAAAGTCAATTCTCTGAATGACTTACTATTCCTTTTTAACTTTATAAACTCTCAGAGTCTTTTTCTTTTTGATCATTGCTCAACTTTAGGATTTAAGATGTCTATCAAAAGTAATAGCAAATAATAAATGATTATTATATTTGGTGTATTTGTTTTTATTAAGTTTAACTATCATCCTTCACTCACTACCGATACTAACTAACGAATTGGATGTTGATGGTCCCATCTTTTAACGTATTTATTCCCAAAGGTCCGTCACTAACAGAATGCTAACGGCGCTAGTTACAGGTCGCCGGAAAACTCAACATTTTCGTCCCGGACATATTTGTAAACTTAGATTGAACATTTAGGAACCTTTTTCAAGTAAAAACCCCAATTATTGAGGTCACCGGAACCCTAGAACTAGAGGTGTGCATTGGTCGGTTTGAGGCGGTTTTAGGCCAAACTCATAACCATAACCAATATGTCGGTTAATAAATAACCATAATCATAACCGATCCGTTATGGCGGTTTCGGTTAATCAGTTTTGAAGGTTATAACAAGTCGGTTATCGGTAGGTTAACCGTAATTAAAACAATGTAATTGAGCCTAAAACTTTGGTACTAAATATTACAAAAAAAAAAATTAAAAATAACATAACATAGCTCAACAAAATATATAATCCATAATATTAATAATATATATTCAAACAAACAATAAATGGATTAACTTTTTAGTCAAAATCAAATCATAGTAAAAAATTGAGAGCATTATTAGTTTATTACCTTTTTAATTTTCTTCAAATTATCATCAAGACTTCTTATTACACTCTATAAAGTTGAGAATCTTGTAAATGGGGCAGATCGGTTATGGCGGGTTTGAAATTATCTTTAATCAAAACCGACCCATATTTGACGGTTTTCAAAAATTCATTAAAACCGAACCATTGGTTGTCGGTTATCAGTTAAAATTTGTTCGATTATGTCGGTTATGGTTCGATTGACGGTTATGACAGTTAATTTGCACACCGCTACCTAGAACCATCGGCGGAATAGGTTGGTAGTGCTCAAATGGTGGTGGTTGGTTGGTGGTGAGTCAGTTGGTGGTGGTGTTCTGGTTGAGGTTTTCGGCAAAAAAAATGTGTTGTTTATGGCCGGACGATCAGCAAGTAACAGCGTTAGTATTCTGTTAGTCACGAACCGTTGAGAACAAATACGTTAAAAGATGGAACCGCCAGCGGCTAATTCGTTATTTGGAATCGACAGGGACCAAAAGATGATAGCTGAGATTAATGAAAACCAATATACCTTAAAATTTTTAAAATAATCAATAACGACGAAAGCACATATGCATTTGAGAGATGGAAATCAAAGTTGAGAGCGACAATAAAAGGAAATTATCGACTTGGTGTTTTTAAATGTGTAGAGAGGCATTCATTTGTGTAACATGCAATACCTAATAACAACTATGTTAACCATTTTATGGTCTATTTAACACACTTACAACTTGATTACTCTCGTCAGTCAATTTACAACCCGTCAACCAGCTTCAACTCTTCATTCATCTTGTTCATATATCGCGTATGATGGACAATGCATCTTACATTTTAACGAAAAATGGGAGATGAAATCACTAAAATTTGTAATCTACTTGATGAAGTTGTTAATAATAAAAGTTGTGTATTCAAATCACAATTTTAAATAGTATTCGAAGAATATGCAAGTTTTTACCTCTCAAATTCATTTAAGAATTTTATTAACATTTGTATTGAAATATAGTTGTGTAAAATATTATATGTTTTATTAGACTATATTTGTGTCATGAATAATACTATATTAAATGTTGTTATTGACATCCTTCTATGTTATATATTGTTTGAGAGTTATAACTTGAAAAACAAAAAATCATATTACATATTCATCAAATGTTATTAAAATTTGTGTTTTTACACAAATCTTATCATTAATGATTTGATCAAGTAGAAACGTACTTTGTCAGCAAGGGTGAAGGATATTGGTGGCCCGGGGTAGCATCCCCCCCCCCCCCTCTTTTTTCCGATAGTATAAATTTACATGTTTCGTCCAAAAAATGTATATGTAACGTAAATTTACCTATTGTCATCAAAAATTTTGAGACCCCCCCTCCCCCCGGTAAGGTGAATTTACACGTTTTCATCCAAATAATTTTACATTTGGTGTAAATTTACCCGTTTGCGTCAGAAAAATTTGGAATCCCTCCAGAAAAAAAAAAGAAATGACACTAATTAGGTATCGTTAGCAATATAATTATTTGTATGCGTTATAGTTGCAACTGCTCACTAATCTACGCACCTTTATGCTGTGTACGTTAGCTTACAAAGCTTTAGCGTATATAATGGCGAAGCTTGGACGAAAATCTTGGGAGGGGAGGGGGACCTAAAATGTATTAGAAAAATCATAAACGAGGGACCTGGGCTCAAACTTTTGGCCGAAACGGTAATTTTACACTAGATATAATAATTTTCCAGCGAAAATTTTTTTTTTTGGGGGGGGGGGGGGGGCAGAGCCAGGGCCACCACTTGCCTTAAAGAAGCTTCACCAATGGCTTATATCAAAATTTGATAAATTTAACTAAGTTACATATAAATTCTTTTTTAACTGTAACAATCTAAGTAATTATGAATTAAGTTTTATTATTTTCTTTATATATAAATTTCTATTTAAAAGTTCATTTAAATATGCGGACTGGCCTTAAGGTTCGGATGTCACTTCTTGTAAAGCCGTAAACAAACCCACACGTTAAGATTAGTTATTTAGTTGCATAGTACAAGTTTAATGGGCTAAGATTTAAATTGATGACTTGTTTCTTGATTTTGGACGTGACCGGACTAAAAACCGATAAGCCTTGGAAGTATAGACGTCTATCGGTTCTGGTTCGGGCAACTGGTTCAACCGGTCGGTTTGTAAAGCCCAACAACTTCTTTAGCAACATAAAACTTGTTATGCTTAGACCCACTAACGTAAGGTGGCCCATACATATAAATAGCCAGGCGCTCCACTAGGCCCATGTAGATAATACTGGGCTTCAATGATTATTGATTCCTTACATTCATAACAGGCCCATCTTGAGATTGAGCTTCTCGCTTTTGCCATAGGTTGACAAATGGCGGTTTAAGGTTATAGACGTAGAATCTTGTATTCGTTCGATGTCGTCCAAGTAGTCTTCAAGCAAATGGTTCGTCCAAGTAGTAATTCAAGCAATTCGAATGTCATTACTAAAGAGCGTTTTTGAGATTGGAAATATTACAGAGCAATTTAACAAAGAAAAAAAAGTTACCGTTTTTTTCAAATCAAATTCACTCAATCTGGTCCCATCTGACCCGAACCGATTCCTGTTGATTTTGATTATTCACCTTCAAAACCAGTTTTAAATCCGAATCTGTTAGACCGAAAACCTGTTTTAACTCCAGTTACTAAAACCGAACAGGTTTGAAAATCCACTTCTATACGTAATATATAACACACGGGTTTTTGTATTTGTTAACCCTTGGCTATTTTAAAAAAAAGCAAAAAAGCAAATTATGGAGTTAACTGATGAGACTATGGACACGTCCATCGCTGTCCATGCTAAACCTACAACCCACCAATTTCGAAAGAGCTTCGCGCCAAAAGATTTTTAAATTGCCCTAACAATAATCGTCGTTTAATTAATTTTAATATAACTAAAGCTTTAAATGTGTAGATAGGCTAAATTCATAACATATATTTAAATATTATAAAACTATTACATTTTTGGAACACCAAACGAAATCAATTTCTAACACCTTTTGCTTTATTAGCTTTTATATAACTTGATATTAATGTTTGTATATAACCATATTTATGCTAAGTTATCTCACCAAATGAATCATAAATAGCATCATATGTCCATTTTGGACCCATTTTAACATGTTCTTATCAAACAATTTCATAAGACATTGCATGTTTTATTTTCTTTGTACTTTTCTAAATCTCGACTTCGATCAACACGTGTAACTGATAAGAAAATCAAGTACCAAACCCGTAACATCTATAAAACATACATTTCATAAGGATCATTTGTATAGTTTGCGCTGATATGTGTGTTTTCATATGTTTATTGTTTATATGTGCATCCATAAGCAGACCTATGAACAAAACTCGTTTTTTTACCAGCGAAAATTTTTTATTTCGACACCGATAATATATGCGTTACAAGCATTATTTATATATGTTTAAAAAGTAAGGCAAACTCAAAATATTAATACCATCATTTTTATTTAAAGATTTATTATATATAACTCGTTCTCCCAACTAAAAGCAATAAAAAAAAAGATATTAAATAAAAGCATATTCCTCCATTTCAAAACTTATTCATCAAGCTCTAGCTTCTACTACATGTTCAGGAGGGCAGATTCGGTACTCGTCTCGCGATATTTTAAACCTCGGGTCTTCAACTTCAACCGACGATGGGTATAATCGTCTTTTCAGCATCGGCATCCAAACCTAGTACTTTAGTTGGCACGTCCAATTCTTTAATCTCATCATCATCTTCATCTTCAACCACCTCCGTTTCCTCTGGCATTTCCAACACGACCTCTAACTCCACCGCGTGTTTTTCAAGCATTTCCAGTATTGCCCTTAAGTCCACCACGGGTATGGGTATGGCTACGGGCTCGTCTTTTGGTTGAACCATTGGTACCATTGGTCTCACTTGCCTATTTTTATTTTTGTAAATAAGGTACAAGACCATTTGTGTCACTCCAAATAGGAACCCTAGCACATTTGGTGTCTACAAAATAAAATAGACAAGTTTTATTAAACCAAAATCCTGTTGACTTTTGATAAATATAAAATTTACCAAAAAAGTGAAAAAAAGAAAAAATAACACCAATAAGACAAAATCAGTTAAATTTATGATATACACATATTAATATAGTATAGAAAAAAAATACTTATACATATTATAATCTTTAGATTTTTATAGATGAAAACTTTTTATTTTTATTATAATTATAAAGATAAAAAAAAGATATATTTATGTTATTTTGTTATTTTATTGTTTTAGTTTTTTATTTTTTTCAAGGATGATGTCAACAAAAAAAAGTTGTTAAATAAATAAATGAATGTATAAAATATAAACTTACAGCTACAAAGTAATCCTTGATCAAAAAGCCATAGAAAAACCACATCACAGCACAAATGGTGAGGAAGAAGGATAGTGAGAATGGCATGTATTCAACACTTTTGGTTCTTATAACCAATCTCTGCAAAAAAAAATGTTAAATTTTGATAATTGAATCATTAATCATAGTTAAGTTAATAAATGAAGAGATTTAAGAATAAATTACCATAATGCTAAGCGGCGCAGCGAACACGCAAACCGAAAAGACAGCGCAGATCCAACCAACAACGGCTTCTCGTTTATGTGGTTTTTCGACCGCAAACCAAGTTGTAACGACTATCAATGCGAACGATAATATGTTGAACAACACAACTAGCTTGAGTGTGGATTTCTACAAAAGTCACAAATGTTAAATTACATATATGTAAATGTTTTGTTATATGTTGATATGTTATATGTGATGTATATTAATAGACATTACCAAAGCCTCTCTGGTGGCATAGATGAGGAAGGCAATAAGGTAAGCGGTTTCAATGGCGCAACCGACTGAATTTATGGTGATGATCATCATGCCATTTTCGGTCTTGAGATTGCCATAGTAAAGAAGCAACATGCAACTAAATAAGGCAACCGAGTATGGGACGGATTGAAATCCTTCGGTGGATTTTTTCTTGTAGATCTTGTAGAAAGTTGGCCTGCAAGAATTTAATTTTATTTCAGAATCAACAATATGTTAAGAACTGTGAAAGTTGTGACAGTTATAGATCCAAACACACGAAAGGAGACTTACAAAGGCGCCAAGAACACGCAGAACGAGATGATGTTTCCTGTAAACAAATCAAACAAAAAAGTTTAGAAAAATATATGATCACATTAATTTACAAACTTAAAGAATTTATGATCGTATAGATTATAGATGAAGACTCTACCAAGAATGCCAAAAATAGAAGCCAAGAGGTGAGTTGAGAAATGAGCCATTGATGTTGGTGGTGATGAAGCTCACAACAACTCACTAAGGATTGAAAGAAAGAGCTTGAGAAAGACTTGTGAAAACCAACAATATATATAGTGTCTCAAAAGCAAGTTATTAAAAATAAGGTGTGTTTTACATGTGTATTCTTTTGTATAACTTTTTAATGATTTCTAATACTATTACTTGTGGAGATAAACTAAATAATTGCATTGAATTTTTTTAGCTGCCAACGAAACTGGCTAAATTCATCGTATCGGGATACACTCGTCTTTCCGGAAAAAACCCTCACCTAAGGCCAATGCCCGTGAACACTCACCTGAAGGTACGACCGTGCGGTGAAATAAAACTCGGTCAATTTAAGGATCCAACTAGTGAAAGCCACCTAATCGTCTAGTCTCTCATCATCACCCTGGTGCCTCTGAAACTAAATGTTGTGGACAGAAATCGAACCTAGGTCACATAAAACATCAAATCTATCCCTTACCACTCCACCCCTAACTCATTAGCTAAATAATTTGCATTGAGTACTTTTTTAATTTAATAATATTATTATTTAGTTATAAGTTTCCCCAAATATATAAATGTTAATACCGAAATGATTGATACAAATTATAGATTTTATATCTAAGGATATATTATAACTTTGTTCTTCTTATATATTTTTCTAATTTTGTCAAGTGTAAGTTAGATACATAATTTGTTGTTTTGGCTATATGGCTTTGTTTTAAACATTATTTTGGTTTTATTGAAGAAAAAACTAAACTATTAACTGATTGATTGCAAGGATTGGTTATATTTTGCCTAAAATGCATCATGCATATGTCTTGTACTAAATGTTAAATCTCATGAAAGTTACAACTTAACGGTGAAACGTTTATCGGTTCCTTAATAAAAAATAATTAAAGTTAACCCGGGTTATAAGTAACTGGTAATAAAAGATAAGAGTTACAGCACAATATATATGTCACGTCAAGCTTCTTTTGGTAAAATTTCATTATTCTTATCGAAAACATGATCAAAATCATTTCACCTTTACTAAAGCTCCGCATAAAACGGTTTATTTATGTTTTGCTCAAACGATGTGTGTGACGACAGGCTACTCAACAGAATACCTATAGAAATCACGTGAAAACAAACTTTTCTCCTGACGTTGATTACAGGTCATCAATAACAGGCGAACCAGCATAATAAAGACAACAGACTACTCAACAGAATATCCATAGAAATCACGTGAAAACAGAATTTTCTCCTGACGGTGATTACAGCTCATCTAACAAACGAACCAGCATAATAAAGACGTGAAATATTTTATACTCTTCTTGCCGCGTGAAAATTATACTTGCTTTTATAGTTCAACTTTGTAATTTGCTGATTGAAATTTTGAAATCAATAACATTATAGTTTCTTTTCAGATTTAGAAGACAAATAAATATAAAAATTACACAAAATGATTTTTTTTGTGTAATAAAAGATTCATTATTCTTATAAAAAAACTGATCAAAAGCATTTCACCTTTACTAAAGCTCCTCATAAAACGGTTTATTAATGTTTTGCTCAGACAATGTGTATGACGACAGGCTACTCAACAGATTACCTACAGAAATCACGTGAAAACAGAATTTTCTCCTGACGGTGATTACAGGTCAGCAACAGACGAAACAACATAATAAAGACGTGAAATATTTTGTACGTTTTTGCCGCGTGAAAATTATACTTGCTTTTATAGTTCAACTTCGTAATTTTCCCATTGAAATCTTGAAATAATAACATTATAGTTTCCTTGAGATTTAGAAGACAAATAAATATAAAAGTTACACAAAATGATTTTTTTTTTAATTGAAATATCTTAAAACTTTTTAATATTTAAAATCGTGATTGACCTTTTTTTTATAATTTTTTTTCTTGTAAATTATGACGACAAGTTAAATTAAAGTTTTGCAACTACATAAATTAAATACAGTTCACATTCACATGGTTTTAGACGGCAACGCTATTTATTTATTATCATTACATATATATAGGGATTTATAATTTATATTGTGAATTCGGAAAAAGAAAATCACTTTTTTTTCTTTGCCTAATTTTAGGAAACTTGTTCTCAATACGTAATTTACAACAACTTAACGGCACTCAATCATTCTTCTACAACAAAGCTTCTACGTGTAATAATTCTAGAGACATATAGCGATAGGGGTACGCACGATTTGGTTGGGTAAAGCAAAAAACTGAAACTTTGGTTTTTGAATTTTTGAAAATCGTCCGATTTTTGGTTTTCTTGGTTTGGGTTAGGTTCGATTTCAACTTTGTCAGTTAAGCTTAAAAATTTTGGGCCAAAAATCTGCCCAAAATAATGAAATTAGGCCTAAATCATTTTGTTAATTAAGAACTAGTATCAATAATGAAAAAATAATTAAGAACTAATAGTTAATATACATTTGGGCTAAAATATTGAGTTACATATTTATTATTTTATAAATTACTTAAAATTAAAAAAATAAAAAATAAAATCTACAAATTCGGTTTGGTTCGGACATTCAGTTTTTTTTAGATTTTATTATATACAAATCAAAACCGAACCGTAAGTTTGGTTTTTACAGAAACATAAAACCAAACCGTCAGCTTTTGTTTTGGTTTAGTTCTTTCAGATTTGGATTGGTGTTTCAGCTTTTTGCACACCCCTAACCAGCGGTGGCTCTGCTAGATTGGGTTCGATGATCGAGCCACGAAGACAATCGAGGAAATCAATCGAACGCTCTACATTAAATTGATGGATCGGTTGAGGTTACATAATGATAAAATTAAAGGAAGTCCACTTGTAAACACACCCCTAATGCTAACGCCATCAAAGGGGTTCATATTTGCTTTTTTTAGGGTTTCTTCTACCTTCTTCTCTTGCTACTTTCATCATTTGCTAATTGTGGCATCCATATTTAGAGTATGTTAAATTTGGAAATGAGTTGTACATAATAATAAACTTTTGTGTTTTTTTATTCAACGGTGGATTTTTTTTTAAACTTTTGTCGTTCGTGGGACTTAAATCCAAAACTTCTAAACCCTCTTAACTTAAAGTGTTTAAAGTCTTTGTCATTGTCAATATACCACCAACCCATTGGTTAAAAAAATAATAATAATTCAAGTTATCGAGTACATGTTACATATTTTCTTTGCCTTTGTGTACATAGTACAAATTTGTCTAACCCTAAGCTCGTTTCAACTTATGAGTTATTGAGCTTCAGTTCGGTTTGTAATGGGCTCCATGTCTAAAACTCGAGTTTAGCTCATGAGTTATTTTTTTAACTCGAGTTTGACTTGTTTACTGTTTTATTATTATTTTATTATATGTATACACACAATTAGAGTTAGTTATACAAATTGTCTTGCACTATTGTAACACCTATAAAAGGTCTAATATTAAAAGGTTATTGAACTCCGGTTCAGGTTGTAACGGGTTCCAGGTCTAAAACTCGAATTCAATTAATGAGTTAATTTTTTAAACTCGAGTTCTACTTGTTTATTATTTTTTTATTATACACACACAATTAGAGTTAGTTACACAAATTGTTCTTGTAGTACATCACCTATAAGGCTTAATATTAAAAGGTTGAAAATTTGATAAATGCTTTATTTAAAGGCGAATATACATCATCTAAAATCTACTCCTATAATGCATCTACCGCCTACTTTGTGGGAGGTCCCGCTAGGTCAAGAGGCTATCAATAAATGTTTAATATATGTGGTTTTCGGTTTGTAATATGTTTTGAGTTTTAACACTATTTTTTTTTAAAGATAAAACCATTAGGTTTGTGCAAATTGACACTTTTACCTTTTTACAAACTATATGGACTATATATGTAATTTACTAAAAGAAAAAACCACAATCCCAACATAGCTCCCGCGTTGTTCCCACTATTGCACACCTTGACAACGCCAATTCTCTTGTTGGTGACCGCTCTCTCAAGCTAGAACCATTTCGATACACATCCCTCAAAACTCTTGCCCGTATGTGCTTCCTCTTGATGTTCCGATGAGCTTTGGAACCCAATCAGAATGCCGAAAAAATAAAATTTACAAGTTCCACAGTATTTCTACACCTTCTATGAGCCAACAACCATATTTTTAGTATCTAAAGGCCGTTACACAATCCTAATTGAAGTTGTTCATATCCATTTTGGATATATGGATTAATCTACTCTTCACAAACACATAGATGAGAAACGTGAGGCGGGGTCAAAATACCTCTAGGCCTCATCTAATCACTTAAGTGATGGGTTGTCGAAAGTTCACTTGAGATTCGTCGATGAGAGGAAGAAGACAGGGGACTTGGCTCTCCTTTTCATTTGATTTTTTCCTCACCTAAAAGGTAAAACTTTCAGTATACATGAAAAGGGATATCCTTTTTAAGAAAGTTATAATTTGAACAAGAACATGTTAAAAACTAATAGATCTCAAACATTTAAGTTAGCCTAAAATACTACTTTTTATTAGACTACGATACACAAACACACATACTAGTTTTTATCCCCCGTGTTATAAGGGTTGTTTGCGTTATTCGTTTATAATATATAATATTTATATATTTTTTTGGATTTTAATTTTATTTAATATACTTAGGATTTCGCAAATAAATGAGATGTTATAACCGAATTTAAAAGCTATCTGGGTTTGGTGAGACTCATGACCTGCTTATTTTTTTACTATAAAATTGTTTTTTAATTATAAATAATATCGTTTATTAAAAAAATAATATATTAATTTTTAGACAAAATAGCAAAAGACATCATTTATGTTTGAACGTTTTTTTCAGTGGATGCCCTTTAGCGAAACAAATGGCAGAAAACAAACTCGAAATTTTAAATCCCTTTCACGTTAAGTCCTTGATCACTAACCTCGTTAGTTTTTCTCCTTAAATCTGGACATGTGCAAGGCACATGAGTGTATTATTGTAAATTTACAATTTATTTAATAAAAACATTAATATATTTAAAATAAATACCTCCCCCACCCCATCCCCACCCAAACCCACCTCCATTCTCTTTATCTCTCTCTCTTCTTCCTCTCTCTCTCTCTCTCTCTCTCTGTGAATCCTCATCACCATATAGCCACTGACTAAACCCCTTTCTGAACTATACCACCGCCGCCACCATTCTTATATTCTCCAACTTCACCACTGTAGAAACATGAAATGAATCTGACCTGATCCATGACGATGTTCCCCGGTCTTCGAGATGAACGAACCACGACTCGATCTTCTTCTCCGGTAGCTTAAGATCTGCAATGGTTTTTGGGGGTGTGGAGGTGACTACTAAGAAATCTCAAGAATCTCTTGTTTACAGACACAAAAATGGTTATGGTGATGGCTCTTATTGAGAACAACCAACCCTTAATAAGGAGGTGGAGACATCCTTATATAGGGAGCCTCATGGCCACCATCATGGTACCCTAATGGGCCTAGCCCAGTTAGGGTTACCTCCACAAAACCCCCTCAGCCCAATAATATTGTATTAGCCCATTAATAAAACAAGCCAAACATAATAAATTAAGGTCGTAAGCCGGGTTTAGTACCATACCCCTACAAGCCCCCCAAGTCCAGTGTTGCTCCTAGGCGTGCAAGCGTTTAGGTGGAGCTCTGGACTTCATAAGGTGTGTTAGGATATGAGGCGGTTTTTTCCCCTTTCTTCGGCCTTGTCTTTATTGTCTTTGAGTTTTGAGAGATTTTCTCCATGATGGTGACATGTTGTGATCCTTATGATAATAATGGTGCATTGGCATGAATAAGATATAGCACGCATCATAACAATAGTGGCGCGGGGCCTGATAAAAGATAGAGTGCGCATCTCGATAATAATGTAACGCAACTTGCACGCGAGGCAGCTTACGAGCTATAAAAATAATGAAGCTTGCGCGCGAGGCGACTTACGAGCTATAAAATAATGAAGCAAGCGCGAGTTGCGGCTTATAAGCTGTAATATGATGATAATGACTGGCCCACAAGGGCCTCTTCTACGCAGGATGACTATCCCGGCTTGTCTTCAAAATAATAATGGAGGCACAAACGGCTAGATAATAATAATAATGTAATAGGTGCTTGTGCGACTCGTAGCCGAACCTGCAAAAACATATCAACTAAAAGTGGATGTATTACAAGGTTCCCATCCTCGGGCAAATTATGAGGTGTGCCCAACCTACGCTGGCGCGTGGCCTTTTGGGATATTATTAGGCTCCCGACCTTTATGTTTGGCGCGTGGCCATGTGGGATATTATTAGGCTCCCGACCTTTATGTTTGGCGCGTGGCCATGTGGAATATTATTAGTCTCCCGACCTTTAAGTTTGGCGCGTGGCCATGTGGGATATTATTAGGCTCCCGACCTTTAAGTTTGGCGCGTAGCCGTATGGGTTTATGAGGATTCCCAACATTTAAGTTTGGCGCGTAGCCGTATGGGTTTATGAGGATTCCCAACCTTTAAGTTTGGCACGTAGCCGTATGGGTTTATGAGGATTCCCAACCTTTAAGTATGGCGCGTAGCCGTATGGGTTTATGAGGATTCCCAACCTTTAATTAGGACGTCTTCCATCCTTAGGCGAATTATGAGGTGAGCCCAACCTAGTATTTGGATGTCTTCCACCGCGCTAATGTAGTGGTGATATACCATGGTAGTCCCCCAGTTCATTGCTGCTAAATAATGTTAGTAGCATTGAACTTGTAATAATAAACTTGTTAGTAATGTTTCAATCACATGCGCGGATGAGTATAAACAACTTTTTATATCATGTATAAAAATGATATTTGTTGTTTTAAGATGTCATATGAGATTAAGTAATCATTCATAGTCATATTTACTAATAATCGTTCCAAAGACTTGGTAATACGAACGTTTATTAGTAAAGTCTTTGACATCGTCCATTTCATTTCATAAACAAGTATGTAAGATTAGTTTATTAATAAAAATGGAGATCGTGTCAAGACATGACTTGAGCACCGCGCTTTATAACGGTTTGTTTGTATATCCGAACGTTTATTAGTAAATATATATATTTACGTATAATAAAAAGTCAAGAATAAAGCGTTAAGATACTTTTTTTTTTGAACCAACACAATTAAAAAGAGAGGACCTTTTGTAGTAGAATTCAACCCCTGTCATATCTTGATGCACGGTAAGAGAGGCGAAGTGTAAATACTCAACTCTATACTTTTGTTCCATGATAAATATGACATAATAGTTTAGGGGACTCTTGTGAAAATTGAAAATTAATTCTATTTAAAGAATTTATGGCCATGTGCTGCTACTGACAATGTTTACGTCAAAGGTGTTCGAATGGAGTACCAGTTCACCACCATAATAATATATCCACCATCTCTCTTTTTGTTCGCTTGAAACAGAGTATTATAATTTCATCGGAGCTCGGAGCACAGTAAAGACACGTGGTGACTGACGTTTAGTCCACCGTCGTACATACGTGACCCGCATGATTCATATATGGCCCGCATGGAGTTTCCCGGAAGCCGCTGCTGACTATCCGAAGCTTTCCTCGCTGTCTGAGGAAGCTCGAATTGACCCGCCATAAATTTTGTGTGATCTGCGGGAACCAAAATTGACCCGTAATTGTTCCGCTATAGGTCACTTGCCCTGCAAAAGCTTTGCTTGTGGCCCGTGGCCTTAGTTAATTGGTTGGTTTGAGGAAACGTTTGGTCCGCAGGAGTCAGAATTGACCCGCCGTAACATTTCCCGGGGCTTTTTAGGTGATCCGCATAAGCTAGAAACTATGACCGCGGAAGCCGGAAATTACCCGTCATTGTTTTTTCAGGCCCGTGGAAGCCGTGTTTAATCCACCATTGCTTTGCTTGAAGCCTGTTGGGTGATCCGCGGAAGCTAGAATTGAGTTGTAAGTCACCGGAGCTTTCGTAATCAACCCGCGGAAGCTTTTTCACGGCTCGCGGAAGACAGAAATTGATCCGCAGAAGCTATACGTGCAGCATGCGGAAGCCAAAATTTGCCCTCAAGAAAGTTTTGCGGAAGGCGGAAATGACTCGGCTTAGCTTTGCCTGGGCTTTTTACATGATCCGCGGAAGCTGAAATGATACGCCAGACCTTTTGTTTAATCCGCTTGAGTACGCATGGAGTACGCAGCGGCCGTAGTTGGCTTCGCATAACACGCATGCGTGCATAGTGGCGGAGTGTTTCACCTTGACGGCGTGCGTGAATAGTGGTGTCCGCACCTACGGTGGCCGGAACTTACTGCTTGATCTCACACATAGCACGCAATACTCGGATTTTGATCCGCATGAACCTTCTGTGGTGGTTAGAATTGATCTATCTGCACCCGTGGTGGCCGGAATGGCGATCCAAGGTCGCACATGCATGGCGGCGGAGTGGTGATCCGCGGGCGCGCATGCATAGCGGCAGAAAGTTGAGCGCGCATGCATGGCGGGAGTTGAGCGCGCATGCATGGCGGGAGTTGAGCGCGCATGCATGGCGGGGTTGAGCGCGCATGCATGGCGGGGCGAAGGGTTAAGCGCGCATGCATGGCGGGGTTGAGCGCGCATGCATGGCGGGGGGTTGAGCGCGCATGCATGGCGGGGAGTTGAGCGCGCATGCATGGCGGGGTTGAGCGCGCATGTATGGCGGGGAGTTGAGCGCGCATGGAACAGATCTGAATATCCACATCAGGTAGGTTTTATGTAAAAACCAACAGATCTGAAAGGATTTATAGATCTATGAATATGAAATGTGACTATTGCTCAAACGAACCCAGATATGAAAAAATCATAACTAGCTCTGGTATATTTCACTTATAAAAACACAGATCTAACGGTTTTCCCCAAAGTTTGGTGGTATTTCTTCTTGTATATTTCCGGATCTAGAAATATTTTCAGATCTATAGATTTTTGGACTTCCATAGGACAGATCTGAAAGAAGAAATCATAGAACCTAGAGTATTTGATGAACAGATCGGAGGACCGAGACGAAAAACAAGACGTGGTTCGTTGCCGGTCCCACGGATGGCGCCAATGTAGAAACATGAAATGAATCTGACCTGATCCATGACGATGTTCCCCGGTCTTCGAGATGAACGAACCACGACTCGATCTTCTTCTCCGGTAGCTTAAGGTCTGCAATGGTTTTTGGGGGTGTGGAGGTGACTGCTAAGAAATCTCAAGGATCTCTTGTTTACAGACACAAAAATGGTTATGGTGGTGGCTCTTATTGAGAACAACCAACCCTTAATAAGGAGGTGGAGACCTCCTTATATAGGGAGCCTCATGGCCACCATCATGGTACCCTAATGGGCCTAGCCCAGTTAGGGTTACCTCCACAAAACCCCCATCAGCCCAATAATATTGTATTAGCCTATATAATAAAACAAGCCAAACATAATAAATTAAGGTCGTAAGCCGGGTTTAGTACCATACCCCTACAACCACCGATCCCGTATTTCCACCCCCAACCTCCGGCGGCAACCTAAAACTCCAATCAACGATGTCGGTTTGAGTATACAAAGAGATAAGAGAGGGTTGGTGGTGGTCACAGGCGATGGTGGTAATGGTTACCGGCGATGGGTGTAGATGAATTAGGGCTAAAGTTGGTGTTGATTTTGTAATTATGATAACTATTGGAGATTTCGGGGTTTTTAATTTGTTGGAGTTACAGATGGAGGCAGCAGGTGGTGAGTGGTAGTAGCGGCAGCAGGTGGAGCCGGCGACAAGTGGAGGCGGTGAAAGGTGGTGGTTGTTTGGTTGGTTATGGTAGCGATGGTGGTGTTTGGATGAAACAATCCATTCAAAAAGGGGCAGATCTGAGGATCACAAATCATTAATTTAATCCATCGATTTTAAATCAGAGATGATGGAGATGTCTGTATCTTCCCCTTTTCCGTCACATCACCACCGATGGGTCTGTTACTGGTGGCCGGAAGAAATTAGGGTTCGTTACTGGTGGCCAGTGGTGGTGGTGGAACTTGGAAAATGGTGTTAGGCAGTAGTGAAGGCGTGTGGCGGTGG
This sequence comes from Bidens hawaiensis, assembly GCF_021521415.1. Lineage (NCBI taxonomy): Eukaryota > Viridiplantae > Streptophyta > Magnoliopsida > Asterales > Asteraceae > Bidens > Bidens hawaiensis. Next base: position 399,411 of record NW_027492133.1, on the reverse strand, counting down.
TGAGTGTCACACCCCAACCTATGGCGGAATATGGCGGAATATGCCGGGGCGCTGCATAATTGTATCATAGCTCAAAAGACATTAAAATAAATACACGTGTCAATATCTAAATTATTAAATTCATATTATTCAAGTACTCAAAAGCACAAACATTGTCTCATGGAAATAAGCATTACAATTAAATAAAAAGAAATAGATAAGTCTTTAATTCATGCATCCTAAGGTCGAATCTACTCTTTAAACCTCTTGCTTCATCCAATATAGCTACCTGCGCCATGCGGGAAAATACATAGTTTGTCAACATATAGTTGAGCAAGTAATCACGGTTTTTAAATACATATAATATAAAAATAACAATTCCTTGCGATAATATGAAATACTACAACTAGCATAACAACAATATAACAATAATATAAAAGTTGTCTTTTCATTCGAATCCCACGGATAACGAGCTACTCCGACGACGTATGATCATACTAATGAGGATGAGGATGAGATACCAACCACCAAAACATAAAATAAACATATAGTCACATTTGCACGTATAACTAATTGAGCAATATCATATAACGCAAATAGTGGAATTATAGTGAAAAATGATTTAACGCATGATGCCCCCAAAATATAAAGCGGTAAAAAGGGGGATGTGAATTACTTACCTTTAGCAAGTAGATTAGTGAAGATGAAACGACAATAACAATTAAAGTGAAAACGATCGACCTCCTCGATATGCGTAAAGGGCCTATTTGTTAACAATAATATTAATAAACGAAGAAAATTTAATGAGACATAATGACTTGAGATTTGATGGGGTTTTAAGCAAATTTGAGATTAACGAATTATAAGTCCAAATATTAAGGTTCTTAATCGGTTTAAATAATTTGTAGTCTTTTCGGGTTTAAATTCATTACTATAGTAATTGTTATTTATTATTTAATATTATTACCATTGTTGTTGTTGTTATATTAGATTTACACATGAAATATTTTTAACGATAAGAAACTAAATGCACATTTACTATAATCTTTTTTGTATTTATATTATTATTATTTGATATTTATGCTATATTAACTATTGATAAAAACACAACTATTATATAATACTATTGTTATTATTATTAAATTTGCGTTAAAAAAAAGTAGGTATTAATTGTGATAAATAATTAAATATTATATAATGATAAATATTAACGTGAAAGTTAAACGAAAGATTTTTATTCAAACACCAAATAATTCGATTCGCTAAGCAAATGTAGAAAATTAATTTATTTCTTTTTCTTTAAAAAAAGGAATATATATGTTAGAGATATATATATGAAAATACCTAAACGTTTTCTTTATAAAAAAAATACTCATATATATCTACTTTATAGATAGATTAAAAGTTCAAGAAAAACAATAACCCGTGGTTCAGTTTTAACGAAACCATGTTTACTTAATGTTATAATATCAACAAACTTGATCAAAAACTATATATAAAAAAATTTATACTCAAAACCGGGCCTGGCAGGGCTTGAACCCGCGTCCAGGCCAATTTAAAGCTTGTAACCAGAAATAGAGGTGCACAAATCGTTTTTTTTAAAAAAACCGGTTCGGTTATTAACCGGACCGGTTTTTTTTGGCCCGGAAAAAAACCGGTTCGGTTAATAACCGGACCGGTTAATAACCGGTTTTTGTCTGACAAAACCCTAACCGGTCTAACCGGTTAGGACCGGTTTAGAAACCGGTTAGAACCGGTTAATAAACCGGTTTTTTTATTAACCGGTTTTTTAATAACCGGTTTTTAGGTTAACCGGTTTTTTTTTTATTTTTTTTTATTTTTTTTTTTAAATAACCATTATTTTTTCACAGTATAAACAAACCGGTAACTACAAGGCAAACCGGTAACTACAAGGCAAAACGGACTGACCGAAGCCATTCTTTGCTTTCGTTGTTAGGGTTCTTTGCTTGGAAGATGAGTATGAGTGTGTGTTGGTGAATGTGTTTTCAACAAACCAAAGATTAAAAACACATAACTTTCATTTATAGTTTTTACATTAAAAATACAAACATTAAATCGTTATCGCATATTCGTAACTCAAAAATACAAACATTAAAGAATGCTTAGACACGATTACATGAACAACTTGCTGTTTCTTACTCATTATTTGCCTCCATGTTTGCTGTTTCTTTAACTAATTTTCTTCGCTACCCGATCCCGAGCTATTCCTTAGGTAATCGTCGTACGCGGCTTCTTCATCGGTCATTGGTTGAGTGTGTCCTTCATTGACCTCGTCTTCATACAAGCCCGCCTCATACTCCATTTCCCCCTCGAGTGAGCGTTGATGTTGTGCCCTATCTAAAGAGTCCAAGTAATCCTTGTAGCAAATCGACATCTCTATAGCTGGTGGAGTGAGTCGAGTCCTCCTAATCGATATAACCCTGCCAGAAACAGAAAAAGCAGACTCCGAAGCTACCGTGGAAGCTTGGACCGTTTGTAAATCTTTGGCCATGGCGGCGAGGATCGGAAACTCATCCTCCTTACCTCTCCACCAAGCCAGCAAATCTAGACTTCTAAATTCATCCGGAGTCATGTGTTTCACAAAGTTGGTACCACCATACCTTCAAAGTTCACTGCTTGGGGTGTTTACCTTTTGACGTTTACCGGCGTCTTCCTCAAAAACCGGTTTTTAACCGGTTAACCGGTTATGGAGAAACCGGTTAACCGGTTTTTCCACAACGGTCAAAAACCGGTTTTTTTATAAACCGGTTAACCGGTTTTTCCATAACCGGTTATTAAAAAAAACCGGTTTTTTCATTAACCGGTTTTGGATCTAAAACTTGTAACCGAAATACGAACCGGCGGTTTGTAAACCGGTCAAACCGGTTTTTAAAAAACCGGTTTTCGTAAAAACCGGTTTCCGGTTTAAACCGGCAAACCGGTTCCCAAACCGGTTTTTTTGACCATCTCTAACCAGAAAGGAGGTGGCCATCTAAGCCAGCGACTGAGATGATTAAAAAACGGAAAGGATTGTTTAAATACACTATACTCCAGTTCATGTTCTTCCCCAAATAAAACCCTAGAAATCCAATTAGCCTAAATCGATAAATGTTTGATGAAATTGATTTTGGGTTAATGCTTAATGGTTAAAAAAGAACTGGAAGGATGTAGCAATTACTAGAATATTAAACAAATTGAGGGAGAACGGCGAATTATTTCCTTGCGGCCTGGCTGGAGATCAAACTCGTGCTTGGCGGCTTTATAAACTGAAATTAAGTTAGGGTTTGCGTTCGAGGGATTAAAGTGAATGAGTGTGCGAGGTTAATTGAATTATATCCATGTTTATATAGCGTTTTAAAGCCTAGGTCAGCCGTGGTTATTAATCTTTTTAAACGAGTTCGTTAGCTGTCAATAGTTAATCATTTACCCGATTTAGAGTGTCGGTGTGACTCGTTTTTGGTATCCATTGATTTGGCAAGATCAATTTTGATTATTCTCACCGAAAATTGAGGAACAAGCAAGGGAGGGGATTTATAGCGCCGACGGTGGTGATGGTGTGGTGGAGGGAAAAATATTTTGGTATTTTAAATTTGCAAGAAGGTCCCTCATCTTTTGTAGTGGGTGCAAGAGTGATCAAAAGTTAGTTAGGGGTTGCTTTGGCATATCTTTAATAGTTAGATTATTTTATAAATAAAAATAATAAAAAAATAATCGAGACTAATTCGAGCGTCATGAAATGAAATAAATGATCGATAATAGATTTACTAATTTGAATTAATAACATAGAACGAAAAATAAAATTTTAAACGGGTCGGGTTTTAGAATCCGAAATTTAACAAATGTTACAATGAGGGCGGGTGGTGGTGGTGGTGAGGGCAGGTGGTGATTGTGATTGTGATTGTTTGGTTTTAATATTATTATTTTAGTTTTAATATTATTAAATAAGTATGTAAATTTACAATAATGCCCTCATGTGCCTTGCATATATCTAGATTTAACGAGAAAAACTAACGAGGTTAGTGCTAAAAAACTTAACGTGAAAGGGATTTCAGTGTTCAATTTCATATTACAGATAGTTTAATTTCATATATGAGCTTCTAAACGTTTAAAGATTTGTCTAGAACGTTTAATTTCAGATCTGAGCTCTGATTAGGGTTCTGAACTTCAAAAATTTTTGTTCTGAACTTCTAAACTTTTTGTTGTGAACTTCTAAACTTGAACGTTTAAAGGTATTCGTTTTTAGTCAGAACGTTTAACTTGAACGTTTAAAGGTGTTTGTTTTTTGGTTAGAACGTTTAACTTGAATGTTTAAAGGTGTTCGTTTTGGTTAGAATGATTTAGTGTCTTCAGTTTTGTTCAGAACGTTTAAACGCAATATTTTGAATTGTAATCAGAGCTCAATTAAGTATATTATTCTGTAATTTCATAATCGATTGATGAATCTAAATCCATTTACACATCAATTTGATTGATTAAATCATTATTTTTTTTTTATCAATTTTGAAGATTCTTAATGTTCAATGGCGTTTCATTTTGATTTTGATTTTAGAGATTTCATACTTTAAGCTCTGATTATGGTTTAGAAATTGGATGAGATCATGAGTTCAGAATTTGGATCAAAATGAATTTGTAATCAACGAATTTAATCATGAACTAGTTTGGGTTATTTACGAAACTGCCACATCATGTGTTTTAATCCAACGCTCTGAAGGTCACGTACGTAATGTATGATAAGCCATTATTGTACAATAACCCACCACTATATATATATGGGAGGAATAACCTAAAAACAAATAGTTTCCTAGGAAGACTAGGAATAAATCATATCCATTGGATCATGTTAATCAATAGTTAAGATTTAAAATTACCAAAAACCGACATAGTTTGCTATAATTATTCTTTCATCATATATTGTAATGCCCATGACAAAAGTCTATTGGTTTTTACCATTTCTAAAAAACTCCTTATTATTATTTGAACCCTTATATATATACATATGGGAAAGTTAACGTACGAATGAAATTAACGTGTTAATTGTGAGAATCATATGATATAATTACACAATTACACTACTTGTATAGATAATTAATCTACTTGATTCTTACAATTAGCACGTTAATTTTATTTGTATTTTATCCAAATCCTATATTATTATTGTTGTTATTATTATTATTATTATAGGAAGGATAAAATGATAAATTAACAAAAACTCTTAAAATTAAGAGTTTACAAATTTGAAAGCCTAACTTACAACTCTTGAAGCATCTAATTGAAATCCTGCTCATTGTGATGGAGCCTGCCACAATTTCAAAATCTGAATTTCTACTGAATTATGATTTGTGTTCGATTGATAGTAGTACTAAAACTTGAATCATTGAATGTCAATGTGTTTTACATGTTGTTTTTGTCGCTAATTGTGTTAATTTCTATTGTATTATGCAATTATAGGCTCACATTGAGCACATTACCAAATAGCAGTAGGGTTTGCAGCATCACAATTCACTTGTATTGAATTGATTGTTTGTGTAATAAAAGCTTAAAGGACACTCAATTGAAGGTGATTTAATATTGATTATAGTTTGGAAAGAGATCTTTATTTGGTTAAATTTATCTTTCAAGGTTACGATTCATTGAATATAATGTGTAGTATACTAGTATTTCAAAGAGATCTAAAGAGATCTTGAGCTCAACTTATTTATAAAGCTTGAGTTCGGCTTATTTCAAGCTTGAGCTCCACCCGCTTAATATTTATTTTGTTTAAAATTTTGTTATTTATATATTTATATAATGGTTTCATATATAAACGTAGGTTGGAGAATCCAAGTGTCATTATGTTGATAATATCTACTGGGATTCTAGTAGGAGGTATTACTCATTACTCAAGTAAACAACTAGTAATTTGAACATTGTGTGGTGAAATGTATTTACACTTGTGTGATAGATACTCCCCCACTAATTTTTTATAAAACATTTGGCATTTAAATGCTACAATTCTTCAAGTTTATACACTTGCTTGAACTCTGAATTTGATTAAAAACACTGGGATTTATATTTATGCTTATTAACTATAAGCATACATATACAAATAGTTAATGATGCTTATATACTTGAAATAATAAGTTATTTGTTATAGTTGCAAAAGAGATTCCACTGAATTTTGGGGTTTTATATTTGTCATGTTTGTCGCTTGACTTCCCTTAAGGACCAATGTTTTGCTAATGTCACTAAAGCCAGCGTGGCAATGTTACTTAGTTTTGGAGACGAGGTTGCTAAAAGCAAACGATCACTTGTGTAGTGTGAAGATACCCTCCAAACCTTATGTATTTTCGTATTTGAAGCATAGTATGCATTCAGGGTATACTTTATACTTATTATATTATTTAAGTATCATTAATATTAATATTCTTTACTTAAATTTTTGTTATTTACATTTTGATTCAGATTAGAAGAAAACGAAGCAATAAAGGGTCCATTTGGTTGAGTCTCATACTGATAGGTGAGTTCTTCTTACTCTTATATGTTTTTATTGTCTTTTTTTTCTATTGATATTATTTAAAGGGTGTTTGATTTTGTATTTTGGAACGAATTATCTTATTTTTGATAAGTTTGACATTTTCGTCAAAATTCTTTTGTAAATTAAAATGAATAAACTGGTATTGCTCGGGCTAGGGGTAATGTGGTCATTTGGCAGTAATATGAGGGTGTTTCATTTTTATTGTCAATGTTGACATTTTAACCTTTTTAATAAATAGGTATTGCCAGCCTCCTATTTGTGTTCCATTCAGAGTTCTGATAGTATTTTATCGAGTTTGCTTGTAGTGAAGTAACTTTGATGAAGGGTTTCTGTGCAGTTGACCAAACTTACAATCATTCCATGCGCTAAACTTCTAGAGACTCTTTTCTTCAGCAAGCAGTTAAGGTGAAGTTTTCTTTTTTTTCCTTTTTTTTTTCTAATAAAATTTTCTTTTGCATCCCGTTGACAATAGATTTAGAACATTTTTTCACTTCAAAGTTTAATCGGATATTAAAATCTAAAAGAGTAATTGGTTTCTTTATTTGACAGTTTGTGAATATTCACAAACCTTACTAATTGGTTTCTTAATTTGATTTTGTAAATTTGATGGTCGTGCTCTTCTTAAGATGCCAATTATGATATAACTTGAATGTGACTTAATGGTAGAGCCATCACTTTATTAGTGAGAGGTGGAGGGTTCAAACCTCACTATCACAAATTTATATGGGAGATATGAGGGATGATCCTGGCTTGCCAGGGTTCGAGTCCTGATCTCACCCGGTTTTACCGGCTCCTCGTTGTCGTGCCGTTTGGCGGGCGTGGGGCCGGGTTTTATCCAAGGAATCCCTCAATTGGTGGACCGCTAGGGGCTCCGTCCGTCCGGACTCATGGCCGGCTCGGACTACCTTTAGCCAATAGAGGCCACGTACGAAATACCTGACGTTATTCAGTTGGTCGTTAGAAAAAAAAAGATGCCAGTTGTGATGGTTGGAATATTGGAGATGGATGAAAGACAATAATGGTGATATTTATGGGATTTAGATTTACAAGAAATGTTTTGTGGTGATATGCCATTTGTGTTTTACTATAGCAATGCTAACATTTTACAATAAAATATGCAATTTTCATTTTGTACACAATTTGATTTTCATATTAAACGCTATATTTGAATTATATCGTATCGCGCGAGTACCTATTAGCGTGTGTGTATATATAGAGTGAGGATCCTAAGAGAACCTTTTTAAATTGAGAACTTTGAAAACCATTTTGGGCCGAAAAAACCTTTTAAAAAATTAAGAAAAAAAATATGAAACGAAAAAAAAAATGACGAAAATTTTAAAAAAGTAAGAAAAACCAAAAATTATGATTTTTCATCCCGAATTCATAAAAATAACACCTAATTATATACATATGTATATTTTTATTTATTCTTGACTTACATAGTGTACACATATGTATATTATCATTATCTTAATTGCACATATGTGTATAAAGAATAACATGCATAAAATTAAAAACATACGTATTATACATATATGTATAATTTTGCTAAACTGATATTTTTTATGAAGCCGGGATGAAAGAAAATTTTTTTGGAGTTTTTACTTTTTTTATTTTCGCGTTTTTTTTGTTTTATAATTTTTTTTATATGTTTCTTAAAAAGAGTTTTTTTGTAGTCCAAAATGGTCCTTAAAGTTCTAAATTTCAAAATAGTTCTCACATGATCCCAGTTATATATATATATATATAGAGAGAGAGAGAGAAAGAGGTTGGATCAAATACAAATAAAAATATTGCACAAAATGTGCGAACTGAAGGATTTACAAATTTTTTATGATGGCATTTTTGTAATTAAAAGGTTTACTCTTTTTCATCTTCCTGCTTCAAACATATCGATCAATTAAAGCTTTCAAAGCAATAAATTAAATATAAATTACCTAATCGACCAGTTGTAGATACTATATCAATCATGCAATTGTAAATACATAATCAATTAAATCAATTTCATGAACAAAAGTTTACTACAGAGACAAATTGATGCTTACAATTTATACTAATCCATCAATTGAAACTTGTGAATTGAACTAATTGAGCAGCTACTTCTTTTTACAAATGAAATTGATTGATGATTTGAAGCTTGCAACAGAGATTTTTTAAAATAACAAAAGGTTCAAAAAACAGAGTATAATAGTTACTGGTTATTACGCTTCAAAGGTTTTCAAATGATACTTAGAGTAATTATTTTCTTATGTAGAGTAATTATATATTTGAATATTATGACCTAAACATATAACTAGAGTAATTTTTACCATAAGTAGAGTAATTATGTTACTGGTGTTGTGAGTAAACATAAACTAGAGTAATTTTCAATTTTAAGTAGCGTAATTTTATATTATAAGTATATTAGTTTTCAATTTCAAGTAGTGTAATTTTATTACAAATAGAGTAATTTTCAATTTCAAGTAGTGTAATTTTATATTGCAACTAGAGTAATAAACATTTATAAAGTCAAGTAATTTGTGAAACAAGGGGGATTGGTTCCTTGATGGTTCGTTCGTCAATTCTATATTAGTTTGTGGTAATTTGTTTGATTTCATTATTACTCTAGTTATATAAAAAACATTACTCTAGTAGAGTAATTATCCTATCTTCTTCTCCATCTGAACATCCTTTAAAAACCCTAATACTTCTGAATCTATAATCGCCTGGTTAGCGCATTACGTGAGTTCAATTGAACGATCGCATAACTTAAATTGAGGTGTGCGACTCATGATTTTGGTTCTAAAATCAAATTATCTGATGGTTCTAAAATCAAACTAATTTGATGACGATGCGAGGCGATTTTGATGGAATTTGAGAAACAATTTGATGGAAGTGATTAAAATTGATGAAGATGCCGAGCGATTGTATTTCTAAAGGGTGAAGAATCAATTTCTTGTTATTTACGATTATGTCATCGCCCAAAATTCAATTTTTGTTCAGTTCTCACGTTTAGTACGATTTTTCACTTTGTATGATAACCTTCCCCTATATATATATTATAAAATAAAGATCAGGTAAGAACCATTAATGAAATTGTGAACTATGAGAATCAATGTGAACCAGTAATTTTTAACGGCTATATTAGATTAACTTTTTTTTTAAATTTTTACATATATGTATATAGAAGAAAATTATGGTTCTGAACATGATTATGCTAATTTACAAATATGTAAATATGTGTTTTTATATTTGAAAATTAATTATTATACATATATGTTTAATAATGTACATATATGTATGAAGCAAATTGAATTTTACCAATTCCACACTTTTGCAGTTGGCCGGTAATAATCTCAACTCAGAAAATAGTTATCGTTGGTCTCACCTTTAACACTAAATGTTTTCATTGAATCTCCGTAAAAAAAAAACAACTTAACTCCATTAAGGTTTTTCTTCTGCGCTATCTAATGAATTAGTTTTCAGCATGCAATAATTTCTTCCACTAACCATATACTTAATATAAAGAGGAAAAATAGACATTTGTTATTAATTAAACATTAATAAATAATAAACCAGTCGAACGACAGTGACGTAAGAGTACTTTTAGTTACCTAACACTTCTCCACCATACCGGTCTAAAGTAACTAGTGATGGTACAAAAATATAGATTGAATATATAAGGGCAAAAGACGTATAAAAGATTTAAGATGGACAAAATAGTCATTTGTGAATTATAAGACGTTGTTAATTGAATATACTGAGACGCTGTTAAAATTGAATGCCAGCCTTCTCCGACGTCGTTCCGGTCCGGCGTCTTTTAACTCTATGTAAGTTGTAACCCCCAATTCTCCAATTAAACCCCACCTTCAATAAGCAATCAATTCCAATCTTTAGATGTCATTAAGATGAATGTGAACTGCTTACCCTGCTTGCCATCCGTTTCAGTCCCTCACGACGTATTAAAACAAACCCTATTTCATATCCCAATTGTCGTCCCTTTAATCTACGATTATTCAATTTTGCCTCAATTTATTTTTTACAAATTTAATAGATTAGTTGTAATGATTTTTATGTTTCGTCTGTAATTTCTACAACCCTTGATTTCTTTATGGTTATTTGATTGATCTCATTCAGTAGTTTTGATGTGTTCAATCATACACATGGTCATTGCTTCATACTACATTAACATATGTTAAGTTGTTATTATTAATCATCTGTATAATTTTTTTTTTTTGGCATATCCAATATTAGAAAAACAGAGGACATCTCGTCTGAGACAATGCTAATACTTGGGATCATAAACGAAAAACATAATATCAACTCAAGATTTAACACATACTTAAATTCTTTGTTAAAAATGTTTGATAAAAGTAGTTATCTAAATAATGGATTTAGTATATTATATTTACATGTTATTTACTAATCCATTTTTTCTCTCTCTTATAGCAATATTGTTCCGTCTTTATGTAATTGTTAAAAGTGTGCAGTAGGTTATAAATAGGGAACATTCATGTAAAAGTACCATATATTACTTTTTGTCAAAATAGTTTTTACTTTAGTTTTCTTAGTTGAAGAGGCGATTATGCAACATGGTTCGATATTATAGAAGATTGCTAACACTGGGCCGATTAAACATTATAGAAGATTGCTAACACAATTTTATCCTGTGTTCTATGAAGTTTTATTTTGTGTTTTTTTAGTCTAAAGTTGGTTGGTTATCGACCATAGGTAGTTAAGTTTTTAGAAGCATAAAGCTGCTTGGTTTACTTAGCATTATCTAATGCATATATAAAAAAGTTGCTTGATGTATATGCTCATATTTAATCATAGGTTTTTTGATTAGTTTGACAGACTATAGTGGTGTTTTTAGTAGGAAAAGAGGGGTGCTGTATTTTAATTTGACATATCACTTTATATAGTTAGATGAATTTATCATAAACAAGGTATTTCACTCAAGTAACACTACAAATTTGAATGAATTTGAGCTAGTTCTTACTGTACATTTATGCACTCTGGAATCATAATCAGTTCATTTTAAAAATGTATCTATTTGGTTCCGGTCGAAAAGGATTATTTAAAAACTTATCGCTATCAAATTTGGTTCGGGCCAAAAAGGCTCATCTTAAAAATGTATCAGTTTGGTTTGGGCCCTTTTAAAAAGATATCAATTTGGTTTTGGTCAAAACAGATCACTTTATGTGGGTCTCAATTTAGTTTGACTGTTTGGGTCAAAATAGGTCACTTTATAAAGTTATTAATTTGGTTCGGATCATTGGTTGCTTGAGTCTTTGTACTCTATGTATATTGGGTTCGGATCATTAGTATATGTATATATTCTATTTTGTACCACTATTTCCCCCCCTTGTCATTAACATTAGTATATTGGTTTCTGATCATTAGTATATGTATATATATGTAGGGTATGTAATTAGCTGACTGACAATTGATCATAACGTGAATGAAACGTTTGTTTGAAAATTAAAATTAAATAAGTTAACAAAATGCGCATAGGTTTTCTTTAATGTGACTAATGTTTATATCGGTTATGTTCCTGTTTAAATCACGATATACACACACACTAGATTTTATCCCCCTATTACGGGGGTTGTTTTACATTATTCGTTTTTAATATTTATATATGTATATTTGGATTTTAATTTTATTTATTGTAAACAAGTTAATAATTAATATACTTGAGGTTTGATAATAAAATGGTTTCACAACTAAATGATATGTTATAATCCGGTTTAAAAGCTATCTAGGTTTGGTGATACCCATTACCCGTTTATTTTTTTATTATAAATTTTTTCTTAATTATAAATAACATATTTTTTTAAATAAAATATGATACTAATTTTTAGTATATCCCTATTTTATAGGATTTTCATATCAAATATTATAAGATTAATTTTTAATATAATGAGATGTTATAACCCGTTTAAAATCTGTCTGGGTTTGGTGAGACCTTTACCCGTGAATTCAGATCAAATGCGTGAGAAACATTCATTTACAAATAAAACAATCTGATGGCTTGAGAGAATGGTTGTTTTACATTTTTTGTTTTTTAATATTTATTTTTGGATTTTAATTTTCTTTATTGTAAGAAAGTTAATATACTTAGGGTTTGATGATGAAAGGGTTTCATAAATAAATGATATCTTATAACCCGTTTAAAAGCTATCTGGATTTGGTGACCCATGAACCGCTTATGTTTTTTACTATAAAATTGTTTATTAATTATAAATAATATATTTTTTCTTTTTAAATTGGATATTAAATTTTAGTATATCCCTATTTTACAGATCAAATAATTGGTAAGATTAATTTTTAATTTAATGAGATGTTATAACCCGTTTAAAAGCTATCTGATTTTGATAAGACCCATACCCATGAATTTGGGTTAAATCAATAAGAGTCCTCTATTTAAAATTTAAGCAATCTGGTGGCTTCCATAAAACGAGGGAGCGACCACATCGCGACACGTAATATTTTAGGGGTTTCATATATACTAGAGATAGTTAGATAGAAGAATATATCCTTAGATATAAAATCTATAACTTCGTATCAAATCATTTTGGCATTAACATTTATACATATATTTGGGGAAACTTTTCATTAAATAAAAATATTAAATTAAAACTGTACCCATGCAATTATTTTGTTTATCTCCACAGGTAATATTATTATACAAAAGATATGCAACTATATTAAGAGCATGTTTGGGATTTAGTTTGAAAAATGCTTATTGATTTATTGGTGTTTTCAAAAAGCTAATTAGTTAAAATGTGTTTGACAATAACAAAAATCTTTTTTATTTTAGCCTTTTGAAATGATTAAAAAGCATTTTTTCAAAAGCCCCAAATCATTGCTTTTTGAAAAAGCTAATAAGCATTTTTCAAACACAATCCCAAACATGCTTTAAGTGTCTTCATCTAGTAGAGCCCATTAAGGCTTTGGCATAGAATGAATGTAGCGCCCAAAAAGAAAGTGCTATAGTGGTCGTTAACAAAATCTTGGCTGCCACATTAGCATTGTTAGCGCCCATATAACTCCACTACCTTCGGTATCTCTCATTGTCACCTTAATTAGCTATATTGCATATACAATATGTATACTTGCTACTTACGTGTCTGTAGTTAGTTTTAGACTTTTGGTTAAAATCACTTTTATAAATTTGAAGCCCACAGTGCAAAATCTTTATATTTTTATATACTCATCTAGCAAACACTATTTTGGTCACCAGGACTATTCGGGACGGCTGAGGGAGAGTGATAATAAGACCTCACATTTAACACCTAAAACTTAAGGTTACGTATTTATTTAAAATATTGCAAGGTTTTAATTAGTAATGGAATTATGTTTGTGATGTATAAGTGGTGCGTCAACGCTAGTTTGGAGTTCCATCAAGTCCCGATCGATAAACAAATACGAATTAAACGATTAACTCTCGTTTATATTAATTAGAAATAATAGCTCAAAAAACTTATTACAGTCTCTCAAACCCTAACTCGGTTTGACTCTTGATAAACCTTAACTCGGATGCATCTCGCGTTCTTCTTTAAGGAACCCTAACTCGGTTACATCTCACATGTTCTATAATGTATAACCATACCTAGGTTTATATAGAATAACCTAACTTGATAATCAAGACATTACTAGTTATAATTACAAAACAATTAGAAAACATATTGTAATTATGAAACATAACCAACTATGGCCAACTTGTCAATATTAATCCCTCAAGTCCACCGACTTGTGACATGGATTCAGAAATTATATCCAATATTACATTCTTGTAACATCTCAGAAAATCCCATATTTATTTTGGGCCAAAATGTCAACTTTGGAAAATGAGGTATCAAAATATTCTCAAAGATAAGTAATGGAAAAATAAGATAAGAAAAATAAAAATATTTCCATAAAAAAGTTCATCCCACATGAAAAGAGGGAAGAAAGTGGAAACATTCCACATAGTTATAAATAGGAAAAAGAATTTTCCTCCCATATTGGAAAATTATAAAATTTGAAAGCTCTTTATAAGAAAGAAAATTTGTATAGTAATAGTCTTATGTGGCTAACCACTCTCAGTGGTCCTAGCGGAGGATGCGAAGCACCCGACGCGCACAGGAACGGGCTTGGGCGATGGGCGCAATATGGCGCTTTGATGACGCACTTTGCCCTTCGCACGCTTGTATCGCTGCTTGAAAGCCGCCTTAGTAATTTTAAACAATGGAAGTTAGATCAAGACGTGACAAGCTACCAAAGTCTAGTGACTAAAAATGAAAAATTTAAAAATTTGATTCCTTCGCGCGGCGCGAAGGAATTGGACTCAAACACTTCGCGCTACGTGAAGTAACCATGAAGTAACCGTGTCTTTGAACGACACGTGGCAACACATCATAGGACACGTGGCACGCCTAGTGGTCAACTCACCAGACCTATTGGTCTACTTAGCTCGACGCGAAGGACAAAGATATTCAGTGGCGGTTAATTAACCGTTTGCGCTACGCGAACGAATAAAATGAGATTCCTTCACGCTACACGAAGGAACACATTTTCTGCCTATAAATAGATGGCCATGGGATGAAATCCCGTTCGTCCAATCACACTCCAATCACATATATTACCTTGAAGTTCGTGCCACGACCTCGACGCATCGACACGTTCGTTGTCTCGAAGTACGTATAAGAAGTAGAAGTTCTGTCGGTTTATTCTCTCGATTTCCCGACGATAAGTAGAAGTGCTAATCGCGTCAAGCTTAAGCATTTCATATAAATAAGCCAAACAAGGTAGGGGTTCTGTCATATTATTTTATTATATATGGCTTAGACCCTAGTAAGGGATATAGCCCAAACCTTGATTAGATAATAAGTGAAATATAGATTTCATAAGACGAGATTGTGGATAGAATATTATTTCTTTATTTTTTCTAAAGATTTTATAAACGTTTCTTATGAAAGAAGAAATTCGATATATGCGTTTCTTCATGAAGAAGAAACGTAGTGCATAAATGATGAACAAAGAGAGGACTAAAGGTCCTTATGTTTTATAAAGAAATGAATATCAAAGTAAAGGTTATGCGAACAAACTAAAGGTCTGAAGCTAGATCGTTGATCTAATATTTATAAAAGTTTATACTTGCACTATAGGTCCGAGGTAACAAGAAGCATAAATCAGTAAGAGACACTGATCAAGAACAAAAGTGAATACGTCCAAACTCTTTACAAGTTTATAAATTAAGTCTTTAAATGTTTACGTGGGATTATTTATCTCTAAAACTTTATAAACAAAGATAATCGTTGGCCGTCAGGCTATCGTATATGTTTGTCCGGATCCTTACATATGTGGGTAGACGGTGGGCACACTGCACCACACTTGCTAATGCCTCCACCACGTTGGGCCGGACATAAGTAATGTCCGAGAGGGGATTATCTTGTGTATATGGGTAGTTGCTAAGTCCTCGACCCTTCGGTGTTTGCTGAGTGGTTTCGAGTTGAGCTGGATGTTTATAATAGTAATATAGACTTTCAGAACTTGATTATTTCCTATGTCACGTTGGGCCGAGGCCTACGATGTATCGAGGGGATAATTAAGTATCAAAGTTATTTTGTGTTAACGTATTCACCAGCATATAACTGACGTATTTTTCCCAACATTTCAGGAAAACAAGTATAGTACAGATAGCAGGGATTTGAATCACACATGAAAATAAAGGCTCGCTATATGGAGATGACTCAGTTTTACTTAATAAAATAATATGAACAGGTTTATCAAAACTTTATAAATCATATACTTGGATATTCAATATCCAAAACATTTTTTAAATAAATTAGTATATTATTTACAAGTACTCGGATACTTAAGAATCTGAGAAGATTTCAAAATAAATAATTTGTTTTAAATAAAGTCTTCCGCTAAATCAACCCGCAACTCTGATATATTTACAAAACAGATACCAACTATTGATCACACGTCTAGGCCCTAAGTCAGGGTATGACAATTCTTAATCTAGGTTATGTCTTAATCCCCATTCCCCAATACTGTAGAAGACTTTTGATAATTCATAGATGACACAAAACTTTTCATAAGGCTATGGATTTGTATAAGATCAAACATCCTAATAACAAACATGTTTTCCATGATGATGATATATTAATACTTATATTCCTATAGGATAAGGGCTATTTTACGGCTTAATGGTTCATTGAGCCTCTTAACACATCACAATTTTCATATACTAGCTATCACCAACGAAATATGCGTAGTAACATGCACATATTTCTAAATAATTTATAGATTATTATTATTATTATTATTATTATTATTATAAATTAGTAATTCTTGTGGTGAGGGTCAGTGGACCCTCCCCCCCCCCCCCCCCCTTCAGGTTTCGCCCCTGAAGCCAATCATATGGTACACCAACCAGACCATAACAAGGAACAAACTCAACATCATCCCCGTTCCTTAAATTATAATCTTTGACAACCGGGTTGAATCGCTTAAACATGTATTGATGTCCAGCACCTATTCGTGCACTAATTACTTCTCTAGTAGTAGGATTTCCATTAATTCCCATGTGCAAAATAACTCCAAGCTTCTTTTTCACATTGAATAGATTTGTGAACTTCATATCCATATGATGGATTAAATTGGCCTCAATGCTATCCTTTGGCAAAGTAACACGCCCTAGATTACTTTACTCGTATTGAACTCACTTAGAGTTTTGGCCCCTTAGTATGTATATATTATACTATCTGACCCCCACTAAACAGAAAAACAATATATATATACTATTTGACCCCTACTAAATGGCACTATTCAATTTGACCCCAATTAAATGGCAACTAGTTTTTTTTACCCACGCGTTGCCGCGCAGGAATACTTATCGCTGACATTTGTTTTAGATATGAATGGAAAGCAAAGGGATACATTAATATATTGGCGCCGGTTAAGATGTTTGTACATACGGCATTTGGCGTGCTGCCCAGAGATGGTCAAAAAAACCGGTTGGGGAACCGGTTTGCCGGTTTAAACCGGAAACCGGTTTTTACGAAAACCGGTTTTTTAAAAACCGGTTTGACCGGTTTACAAACCGCCGGTTCGTATTTCGGTTACAAGTTTTAGATCCAAAACCGGTTAACGAACCGGTTAATGAAAAAACCGGTTTTTTTTAATAACCGGTTATGGAAAAACCGGTTAACCGGTTTATAAAAAAACCGGTTTTTGACCGTTGTGGAAAAACCGGTTAACCGGTTTCTCCATAACCGGTTAACCGGTTAAAAACCGGTTTTTGAACGTTGTATAACGGCTATATGCCCGTTTTTTTTTTTTGACCGTTTTTTTTTTTTACCATTTTACCCCCACAAACATCTATATATAGTTTAGGTTGGGTATTGGTTAGATCACACTCGATTATACAACTCCAAACGCTCTAAACGTTTATTTCATACGCGATTATTTTGTTATCTCACGCTCAATTATACCACATTACCACTCCATACGCTCTTATTTCGTAGTCGATTATCATGGCCTCCCAAAGTGCTGCTTCATCCGTCAACATGGGTGCCTCGAACACGGGAGAAACGGTCGTTCGGGTCATCCCCACGAAACGAAACCATGATGTTTGGCAACATTTCGACCTATGCGAAATGTCTAACGGTAGCCAAAAAGCTCGATGCAAACATTGTTTGAAGTTTTATGGCAAAGATGCAAACTCCACTTTAAAAGCGCATGTACAAAGGCCCTTTTGCAAGGCCTTGAAGGACGAATCGGGAAGTAGTTCGCAGCCGGAGATGACGAATCAAGGAGCGGTGTTTACGTACGACCTTGAAGCGGTACGTCAAAAGTTTTCAAACTTTGTGATTCAACAAACACTTCCTTTCAACCACTTCGACAACCCTCAATTCACGGAGATGATGCAAAACTATGTTCAACCACGCTACCAACACGTAAGTCGTTCGACCCTTAGAAGAGATTGTCTTAAAGCATGGAAAAACGCTAAATCCGAACTAATTTCATACTTTTCAAACTTACAAACTGGTGTAAACTTAACAACGGATGTGTGGTCGGTACCTCATGGTTCGCCCGACTCATACATTTGTGTGACGGCTCATTGGGTTGACCCCGAGTCGTGGCAAATGATGAAACGAACCGTTGCGTTTCAATTGTTTGATTACCCGCACACGGGTAGAAATATTTTTAAAATCTTGGATAAAGTCATTCGACAATACAAGATTGAACATAAAATCTTTTCAATTTCGTTTGATAACGCGTCCAACAATACGGCCGCGGTTGGCCATTTAAAATTAAAGTATAAACCTATTTGTGATGGAGCGTTTTTTCATAGCCGATGCATTGCACATATTATCAACTTGGCCGTGCAAGATGGGTTAAACGTGATCGAAACGCAAAGAAACAATTTTAAAAGAATGTTACGAGATGTTTTTAGCAACAATAAAACATTTTCAAGATACAAAAAATTTTGTGTAGAAGCTAATTGTCAATGGTTGGGGCCAAATTGGGATTGTCCAACAAGATGGAACTCGACTTGTAATATGTTTGAGAAAGCCATCCAACAAAAAGAATCATTAATTGCGTTTCATCAAATTTTGTCAAGTAGGGGTAAATGTGCACCGTACGATCCTAGAAACTGGTTATTGATTGAGATCGTTACGGAGGTCCTTCAAATTTTTAAATCTTGCACAACTAGTTTATCCGGGGTTTACTATCCAACAAGCCCCATTGCTTTACCAAAAATTGCTGTCATGTGCACAAAGTTGAGTGAACTTCATTGTAGGGGTGCACCTTATTTTGATATGGGTGTAAAAATGAAAGAAAAATTTAGAAAATATTTTCAAGAACTACCCGCTGTTTTGACATGTGCTGCTGCGTTAAACCCTTGCATCAATGTTGGTGGTGTTGAAGCTTTAATAGAAAAAATTTGTGATGAGCTAGAGTTAAACGACGATCAAAACCCCTATTATAGCCAAACTTTAAAGAATGCTTTCAACACCACCTTGTCAAACATGTATGATGTCTACCTTACAAAATACGGGTCGTCTTCCCAAATTCATGACTCGTTAAGAGCTGTTGCCCAATCCCAATCCCAAACCGACCTTGAAATGGGGATGTACTACATGATTTGGGAAGACGCCGGTAAACGTCAAAAGGTAAACACCCCAAGCAGTGAACTTGGAAGGTATGGTGGTACCAACTTTGTGAAACACATGACTCCGGATGAATTTAGAAGTCTTGATTTGCTGGCTTGGTGGAGAGGTAAGGAGGATGAGTTTCCGATCCTCGCCGCCATGGCCAAAGATTTACTAACGGTCCAAGCTTCCACGGTAGCTTCGGAGTCTGCTTTTTCTGTTTCTGGCAGGGTTATATCGATTAGGAGGACTCGACTCACTCCACCAGCTATAGAGATGTCGATTTGCTACAAGGATTACTTGGACTCTTTAGATAGGGCACAACATCAACGCTCACTCGAGGGGGAAATGGAGTATGAGGCGGGCTTGTATGAAGACGAGGTCAATGAAGGACACACTCAACCAATGACCGATGAAGAAGCCGCGTACGACGATTACCTAAGAAATAGCTCGGGATCGGGTAGCGAAGAAAATTAGTTAAAGAAACAGCAAACATGGAGGCAAATAATGAGTAAGAAACAGCAAGTTGTTCATGTAATCGTGTCTAAGCATTCTTTAATGTTTGTATTTTTGAGTTACGAATATGCGATAACGATTTAATGTTTGTATTTTTAATGTAAAAACTATAAATGAAAGTTATGTGTTTTTAATCTTTGGTTTGTTGAAAACACATTCACCAACACACACTCATACTCATCTTCCAAGCAAAGAACCCTAACAACGAAAGCAAAGAATGGCTTTGGTCAGTCCGTTTTGCCTTGTAGTTACCGGTTTGTTTATACTGTGAAAAAATAATGGTTATTAAAAAAAAAAAAAAAAACCGGTTAACCTAAAAACCGGTTAATAAAAAAACCGGTTTATTAACCGGTTCTAACCGGTTTCTAAACCGGTCCTAACCGGTTAGACCGGTTAGGGTTTTGACAGACAAAAACCGGTTATTAACCGGTCCGGTTATTAACCGAACCGGTTTTTTTCCGGGCCAAAAAAAACCGGTCCGGTTAATAACCGAACCGGTTTTTTTAAAAAAACCGGTTTGTGCACCTCTGGTGCTGCCTAATTACAAAAGGAACATATATAGTTGTTGTTATGTTGCCTAAGGTTATTCAAAAGATTCAATATTTGGTTATACAAAATATTTATAAAAAAAGATTCAATATTTTGTTATAGAAAAGGCACTTGCTATTGCCTGCTAGTGGCGTTTTCTTTGCGCCTGCTCTTTCATGGGGCTTTCTTTTACTTCCTAGTTTTCTTAGAAGATGGTTCAGTGTCTATTTAGAGTTGATATTTTTTGTTAGATGTAGGTAATAGTATATGAACGAAGCAAGTGTTGAAATTTTTACCTGATATTTGGCGGGGCAGCTTTGTTTTTGGATTTTGCTTTAGGATCCAAGGTGTTCAAGACATTGTCAATTTTCGAACACACACCAAACCAAAGTAATGCGTAATGATTAATAAAAATAATGTACACATGCCAAATTAACCATGCTGTCGAAACATAATTCATACACATATTTGTAAATCAATTAGTAACATTTATAGTTTTATTAAAAAAACAAAAAACAAAATTAACCAATTGGCCATGATTACAGAAAAAGCCTGCATACCAAGTACTAACTAATATCCACTTTTTCTTAAATGCCTAATCTACAATACATATCAAAATAAAGAAGTTAAAATGTTAAAATTTGTACCTTGCTATCTTCGTTTTTTTCATTCAATTAAAAGTCATTCTTTATATACATTTTCAAATCATTATGAATCGTTTCCATATAACACTACCAATCTGTGTCTACAACATCATGAACTTCAAAGAGTTTCTTCATACCCATATAGACAACCCTGCACATTTTCACACATGCATTATATCAAACATGAGTTGGGAACAAACAGCGGACACCAAACTAAAAGAGAACCAATTAGCATTACTTAAAGATACTAAACATTTGAGGCTTACATTATGTTTGACTCCTATGATTCGACGTGATCTTCACAAACGAAACGTGGCTCCTCATGGAATTGCGAGTGGGCTTTTTTGCTGCAGCTCAAGCACTTTGCATAGTACAACGTGCAGACCGTGTTAAATCCTGTAATTGTGACCTCACTTGTTTAACGAACCTGTTGCAATAGTATTGTTGGTCAGTGGATGTTTAGTTTATTTTTTAGTAGTTATAATTGCTTTAAGAGAGTACTTGATTTAGTGACAAAGCTTTTTTTTTTGTCTCATTTTCGGTTCTGACTGTTATGTGGATACGTATCTTGGTATGTTGATGAATTTATCAAAATCAAAGCCCCATAGCCTACGTTATCCACGCACATTAAGGAAAATAACTAAATGAAAGCTTTAACATTTTGCCTAAGACAATGCTAACACAAAACAAAATTACCAAGAAAACTTATATTGACCTAATTGGAGTAATTGAATAAAGCACAAAAAATGCTGGCAAACATACATTGGTAAAAGTAGAAATTATGAACTGAAAAATCAGATAACATACCGCACATGCTTCACGTTCCGCTATTCTTTGCTAATGATGAACCCACAAAAATTACAAAACATAGGCAAACCAAACATTAAAATAGGGATTTGTTTTGTGTTCCAAATCATCGAATTAGATGTAGTTACTTTTGTGAGTTAACTGAAAAATGGTTTTTAATATGTATGTATAATATATTAGGTTATTTTTCTTAGACTTTGGTCATAAAAGTTTGATATATATACTATTTGGCCCCTCAACTTTAGTTACAAGCTTGGTTTATTAGACTTTTGTCACGAAAGTTTCAAATATATACTTTTTTGGCCCTTAATTTTGGTAATGAAACTTTTGTATTTTTAATTTACACTTTTACTTTTTGACTCCTCAACTTTGGTAATAAAACTTTTAACCCAAAATTTTATCATAACAAATCACACCAATATATACCGACTTCCCATCACGTACTTGCTTGTTGCTGCTGCAAAGCGAGAGTGGAAATACTTGTTGCTTATGAACTATCAACATTTACAATTTTTTTTATATATCACTTATCACGATATGATAAAGAAGACAATTAATTTTTACCTTGTTTTGGATCGTTTTTTAATCAAAAAGCAGGGATGGCAAAAAAAATCCTAATCGGTTTTTTGGGTCAATATGGTTAACTTTTAAAATTAAAATGGGTCATAATTGATCAAAAGAATTTTTCAAAGAGGTCAAGACAGGTTGGGAAAATGCTAGTAACTTTTTGTTACATGTTACAATTGGTTTGTTAATGGGGTGGAATGGACTAAAACAAGCTCCATCCTATTTAATTTCAAACAAAACCCACGAAACCAAATAGAAACCGAGAAATCAAAACCGAAAACATCGAAACCGAACAGATACCGAAACCAACCAAAACCAAAAAAGAACCAAAACCGAACCTGAACCGAGACGAAACCGGTTTTTTTAGCGAACGAGGATGACGGGGGAACCGAGACGAAACCGGTTTTTTAGCGAACCGAGATGAAACCGTTTTTTTTCATTTTTGATTTATATTTTAAGTTATTATTTTTGTATTGATTTTTTTGAATTTTTTAAAGGGTTTTTGAATCCCTTTGTATCATAATTTTTACTTGGGTCAAGATGGAAGATAGGTTAACTTAACCCATCTTAACCCACATAACGTTTTTTTTCTAAACTCATTATGGTCCATACCTTTGCTGACCCAAACTCATTTTGCCTCATCATCCAATTCAACCCAACCAATTAACTATATATAGTAAAAAAGTAAAGTTGGTGCCACAAAATAAAATAGGTTCCAAGATTTTCATATATTACCGGATATTTGTGCTACAAAATCAATGAAGTTACTCCTTACCCGTTGGTTTTTGTGATGTTAGTAATTGGTGTTTCCCTGATTTGGCTTTTTTTATTTTTTCCATTTGTCATTGTTAAAGGGCCATCAAACATGTTTAAAAACATGTTTTAATTAACATAAGTTTAAAGTATTTATAAAACATTTTTATTATAAATCTAACTCTAAAAACGTCAAAGTTTTACCAACTGAATAAATATCATTTTATAATCTTTTATTTGTTTATATGTTAGTATTTTTTATATGTGAGTTTGACGAATTTATTTTCTATGTTTTAACGTTTTGGTTTTATACCATAATGAACGTAATTGGTAGTGACCGAATTCGCTTCGACTCTGTTTTTACACGTTCGGGCTTCAACACTCTGGTTTTACCAATAGAATAAATGTTGTTTTAAATATTTTACGTTTCTTTTATGTTTCTTTTATGTTAATTTGAATTTGTTTTTTGGGTTTATTATGGTATCAGCTGAACCCACATCAGTGCATCTGGTACAATATGTTGGATACATAAAAATATCCAACTTGCGCAGATGAATGCTGGTGCCGCAAGGTCCTGATTGGGCCAAGTGGCACCACATTCATCCAAACCGACTGAACATTAATTTTATCTTATTTTTTATTATTATTTATTTTGTTTTAACCGACCGAAATTTTGTACTCTCACCACCTCAACGCACAGGACCGACAATGCTCGGGTTTGAACAACGCTCGGGTTTAGTGATTGCGCCACCCCATTGGTTTACCTCAATTTTTATATATTTTTCGCTTTAGTTCCGGTATTGTGACGAATGTAACTGAACAATTTTTTTTTGTTTTAGTTCCGGTATCGTAACGAGTATGACGTGTACCGACCAAATTCCTGTAGACTCACTGCCTTAATGACCGCGACCGACAACGCTCGGGTTTACCAACACCTGATTTTAATGACCGGCGCCACACCATAGGCCCACCTCAACTTTAATTTTATTTTTTGTTTCAGTTTTGGTATCGTAATGAACACAATCGAAATCGTAACAGACATGACAAAAACTAACCAGGTTTGCATAGACTCACCATCTCTACGTCGAAGACCAACAGCGCCTAGGTTTTACAAACGTTGCTTGAACCGAAAAGAATGTAACCGACACTGACCGAATTCACTTCAACTCACCGTGGGGTTTTACCAACGCCCGGGCACCAACAGCCGGGTTTTGCTGCTACTTTTTATAAACATGTTAATTTAACGAACTTTTTTAAGTTTAGTTATATCCACCCAATTCGTGTTGACTATCCGCTACCACCCTCGGGTTTGCCAACCGATTTCCTCGCCACGCGCGAGTAATTTAGTAGTTCATATTATTATTTTAACACCTCTATCAAAAACTATCTATCACACAGCATTAATATTTTGATAATTCAATTCTATTAATATATGGCCTTATCTTATCTATAAATGTCACAACAGTACTTTTAACGAGTTATATTTAGATTGATCATTATAATTAATATTTTAATTGAATACACAAATAGGTTTAACTAATTTATTTTGGAAACCAGAATAAAATATTATATTTTGTGTCTCTTTCTAAAATAAACTAGTTAAACCTATTTATGTATTCAATTCAAATATTTATTATAATGATTAATCTAAAAATAACTCGTTAAAAGTACTTATGTAGTATCTAACGGATCATAATGTGAATGAAATGTCTGTTTGAAAATTAAAATTAACTAAGTTAAAAAATGCTGTTAAAAATATAAAAATAAAATGAGAGATACTTGTAAATTGTTTTATTTGCATAGGTTTTCTTTTATATGGCTAATGTTAAAATCGGTTATGTTCCTGTTTAAATCGCTTATACACCTTGGTTCTGCTAAATGTAATGTGGGAAGCATTCATTTTGGACATCTTCTAAACCATGAAACCAAATTTGAACAAATTGTAACAGTCCGGTTTCGGTTACAAAGATAAAAAACTGTTAATAGAACAATATGGTTTACGGTTTGACCTAAAAGCCGCAAGAACCAAACCGTAAGCACGTAACCATTTTGGTATCATATAGTTAGAAGAATATATCCTTAGATATAAAATCTATAGCTCTGTATCAAATCATTTTGGCATTAACATTTATACATATATTTGGGGAACCTTTTCATTAAATAAAAATATTAAATTAAAATTGTACTCATGCAATTATGTTGTTTATCTCCACAAGTAATATTGTTATACAAAAGAATACACATGTGAAGGCACACCTTATTTCATTGACTTGCTTTGAGACGCCTACATATATATTCTTTCAATCCCCCCTGTGAACTTCATCACCACCAACATCAATGGCTCATTTCTCAACTCATCTCTTGGCTTCTATTTTTGGCATTCTTGGTAGAGTCTTCATCTATGATCTATTTGATCATAAATTCTTTCAGTTTTGTAAATTAATTTTGTTTCTTTTTTGTTCGATAAATTTACAGGAAACATCATCTCGTTTTGCGTGTTCTTGGCGCCAGTGTACGTCACCTTCCATGTGTTTGGATCTCTAACGATCATATATAGTTCTTAACATATTATTGGTTCTAAAATGAAATTTTCATTCTTCCCAGGCCAACTTTCTACAAGATCTACAACAGAAAATCCACCGGGGGATTTCAATCCGTCCCATACTCAGTTGCTTTGTTTAGTTGCATGCTTCTTCTTTACTATGGCAACCTCAAGACCGAAAATGGCACGATGATCATCACCATAAATGCAATCGGCTGCGCCATTGAAATCGCGTACTTAACTTTCTTCCTGGTCTATGCCACTAGAGAGTCTTTGGTACGTCTATTAATATATTTTTTTTATGCATTACATTATTCACATATGTTTCATATATGAACATATAAAAAACATTTGCATATATGTCATTTACAGAAATTTACAATCAAGTTAGTTGTGTTGTTCAACATATTGTCTTTTGGGTTGATCGTGGTAGCAACATGGTATGCGGTCGAACAACCACTTAAACGAGAAGCCGTTGTTGGTTGGATTTGTGCAGTCTTTTCAGTTTGTGTGTTCGCTGCGCCGCTAAGCATTATGGTAAGTAACTATTAATCTCTTCATTTATTAACTTAGTTATTTCAACTAATTACTGATTAATGTTTAATTATCAGAATCTAACTTTTCTTTCCGGTTTTTTTCTTTTTTTTTTTTTTTTGGCAGAGATTGGTAAGACTGCACGTAGTGGAGTTACATGGGGCTTCAAACGTGATGATGTGGCTGCATATCTCTATGTTAAAACCATTACGTGACATGCAAATATGGGGCCTTTATCTTTGCCCGCTAAGGCCTTAACGGGCTCCAAAATTCCAAATGTTGATAATTGAGCAATTAATGCAATGAATTCTTCTAACGGGATAATTCATTAAAATGCAAACTTGCAAATATAATAATAATAAACTTCAATTTTTTTCACTAATAAACTAAGAATTTAACCATTTTTGTCACACCAATTCTATATTTTCTACGTCGATAAGCCTTGAAAAAGATGGATCAACTATCCAACGATTTATCTTTTTGGAAGGTGGATGAGGCGGTGATAATCGAAGTTGTTCGAGTGCGAGTTAAACTTTTAGTCAAGGACGACTGAACCTCAGGACCTGAACTGCTTGGATGAAGACCGCCACTATAACGGAAACGAGTGAAACTTTTATTTGATTAATATGCTTTTGTATTTTTTTATTTTTATTACTTTTTGTTGTTTTAGCATTTAAACTATTATATTTGTTGAATTATAAAGTATTAAGTAACTAAAAAATGATTAAGTAATAATTGCAATTTGTTAAAACCATTACACTTGATCTAAAAGGGGCTTTAGTGAATTCAATTTTATCTACATGGAGTCTAGTGTCATTTTAACGAAACAACCACTACATATAGTCTAATAAGAACCAAAAGTGTTGAATACATGCCATTCTCACTATCATTCTTCCTCACCCTATGTGCTGTAATGTGGTTTTTATATGGATTTTTTATCAAGGATTATTATGTTGCTGTAAGTATACATTTTATATATTCATGTTCTTTATTTAACAAGCTTTTTTTTGTTGATATCATCCTTGAAAGAAATACTAAAAAATAATGTAAATATATTTTTTTTGTATCTTCATAGTTTTAATAAAAACTTGAAAGAATTTTTTTCATGTATAAAAGCCTACAAGTTATAATATGTATGAAATTTTTTGTTCTTATGATATATTAATATGTGCACATTATAAATCTAACTGATTTTGTTTTAATAGTGTTTTTTTCCCTCACTTTTTTGGTAAATTTTTTATAATGCTCAAAAGTAAACTTGTCTTTTGTTTTTGTAGACACCAAATGTGCTAGGGTTCCTGTTTGGCGTGACACAAATGATATTATACTTGATGTACAAAGGCAAAAATGAGGGCTTGGGACCAATGGCTCAACTAAATGGTCAGGCGGCAGCTGCGACCGTGGTGGACTTGAGGACAATAATGGAAATGCAGGAACAACCCGCAGTGGAGATAGAGGTAGTGTTGGAAATGCAAGAGCAATCAGTGGTGGTTGGAGATGAAGCCAGTTGAGAAAAGAAAGAAAGACGTCGCAACTAAAGTACGTACTATGTGTTGGTTGATTGCATATAAAATAGAAGTTACAAGTTACAACTAGCTAGCCGAATATAAGCATGAATGTTTTTTTTATATATATTTTTAAGATGGGGGAGAACACGTTTAAATATAACTATAAATGCTGATCATTAGGTTAATCTTTTGAATTTACCATACTTTCTAAAACTTATTATATAGTAAATGCTTGCTTTTATGCATTCACATCACACATGTGGATATATATGTTTCTCTTTAGAACAAGTTACATTAAATGAAACTTAGCAATTAGCAAGAACAGTAATTAAAAGCAAATTAGAGAAACAAAACAAGAACATTAAAATTAGTTACACCTCATCTCTAGAAACAGATTGTTACTAAATTTGCTTGTTAATATCTGGTTGTTTGACCTTGACCTGCCACTAATCATTTTTTTATCGACGTTTTTGACTCCGCACTAAGCCACTAGTTTAAATTTAATCATTAAAGCATTCATTTGCTTATTTAATAAAGCTGATTCCTCGATGGCTTCTCCAACTTGTCACAATGAAAAAAGGTATTAACCTTAAGCTTCTAAAAACACCATATCACTCTCATCTCTTTATTTAGGCAATGCATGTCAGAAAATTGGTGTTGTGAAGTGTGACATGAAAGAGAGAGAGAAGAGAGAGAGAGAGAGAGAGAGAGAGAGAGAGTGTTTTAAATCCTTGGCTATGTGCGGATATTTGAAGAGAGAGAAAAGAATTGTGAGTAATGTGTATTAAATGTAAAAAGAGAAAGGTGAAAGAGATTAAGTAGTGGGGTGATATGGCAAAGATTTTTGTTAAGTATTTTAGTTTGTATTGGGGATAGTCTAAGAAGTTCTAGGTGTTATAACTAATTAGACTCCTTTCTATAACGCGGATGCATTTGGACGCACTTAGCTGAGGTGGCAGGCGCATGCCAGGAGTGTAGCATTGGGGCTACATGCGTTTTGAAGAGGTCCATGTCACCACGAACACCCTAAATGCATCTATGGTGGGCCACACTGAATTTAAATTTTTTTTTTAAATCAAACATTTACATGGTTGTTTTTAAATAACTAATGTTAGTAAATAATAATTAATAAAGAGTTTAACAAAAAATAAATAATAACTAATTTAAATAAATAAAACGTTTAAATAAATACTCATTTATTACAAAAATTAAGCAAATAATAATAATTAATATTTTTAAGTTTCTAACGGCAACTAAAATTCAAAATAATTTTTAAGTTGCATGCTGAACACTTTCTAGCCTTCGTTTATGGTTGTTTTAAATCATGTAGTATTGTTCCAATTTGTTTTTGTTTTTTAATTTAAGTTTTATCTATGTAAGTTCTATTTATTTTTTTTATTTTTATTTTTGTTTAATAATTTAAGAAAAATCCAACGACTTGTTTTTTAAATATTAATTTGAATATTAATTTTCTTTTTATAACATTCAAATGACTATTTTCTTTTCAATAATGTTATAATAAAAGTTTTATTTCATTATTTAAATCATTTCTTTAATAAAAAGAATATATATGTTAAATAAAAATAAAAATAAAATGATGATGTGGAAATAATAAGATTGCAAGTGGGAATAATTAATATGATAGCATTGAGGGTAAAATGTACATGTGAAAAGAATGAGCAGAAAGTTGATGTGGAATGCTCACTAGGTCTGCATCTGATAGCGTTGCAAATGATCTTATCTATGATTCCTCACCAGAGCTTGGCCTTTTAGCGAATAACCATCATAGAAAAAATAAAACGAGATAGTTAAAGCATGCATATATATATATATATATATATATATATATATATATATATATTTATCTCATTTGAATTTTCCAATAAGTTGTTAGTCATGTACGCTAGTTTATTAATTAAGCTTTAAGTAATTTCGACTTTCAAAATCCCTAAATTAATTGTGAGATTAAATATTGACAAATGTTTAGTATCAGGAGATGCGCATGAGTGTATCATGCCCATGAATCGGTATCTCGTTGTTACCTTAATTCGTTAAACTGCTTATACAATAGATGAACTTGCTGCTTACGTGTCTGTAGTTAGTTTTGGACTTTTGGTTAAAGTCACTTTTATAAATTTGAAGACCGCAATGCAAAATCCTTATATTCTTATGTACTCATCTAGCAAACGCTATTTGGGTCACCAAGACTATACGGGACTGCTGGGAATGGTGTTAATAAGACCTCACATTTAACACCTAAAAACTAAGATTAATGTATTTATTTAAAAATTTGTAAGTTTTTAATTAGTAATGGAATTCTGTTTGTGATGTATAAATAGGGCACGTCAACACTAGGTTGGAGTTATATCAACTTTCGATCAATAAACAAACACGAAGTAAATGACTAACACTTGTGTATATTAATCAGTGATAATAACTCAAAAAACTTATTATAGTCTCTCATACCTTAACTCGGTTTGACTCTTGATGAACCCTAACTCAGTTGATTCTCGTGTGTTCTTGATGAAACCCTAACTCGTTTGCATCTCATGTTCCTCTTCGATGAACCCTAACTGGGTTACATCTTACATGTTCTATAATGTCCGGTCATACCTCGGTTTATATAGACTAACCTAACTTGCTAGCCAAGACATTACCAATTACAATTACAAAACGATTATGAAACATATTGTAATTAGGAAAGATAAGTGGCTCGTGTTACTAAAATCTAGACTAGGCGCCGATTAATCCTCGATTAGTCATTAGTTTGCACTTCATTGTAATTTTGGACTAATCGGCCAATCAATCGATCTATGGCGAAATCCAGCCAAAATCAAGTTTAATCGGATTTAATCGGTTTTTTCTGATGAGGTTCTGGCCAAAATCGGC
The DNA here is from genome assembly GCF_021521415.1 of Bidens hawaiensis. Taxonomy (NCBI): domain Eukaryota; kingdom Viridiplantae; phylum Streptophyta; class Magnoliopsida; order Asterales; family Asteraceae; genus Bidens; species Bidens hawaiensis. The sequence goes on along the minus strand of NW_027492133.1, from coordinate 368,500 downwards.
GGTTTCCGGTGAGATTTCGTCCAAAATCAACGGTTTTCGGCGAGATTTCAGCCAAAATCAGCGGTTTTTCAGCAAGATTCCAGCCAATTTCCAGCCAAAATGTGTTTGTGTATTTATAAAACTGAAAATTTCATATAAAATTTGTGCATGTATATATAAAACTAAAAACTATAGGTTAAAGTCCAATCCGATTAATCCCGATTAATCGCTAGTCCCCACCCCACCGCCCGACTAGCGACTAGCAATTTTTATAACACTAAACATAGCCAACTATGACCGACTTTGCAATACTGGTGTCTCAGGTTCACCGACTTGTTGCATGGAGTCCGAAATTACGTCCAAAATTACATTCTTAATCTAGGTTATGTCTTAATCTCCATTCCCCAATACTGTAGACTTTTGATAAGTCATAGATGACACAAAATTTTCATTAAGGCTATTGATTTTTATAAGATCAAACGTCCTAATAATAAACATGTTTTGCATGATGATGATTGATAATACATTAATAGTTATTCCTATAGGATAAATGGTTATTTTATAGCTTATTAATGATTCCCTTAACCTCTGAATCGGTCAAAGATAGAGTATGTTTAGTTTACTAAATTAATGATTCACTAAGCCTCTTAATCAATCAAGCCTTTTCAGCACAAAGTTGCCAAACAACCCCTAAACCCCTAAGTATGTTTGAAAATAAATAAGGGATCTTTAACTCAAAGCTAAAAGAGTTTACATGGTTAAATCATAACTTAACACATCATAATTTTCATCATATACCGGCTATCACCAACGACATATGCTTAGTAACATGCACATGTTTCTAAATAATTTATAGATTATTACTATTATTATAATAAATTTAATAATTCTTATGGTCGGGGTCAGTGGACCCTCTTACCCCCACAGGTTTCGCCCCTGAAGCCAATTACTTTTTTGATGTATTTCCTTATCTTCTCGCACGACCCGTAACTCTGAATCTCATATATATTGGTTCACCAATCGGACCTGAACAAGGAACAAACTCAACATCATCCCTGCTTCTTACGTTATAATCTTTGACAACCTGATAGAATCGGTTGAACACGTATTGTATATGTCCACTAGTACCAATTCGTGCAAAAATTACTTCAGTAGGTCTAATGCTTCCATCAATTTCCATGTGCAAAGTAACTTTAAGCTTCTTTTGTTCATTGAATCGATCATTCATCTCCTTATTCATATGATATATATATATATATATATATATATATATATATATATATATATATATATATATAATATAACAAAAAACCGAAATTTAAAAATGGGTCAGGTTTTTTTTTGGGTTTTGAAAAGCAACAAATGTTACATCCGGCCCGACAACCTGATATGCCCGAATTTTATTTTATTTATTAAAATTGAAAAATTATAAATAAAATTATTTTATTTATTAAATTATATATATATATATATATATATATATGAAAAAAAAAATTATTTTATTTATTAAAATTATATATATATATATATATATATGAAAAAAAAATATGTATTCTTAATGTTTAAACCAAATTACTCAGCTAATTAAAAGCCTAAAAATTTTTTATTTATTAAAATTATATATATATATATATATGAAAAAAAAATATGTATTCTTAATGTTTAAACCAAATTACTCAGCTAATTAAAAGCCTAAAAATTTTTTCGCCCTCGGCTCAAAATTTGTTCACGATTCTCGAAGACGGCCCTGGTTGTGCCGCATATTTTTTGTTTTTTGTTTTTTAAAGTTGAATTTTTTGCTTGCTAATTTATATTTACGATTATATATTGATGCTGACTGAATTCGCGTCGGCTCGCAGCGCGTTGGAATGTGGTTGTGTCACGTCAACATTTCTTTTTTTGTTTTAAATATTTTTTATGTTATTTTTTTGGGGCTTATTGGAAAAAACTGAAATCGAAGCAAACCCAAACTAAAAATTGAGAAAAGTGAAACTAAAAGGTTTTCAAAAATTCAAAAACTAGCGTTTCAGTTTTTGGTTTGATTTTACCCCAAAAATGACCCAAACCGAATTGTCTATACCCCAACCACTAGTATATGTAATATGACTCAAGAATTAGTACACACAGAAAAAGGTAAACATGTTAGACGAGTTGAAAATTGTCCACAAACTGTATTCAAGTGCATAGTAACTCTCAGGGGTTGGTCTAAAATCGAAGGATCAGTCAGTAGACCGTAAACGAGTTGAGCTAGATTGGGCTTGGGATCAGGCTCAAAGTTAAATGAGCGAGCTTAGCTCGGTTCCACTTGTTTATTTTATCGGGTTAAACTGTTGAGCTCTAGATCGGCTCATAAATAACTTGAGCCAGCTTGTTTATTTGAAAATTAGAAATTTTATATAAGATATATAAAACAATATAATAATATATTTAAAATAAACATAATGCAGATTATATATTACAAAAATTTATAATTTATATTAAAAATCTGATTATAACTTTTATATATATATATATATGGTAAGGATCCTAAGAGAACCGTTGACAAATTGAGAACTTTGAGAACCATTTTGGACCACTTAAAAAACTCTAAAAAAATATTTAAAAAATTATAAAACAAAAAAAACGAAAATTTTTAAAAAGTAATAAAACCAAAATTCTTATATTTCATTCCGGTTTCAATAAAAAAAATGAAAATTTTTTTCTTTTTGATCCGTATTATACCTAGACACATATGTATACTTTCATTTAATCTCTAGTTACATAATGTACACATATGTACATTATCATTTAGTTTAAATTATACATTTGTGTATAGAAAAAAGACTTATGTGTACATATATGCACATATTATATATATGTGTATAATTTAGCTGAGCCAAGATTTTTTTTTTTACGTTCTTTTTTTAAGAAACCGAGATGATAAATAAGAACTTTGGTTTTTTTACTTTTTTTATTTTGTGTTTTTTTTTTGTTTTATGATTTTTTTGTGGTCCAAAATGATTCTCATCGTTCTCAATTTCTAAAATGTTCTCACATGATCCTGATCCTATATATATATGTTAGTATAATACAGATGTTTTCTCACAATTTTTTTATTAAATTTTTTTTGTGTATGTTGAAATGCTAATAGTTAATAAGCAATAAATATTTCTACCCTCGCTTTGCAGCGGCTAGTACGTGACGGGAAGTCAGTCGGTATTGGTTCGATTCGTTATGATAAAATTTTGGGTCAAAAGTTTCATTACTAAAGTTGAGGAGTCAAAAAATAAAATGTTAAGTTTGAAAGAACAAAAGTTTATCAACCAAAATTAAGGGGAAAAAATACATATGTGAAACTTTCGTGACAATAGTCTAATTAATTAAAGTTAAAGGGCCAAATATTATATATACCAAACTTTTATGACCAAACTCACCGAAGTCTAAAAAACATAACATAATACTAGTGGAAGTGCCCGCGCGATGCGGCAGGGGAGGCAAGATTCGGCCGCTGGCAGTTCGGTTCTTTATGGTACCGCATTTGCTATACCAAAATTTATATTTAGTATTTTGTTTACGATATAAAGAATCCAAAATTGTTGACTAAAACTTCTTCTATAGCTTCACCCACCATAAAAAAATTACCCAAATTTTTAATATGTCCGCAACCAAACCGAATTCACACAAAACTCACCAATCGTCTCCGGATCTAACCAAATCATCCAACCACAAAAAAATAAAAAATTAAATTGTCGCCTATTCAGGAATAAAGTATGTTAGTCGGAATGAATCAGACTAATCATACAAAAAATTTGTAAGCAACTGATCATCTTGACTTTATTATAAAATACTCACAAGCGGCAACGACAATTTGCAACATCAATCCTCTGGTGATATAGCAACTTTGTAACATTTTAGGTAAGTCCAACATCTATCGTGGTCGTAAAAAATTCTTAGTTCATAAGGAATGTAGTGTCTCTTAGATCTCGTCATTTTTTTAAGAAACATTATCATTGATTTATATCACGCTAATGGGAAATCAATATGTTTAAGAAATATATTTATCATATTATATCCCGCATTTCGCACCTATGAAATGAACTAAAACTGTAAACTAAAGTCACCACAATGACATGGGAGTGTTCACTCTTCTAGTTTTATAAAGTGGAGACTTGTGACAAATGGAACTGTATACGCATAATCTTTCACTTTAAGCTTTATATGATTAAAGCACCTTAAAAAGTTTTATAGAGATGGCTTATACTTCCAAGAATTTGTCCAATATATTTATATCTAACAAGTAAATCAACAATAATTAATAAAAATTTGCTACAGTCAAGCATGGTGAAACTGGATTCGAGTCAAAAGTAGCATGTCATTTTAAATAAAGTATAAGACTATCAGTTAGACTTTATATGTATTCATTACCTGACGAATCAAATATCATCCCACATACACAACATATCCACTTAACAATAATAATCTTATTTAACAAATATTAGTCAATACATCCTGTCCCGAAAAACATGCCAAAGCATACACATACACATACAGACAAGACCTGATCAATTTCCATGCTTCTTAACCGTTATAAAATTAAATACCACTGGACATGCTTTGCGGTCCTTTTAAAGATATTTGTCCATGAGATACATTGTGTTTTACAAACGCCACCTTCTTTTTCTAAAAAAGTGTGTAACATATAAACATATTAAGTTGTGTGCACGCGTTTAACCATCTTCAATAGCTATAAAATGGGAAAAACAACTTACATTGCGAAAACGAGTCATTTGGTGATTAATCGGTGTCCTAAACTATTCTCATGGCACAGACTACATCAAAAACATATGATTAGTACTATCTACATACGCACACGTATATATATATATTATATATCAAATGGGCCAGGTTTATTTCATTTGCTTCAAATTGTTTTAATAAACAGTATATCAAATGCAATTGTAAGTTTAACTAAATTCACTAAATAAATAAAATATGAAAATGAAATGTTGTTTTAATGAAATTTGAATAGACAGATTAAACAACAATTTAATTTAGTTTATGTTCATTGCAACTTGCATCAAAAATAACTTTAATTTAACTACATTGACATCATAAAAAGCTATGATTTACGGATGAGCAATAACCGAACCGAAAACCGCAAAACTGAACCAAAAATCGACTAAACTGAACCAAAATTAACCAGAAAGCAGTTATTGGTTTTTTTTATATCTTCGATTAACCAAACCAAACCAAACGAGCAAAAAATCGACTAAACCGAACCAAAAATCAACGAAACCGAAGCAAAATTAACCGAAAATCAGTTATCGTTATTTTTATACCCTTAACCAAGCCAAAAATTGACAAAACCAAACCAAAATTAACCGAAAAGAAGTTACTGGTTATTTTTTATACCCTCAATTAACCAAATTAACCAAACTGAAACATTCATATATTCTAGCTTTTACCCATCCTTGTCACGTATTTCATGTTTTATCCTACCATTTCATGTATATAAATTACCAAATTCATATATTTCATATTATCATACAATTAAATTAATGAAAAACCTAAATAAAATAACATAATAACTGATGTTGAGTATGTAAAAGTATGTAAGAGCTTTGAGCTTTGAAACTACAAGTTTGACGTTATAAGTCAAATGAACAATCTAAATAGAAATGTAAAACTATTTCATTTAAATGATTTTGAATCATTGTTTTCTTGAAACAACAACATTTCAAACTCAAAAAGGTAAAAATTTCAATTTAATCAAATTTACTAAACTACCATTATCATATTTGATTCAATTAAAAAAAAAAATCATGTCTACTAAGAATAAGAGTATTGGGAGAACTTGTGGGCCCAAAGTCTCTAGACGGTTAGCCAAGAAACAAAACAACTTGACTAAATTGGCATCTAAAGAGGTTGGCATGAAAAAAAAATGCAATAAGTAGGCATGTAAAAAAGCGGTTTTCAATATATTAGAAATTTAAGTAAACACAAGTAAAATCTGCAAAAAGTTTAGGAATTAAATTTTTTGATCCCTGTATAGTAGTAACTCAATGGCCAGTGAAATGAGTAGGGTTGACTCAGAAACACCTTTAGTCTAAATCAGTAACAAAACTTTAATAATATTACCTTTAAACATGTGAACTAAATCGAGGCCAACAACACAAACAAGTGAATCTGCAGATGTGATGAACGCTTCTGATGTGGTACCAGGAGCAAACTGAAAAGGTAATATGAAATTGCAGTTTTCTAAATTTGATTATTTTGAATCTGCAGTCTTTTAAAAAAATCAAAATCAATCAAACATAACAACTTTAAACCAACATTAGAACATATCACTAAAGAAACCAATATGAATACCATATAATTCACCTATTTTTATCCTAACCAACTGTCCTATTTGTAATTTTTATATATAAAAAAAAAGAATTGGTTGCAAACAAAATGGACATAGAAATTGTGACAACTTGTAGCTTAAACTTAAAAGTGTAGTATAAGCAAACCTAAATTCTGAAACCGCAATACATACATTGAAGATATCTAATTAGGTTTAAACCAAAACCCACATGTAATCGGTTATGGGTTAGTAGGATAGGTATGAATAACATATGTGTTTAGTAAATTAGGCTAAAATACAACCTTTGGTGATCATGCATGATTAACGAAGAAAATTAGTACTGATAGGTCAATTTGACATAAATATTTGTAGAATTTAGAATATACCGTATCAGAAACGATTATAGGTCGATCCATGATCCCTGCCATAGTATCACCAGCAGCTATAATTGACTTCAAGGAATAACCCTAAATCAATTTGTAGAAGAATTTACAATGGCGTTTCGTTTTCCCCAATCCTCATCCAAATAACCCTAAATCATGGAGCACCAATTTTGCATAATTTTGAGATTTACATCTTCTGTAGGCGTTTTAATTGTTGATGATATAGATATAGATATATTATATTGACATTTACTAGGGGTCAAATAGTATAACATATACCAAGGGCCAAATAGTACACATAGCAAACTTTTGTGGCTAAAATTTAGCAAACAAATCTTGGTTAACTTTGCCTTTTATACAAACTAGGTTGCTTCAAATTAAAGGTTTTTTCAATTATTTTTTTTCCAAATAGTGTTACACTATGTGACTATACATTAACATGCATTTAGTTGGTGTGTGCGGTAAAAACCCTAGTGTTGCGGTGTCTATGCGAATTCCTTTGGTGTGGGTTACGCTACTCTGGTCGGTTGCGAACTTGGGCGTTGCAGCAGCAAGTCGACGCGAATCTAATCGGTTTTGTTTACGTTTGTTTTGGTACCAGAATAAAAAAAAATCAATAATTATATATTACATATATAGATAAATATCGGTGGCCGGCGTCGTAATTAGAGATGGCCAAAAAAACCGGTTGGGGAACCGGTTTACCGGTTTTTACGAAAACCGGTTTTTTAAAAACCGGTTTGACCGGTTTAGAAACCGCCGGTTCGTCTTTCGGTTACAAGTTCTAGATCCAAAACCGGTTAACGAACCAGTTAATGGAAAAACCGGTTTTTTTTATTAACCGGTTATGGAAAAACCGGTTAACCGGTTTATAAAAAAACCAGTTTATAACGGCTATATGCCCGTTTTTTTTGTTTTTGGACCGTTTTTTTTTTTTTTTTTACCATTTTACCCCCACAAACATCTATATATAGTTTAGGTTGGGTATTGGTTAGATCACACTCGATTATACAACTCCAAACGCTCTAAACGTTTATTTCATACGCGATTATTTTGTTATCTCACGCTCAATTATACCACATTACCACTCCATACGCTCTTATTTCGTAGTCGTTTATTTCATACTCGAGTATACCACTCTTATTTCGTAGTCGATTATCATGGGTGCCTCGAACACGGGGAGAAACGGTCGTTCGGGTCATCCCCACGAAACGAAACCATGATGTTTGGCAACATTTCGACCTATGCGAAATGTCTAACGGTAGCCAAAAAGCTCGATGCAAACATTGTTTGAAGTTTTATGGCAAAGATGCAAACTCCACTTTAAAAGCGCATGTACAAAGGCCCTTTTGCAAGGCCTTGAATGACGAATCTGGAAGTAGTTCGCAGCCGGAGATGACGAATCAAGGAGCGGTGTTTACGTACGACGTTGAAGCGGTACGTCAACAGTTTTAAAAAAAAACCGGTTAATAAAAAAAACCGGTTAATAAAAAAACCGGTTTATTAACCGGTTCTAACCGGTTTCCAAACCGGTCCTAACCGGTTAGACCGGTTAGGGTTTTGACAGCAAAAAACCGGTTTTTCCGGGCCAAAAAAAACCGGTCCGGTTAATAACCGAACCGGTTTTTTTAAAAAAACCGGTTTGTGCACCTCTAGTCGTAATGCCATCTATATTTAATATTTTTTCTTTATTCACACATTTAAAGAAAAACATTAAATATCAGTGGCGGTTGCGGCGCCGACCACCAATATTTATCCGTATATATAACTAGTTGGCTCACCCATGACGTTGCGGCATAGCTAGGTCGCCAAGGGGATCTTGGGGTGCAAACATATTATATGTTTAGTCCATGTTAGTGTAGCTAATATATGTTGCATAGTGGTGTTACACATACATGCTGAAAACATATATTTTACTTCTATATATGCTAATTACCCAGGTGCCCTTTATGGTCTAGTTGGGTTTTTTTGCATTTACATACCAGAACATTTAACTAGTACATGCTAGTATCCTAGATAAATATGGCATTGTCTTGCCAATGGTGGTTCCTTTTTTGCTGGATGTCTTTGGTTGTGCTATTCCCAAGAAAGCTTATGTCCCCATGTTCTTCGTCGCATCTTTTGCTTCTTTTCTCCGTCGTTTATTAGATATGATAGGTACATGGACTTAACTAAGTGTAAATCTCTAAAGCGATGACATAGCTACTACATGTCATAATCCCCTCTGTCAATATAGAAAGGCGAGACATCAGAATGACGAACGACAATCGATCGACAGGTAGAAGCGTTAAAAATAATGCCTTACCAAATGCAGTTCTCGTGACCTCATTTCACCAAATCCGAATTGAGTAGAAATAAGCTGAATAATAAAATAAAAGAACATCAAAAAGGCTTTTAAACCTGGTTATTGCAGTTGTGTATTGGATTGTGTTTTATTTTAATACTTTAAGACTAACAATAATAAATGGTGTGTTTTATTTTGATACTTTAAGACTAACAATAATAAATGACTTTTAAAGGGGTCAACTTGTGAATGTGTCGGTTGAACCTAACCCGACTCGTTTAGCTAAATATGTTCAACCCGATTTCTAGCTACACACATTTATAAATATAAATTGCTAAACTATTGACTATTTTTTACTTGACTTATCACTCACTTCCTACTTACAAAATAAATTATATATATAAGAAAGCTTTATTTATTTTTAATACTTATTTTGTTAGATTTATGTTATATTACAGTTAGTGTGACTTTCAATTTGAAGTTTCTTTATCATATGCTATAAAGACGGTGTATGGTGGCGATTAGTCTATATGTTTGATTCAAAAGCGGACACAACTTACGCCTATAGACCGAGAAGCCAGGGTCCTAAGGTACCAAGAGAAGAGGAATACAAGATAGTTTGAGAAAACGATTAGTTGCGCGTTTAGGGAAGCATACACGGAAACATTGAGTGTCCCTTCATTTTGTAGTGGCTCCTCTACAAACTGGTTTATCTTTTGGACTCATGAAACCATGCATGTAAAAAAACAACCTTCTAACTTTACAAGGCATAGACTTATTAATATGCAAAGTGCGTGGCCCGTCGCAACGCGCAGGTACAATTCCTAGTATATATTAATTTGCAAGTTACCATTTACACACAAAAGCTTATTGTTCATAAGTAATTTTACTACTTTGCTGTTCATAAGTAATTTCACTGGTTCCACCGATTAGACCCTTAGAGTGATTCAGTCGATACATCGATACACAGGCGTGCTTGAAGTGGCATCCGTTCTCAATATATCTTTGACTATTCTTAGAAATAGCCGTTTACTCATTCAGAAACGCCTCCTAAAGTGTCCGCTTGTGAAAGTTGCGTCTTCGGCAAAGTAGTCGGCTACCAAATGCTCGTTTGCGCCGTTACGACCTCGATTCAACCAAGCTTTTCTTGTGAGCAGACACAATGTTTTCTCGTCATCGAATAACATATTGGCACTAAACTCTGTTGCGTGAAGGGACAAAGATGATAAATCCGTGTAAAAAATTTGGTTGAAATGGTTTGAGAATGGTTTGTATATATGTATGTATTTATAATATAAATAAACAAATTATTATTATTATTAATTTATTTTCCAAAAGTAGCCGTTAGGCTCCAACAGTCAAAAAATAATCAAATGACCCACCTGACCGTTGTCACGATGGCCAGGTCACACGTGAGATGGGAATGAGGGGGTGCGGTGTTCAAATGAAATTACAAGACCCAAATTCATTATTTCAAGTCAAATCGTTTAGGTCTAAACACTACGGGCTCGCATTAAAACAACAAACCAAGCCTAGCCTAGCCGAACTGAACCGAACCACACGTAAAACTGGAAAACCGAAAATCAAGATGCTAGCTTAAGACAAAAACTGACCCAAACCAACCATGCATATCGTTATTAAATATATGTTTAGGTAATCATGAGGATATATGTTGTGGTATAAGGAAAAGTTTACCAGGGAAGAGGTATAAAAGTTACCTAACATTTAATAAATAAATAAAATATAAAGCTTTCAATATACATGAACTTGAAGAAATATCTTTTTAAGAAAGTTATCATTTGAACGCAAACATGTTAAAAACTATAAACTAAGGGATTTCAAACATGGAATTTAAATTAAGCCTAAAATTTTTAGTTTTTACTAAACTATGAACAATTGTTAGTTATATAAATATAAATATATATACACACACACACAAGAGAGGATCACGAGAGAACTCATTATTAGAGACAAAACTAGAGAACTTTCTGAAAAACACTTTCTGAGTCCCACATGGGTATATGCAGTATTACACATATGCAATACATTAACTAGAGACTTCATGAAAAAAAATACACTGAGGACCGCAATGGAAAGTACTAGCGGTTCCCTTGAGCATCTAGTATGGATGGGTCGAAAGTCACAACAATCAAAATTTTTTTTCCTACTTCTATGTTTCGGGTCGGCAATCCGATTTAGGTCGGGTCAAACAATAATTCCAAACCCTAACCTACCAAATTGAAAGAAATACAAAATGGTGAAATGTGAATTACCGAACCTCTGCTTGCTTCTGTTGACTGTTTCGATTAACCGATTTCACTCCCACACGAGTCAGTTCCTAACCTCAGGCCTCAGCCGACAACGGCAATGCTCAATCAATCAATCGATTTCACATCCAAACGATTTCATCAATTCACTTGCTTCTCAGCTTCTGTTTTGACTTTTGTGCCGAACCTCATAAGTCAGTAAGTCACACAACGACCATAGCACAACGGGACCACCGTTTATTGTTGTGTACTTGTGTTCGAACATTAACCATATGTTAGGGTTGGATTTTGGGCTTAATGCTTAGTTTTTTTGTTTAAAATTTATTTGGGCTTGGTCTTATGGAGTTTTGTTTCTTAGCCTTCCTTTCTTTATCGTAACATTTATTTCGTAAACGATTTTTCATCTTCGGCTTTAAACAAACTTTACATTTATAAAAATTTAAGGCTGGCCGCCTGGCCCTGACTCAAATAATATGAATGGGTCGGACTCAAATAACTTGGCTGGGCCGCACTAAATACATATATATTTTTTCTTGATTTTTCTGGAAGAAGGATACTATTGAGCGAAAAACGTGATGGGGCCGCGGCCCGGTTCGGCCCGAGGAAAGATCCGCCGGTGGCAATAGGCATATGTACTTTGTAGTACTACACATATGCAATACATGATTACATGATATATATTGGTTCTGAAATTAAATTCTTCCCCAACTTTCTACAGGATCTACAAGAACAAATCCACAAAATGATTTCAGTCAGTCCCTCAATTGCTTTATTCAGTTGCATACAGCTTCTTTACTATGGCAACCGCAAAACCAACACTGGCACGATGATCATCACAATAAATTCAATAGGTTGCGCCATTGAAACTGCATACTTGGTTGTCTTCCTGATTTATGCCACTAGAGAGTCTTTGGTATGTATATGCATCACATATGAACATACATATAAAGAACATTTACATATATGTAATTCAAAATCTTGGACTTTTGCAAAAATTCACATTCAAGATACTTAGCATATTGTCATTCTTGCTGATCCTCTACAACACGGTTTGTGGTGGAACATGGGCCTAAACGAGAAGCGATTGTTAATTGGATCTGTGCTCTCTTTTTGGTCAGTGTTTCATTGCCCGCCCCCCCTCCTCTCAGCATTATGGTAATTATTATTAATCTCTTGATGTATTAACTTATATTGTATCAACTAATTAATTAATGATTCAATTAACAAAGGTTAACTAAAAATTTTATACTTCTATTTTGCTTTTCGTGTGTGCAGGGATTGGTTATTATAACTGAAACCGTTGAGTACATAACCTTGTTGTCGTTCTTCCTAACCTTGTGTGCTATTTTATGGTTTTTCTATTGTGTTTTGATAAAATATTACTATGCAGCCGTAAGTTTATGTTTTATACATATGCTGCTAAATTCGGCTGTGTTAGAAGTGAATTGTTTCGGATTACGGGTTGAAATATTGAAAATCAGGTTTCATGATTCGGTAACAAAATATAGAAAAAAAATAAATATGTTTATTTATTTAATCTTTATAGTTTTAATAAATATATAAAAAAACAAAGCATCTTTATTATTTTCTTTTTCTGTATTTCGGCACCGAATCATGAAACCCTATTTTCAATATTTCAAACCGTAAACCGAAAAGTTTACTTCTAACACTACCAAATTAAAACATGTTGTTAAAACATATATATAAAACATAAACTTACGGCTACATAGTAATCTTTGATCAAAACACCATAGAGAAAACAAACGATGGCACAAAGGGTGAGGAAGAACGACAGCAAGAAGGGCATGCACTAACGGTTTTAGTTCTAATAACCAATCCTTGCACACACACAATAAATAAAAATGTAAAACTTTTTGTTAAGTTTTGATAATTGAACTATTAATCAGTAACTAGTTGACATAATTAAGTTAATACATTAAGAGATTAACAATAACTATCATAATGCTGGCGGGGCAACGAAGACAGAGACCAAAAAGATAGCAGAAATCCAACCAAAATTTGCTTCTCGTTTAGACCCAAGTTACGCCCTGCTTGCGGTGCGCGCATATAATGTATATATGTGTGAACCCTCGGGTGGGCAAAAGTAAAATTGCACTAATTTTGACGTTATTTTACTAATCTCGTGAAAATAACGTTAAAAGTGGCGGAAGGTTAATCAGGCATCATGTGGTGGCGTTGATAGCCGAAAGACAAGGGCACATGCACCGATCAGCCGGTGTCCCGATGATTGAGTGCTATGTGCCTTATGTCCAAGGCTTGATGCAAAACTACTATCGAGCCGAGGGTCTCACCGGAAGCAGCCTCTCTATCCCTATGGGATAGAGGTAAGGCTGTCTACATCTTACCCTCCTCAGACCCTACCATAGCATTGCTATTGGTGGGATATACTGAGTACGATGATGATGATGATGTTTAGACCCAAGTTCCACTGCAAATCGTGTTGTAATGAGGATCATCCCGAATGACAATATGTTAAACATAAGTGCATTGAATGTAAATTTATGAAAAAATCGCAAATTTTAAATCACATATGTAAATATTTTTTATATGTTTATATGTGATGTGTATGCATACCAAAGACTCCCGAGAGGCAAAGAAGAGGAAGAAAACAATGTCTGCGGTTTCAATGGCGCAACCGACTGAGTTTATGGTGATGATCAGCATGCCATGTTCGGTTTTGAGACAGCCATAGTAAACAAGCAACATGCAGTAGATTAACAGAATCAAGGGACTGATTGAAATCTATCTTAAGATTTGTTCTTGTAGATCCTATAGAAAGTTGACCTGGAATAATTTCTTTTCAGAACCAACAATAAATTCAATAGGTTGCGCCATTGAAACTGCATACTTGGTTGTCTTCCTGATTTATGCCACTAGAGAGTCTTTGGTATGTATATGCATCACATATGAACATACATATAAAGAACATTTACATATATGTAATTCAAAATCTTGGACTTTTGCAAAAATTCACATTCAAGATACTTAGCATATTGTCATTCTTGCTGATCCTCTACAACACGGTTTGTGGTGGAACATGGGCCTAAACGAGAAGCGATTGTTAATTGGATCTGTGCCCTCTTTTTGGTCAGTGTTTCATTGCCCGCCCCCCTCCTCTCAGCATTATGGTAATTATTATTAATCTCTTGATGTATTAACTTATATTGTATCAACTAATTAATTAATGATTCAATTAACAAAGGTTAACTAAAAATTTTATACTTCTATTTTGCTTTTCGTGTGTGCAGGGATTGGTTATTATAACTGAAACCGTTGAGTACATAACCTTGTTGTCGTTCTTCCTAACCTTGTGTGCTATTTTATGGTTTTTCTATTGTGTTTTGATAAAATATTACTATGCAGCCGTAAGTTTATGTTTTATACATATGCTGCTAAATTCGGCTGTGTTAGAAGTGAATTGTTTCGGATTACGGGTTGAAATATTGAAAATCAGGTTTCATGATTCGGTAACAAAATATAGAAAAAAATAAATATGTTTATTTATTTAATCTTTATAGTTTTAATAAATATATAAAAAAACAAAGCATCTTTATTATTTTCTTTTTCTGTATTTCGGCACCGAATCATGAAACCCTGTTTTCAATATTTCAAACCGTAAACCGAAAAGTTTACTTCTAACACTACCAAATTAAGACATGTTGTTAAAACATATATATAAAACATAAACTTACGGCTACATAGTAATCTTTGATCAAAACACCATAGAGAAAACAAACGATGGCACAAAGGGTGAGGAAGAACGACAGCAAGAAGGGCATGCACTAACGGTTTTAGTTCTAATAACCAATCCTTGCACACACACAATAAATAAAAATGTAAAACTTTTTGTTAAGTTTTGATAATTGAATTATTAATCAGTAACTAGTTGACATAATTAAGTTAATACATTAAGAGATTAACAATAACTATCATAATGCTGGCGGGGCAACGAAGACAGAGACCAAAAAGATAGCAGAAATCCAACCAAAATTTGCTTCTCGTTTAGACCCAAGTTACGCCCTGCTTGCGGTGCGCGCATATAATGTATATATGTGTGAACCCTCGGGTGGGCAAAAGTAAAATTGCACTAATTTTGACGTTATTTTACTAATCTCGTGAAAATAACGTTAAAAGTGGCGGAAGGTTAATCAGGCATCATGTGGTGGCGTTGATAGCCGAAAGACAAGGGCACATGCACCGATCAGCCGGTGTCCCGATGATTGAGTGCTATGTGCCTTATGTCCAAGGCTTGATGCAAAACTACTATCGAGCCGAGGGTCTCACCGGAAGCAGCCTCTCTATCCCTATGGGATAGAGGTAAGGCTGTCTACATCTTACCCTCCTCAGACCCTATCATAGCATTGCTATTGGTGGGATATACTGAGTACGATGATGATGATGTTTAGACCCAAGTTCCACTGCAAATCGTGTTGTAATGAGGATCATCCCGAATGACAATATGTTAAACATAAGTGCATTGAATGTAAATTTATGAAAAAATCGCAAATTTTAAATCACATATGTAAATATTTTTTATATGTTTATATGTGATGTGTATGCATACCAAAGACTCCCGAGAGGCAAAGAAGAGGAAGAAAACAATGTCTGCGGTTTCAATGGCGCAACCGACTGAGTTTATGGTGATGATCAGCATGCCATGTTCGGTTTTGAGACAGCCATAGTAAACAAGCAACATGCAGTAGATTAACAGAATCAAGGGACTGATTGAAATCTATCTTAAGATTTGTTCTTGTAGATCCTATAGAAAGTTGACCTGGAATAATTTCTTTTCAGAACCAACAATATAATAAGAACAATATAATAAGAACTATGATTGTATTGGGCACGGTCCGGTCAAATCATTGGTAACAATTTTTTTATTTTTGTAAACCAACTAGTGTTTTACCTGGCACGTTGCGCCAGAGCAAGTCAGTAAAACTCAGCTGGTGGTAAAACCCAAGCGTTATCGGTCCCAAGCACTAAGGTGATTAGTCGATGCGAGTTTGGTCGGTTCGGTTTTGAGCGCTATGGTACCGGAACGAAAACCATAAATAAACCAAAAAAATCGTAAAATTGAGGTGGATCAATGAGGTAGCATTGGTCGGTAAAACTCGAACTTTGGTAAAATCCGAGTTTTGTCAAATCCCGACCATTGACGCAAATTCAGTCGGGTCGGTTTCTGACACTTTCGTTACGAACTGAAATTAAAAAGAACAAAAACAAAATTGACATTCAGTCGTTTTCGTTACGTCCGTTGAGGTAACAGAACTAAAACAAAAGGCAAAAAGTCTACGTGAATTCGGCTGGTTACCGTCACGTTCGTTACGGTAGCATAACTAAAACCAAAAATTGGCATCCGGTCGGTTTTCGTTACATTCATTACGGTACCGAGACTAAAGAAAAAAGGAACAAAAAAAATGCCAAGAACCAATAGGGTACCGCAAAATGGCTTAATGGTGGTTTTGCAGCACCAAAGTTCTTATTTGTTATTATTAGTAATAGTAATATCAAACCATAGAACTCTAACTAAACCAAACCAATCCCTTAGTAACAATTTGGTTTCACGGTTTGGCAATGGGCACACTGGCCTTCTATAGAAGATGTCCAAAATAAGCGATTTCCGCGTAACATTTAACAAACCCTAGGCACATAAGCGATTTCAATAGGAACATAAACGATTCCAACATTAGTCACCTAAAACAAAACCTATTCACATAAAGCAGTTTACAAGGAATTCTTAACCTGAACACATGACTTACTGTATATGATATTCAAATTTAGAAGACACACAAAAGATGGGCTTAGCCTACTTTTGATTCACTTTAGTTTAAACTAGTATTTTACCATAACCTAAGAAACTAACGACGTCCAAACACTATCGCGTCATATGTGATAGATGCGTTTACGCAATACCTTGTTGAATCATGAAAAGGTTGTTACTGTTGGTAATAAATTTGCAAACACAGTGTGTCATACACAATGACGACAACGACTACTACTACAGCAGCTAGCAAAGAGTCACCTTATATCAGCAATTTTGTTTGCTTTATGTAATTATTAATACAAAAATAAAATCTTTAAAGAAAATATTAGAAACCCAGCATTATATTTTATTTTATAAATTAATAATAATTCAGTTAGTAACTTGAGTTTAGAGGTGTACAAAAAACCCGGTTAACCGGAAACCGAAGCGAACCGGTTCGTTTCTAAAACTGGTTCCCAAACCGCCGGTTCGTATAGCGGTTTGAGTATTTCATAATCAAACCGGTTTTAAAACCAGTTTGTTGTCTTAAACCGGTCAAACTGGTTTAAAACCGACCCGAACCGGTCTGGATCAGTTTACCTACTTCTATGCTTAAACCGGTTTCTAAACCCAACCGGTTTGACCCAAACCGGTTTGGAATGTGCAAAAACCAAACCTGTTCGGTTTGTAAAAAAACCGGTTTTGTACACCTCTACTTGAGTTTATTTATTTTACCATGGGCATGTAGCAGGTTTTAAAGGGTAAATGGGCTGGTAATGGATTTGTTGGGCTTGGCCTGCTTGACCCAACTTGTGTTTTTTAAAGCCCAGATGGTTTAAAGGTTGAGTCAGTGTGCTTGTGATGATGATTCATTCATAATTCATCAGATATTTTTCTCATTCTCATTCTAGAGAAACCCTAAATTCATCTTGATTGTCAATCGGTGACAATGAAGATCTATACAATGGAAGACATGAGTGCCAACGATGGAGGACGAAGAAGAGCCGACAACGAGTTAAAACAGTTTTTTATTTCTAATAAAATTCATAATGTAATATAACAAATTTTTACGGTCCAGTCTCAGTTCATACGGCTAGTTTTATGTATAAACCGTAAACCAAACCATTTGCTATGCTTTGAAAACATTGAAACTGACCGACCAAATAGCAAGTAAAAAAACGACCGTGAAACCAAACCCATGACCAATTTGAGCACGATTTGAAATCTAAGAACACACGGAAGGAAACGTACACTGGCGCCAAGAACGCAGAACGAGATCATGTTGCCTGTAAGTAAATAAATCAAACCAAAAATTAGAAAGAAAAAATATAGAAAAATGAGATGATATAATTAAGCCAAGATGATGAGACTGACAGAGATGAATTATGGTGGGAAAAAATGAGACGATACATAAGAAGTTAGCACTGTTATTAAATGGCATGATTTATAGGTGGTCTCTCAAATCATCATCATCATCATCATCATCGTACTCAGTAAACCCCACCAATAGCAAAGCTATGGTATGGTCTGAGGAGGGTAAGATGTAGACAGCCTTACCTTTACCCCGTAGGAATAGAGAGGCTGCTTCCGGTGAGACCCCCGGCTCGATAGTAGTTTTGCATCAAGCCTTGGACATAAGGCACATAGCACTCAACCACCGGGATACCAGCCAATTGGTGCATGTACCCTTGTCTTTCGGCTATCAACGCCACCACATGATGCCTGATTAACCTTCCGCCAATTTTAACGTTATTTTCACGAGATTAGTAAATAACGTCAAAATTAGTGCAATTTCACTTTTGCCCACTTGAGGTTTCATCATCATCATCATCATCATCATCGTACTCAGTATATCCCACCAATAGCAATGCTATGGTAGGGTCTGAGGAGGGTAAGATGTAGACAACCTTACCTCTATCCCATAGGGATAGAGAGGCTGCTTCCGGTGAGACCCGGCTCGATAGTAGTTTTGAATCAAGCCTTGGACATAAGACACATAACACTCAATCATCGGGACACCGGCTGATTGGTGCATGTGCCCTTGTCTTTCGGCTATCAACGCCACCACATGATGCCTGATTAACCTTCCGCCACTTTTAACGTTATTTTCACTTGATTAGTAAAATAACGTCAAAATTAGTGCAATTTTACTTTTGCACATATATACATTATATGCGTGCACCGCAAACAGATATATACATTATATGCGTGCACCGCAAACAGAGCGTAAAATATTATTTATTGTTTTATTTTATTTAATTTTAAATTTTCAATCAATTAAAGAATTAGTTTTCTGTTATCAGGGCATTCCTTATCAGCAAGTATAATCAAAAAGAGAACACGAAGATAAAAATTTTTATAATTAATAATTTTTTAGTTACTAAAAAAATCTGATTAATCCTATTATAGGTAGTGCTATATTTATGACACTACTGATATTATAGGTAGTGCTATATTTAACAACAGGACCTGCTATTTAGACACCCTCTCACTCTTTAGAGAGGGTGTATGTAAAAGAGAAAATGTGTGTAAAATGGGTGTATGAATAACAAAAAGGGTGTCTGAATAGACAAACCCTTAATAAAATGGTATTCAATTCGAATATTATTATTACCTGTGATGTGATGCTTTTAGAACAAATAACATCCAAAACATGATATATATTATTGGCTTTAAGAGCTTGTTTGAGATTGCGTTTGAAAATAACTTATTGGCTTATTGGTGTTTTCAAAAAGCCAATAAATTAAAAAGTGTTTGACAATCACAAAAATCCTTTTTGTTTTAGCTTTTTGAAAAGGTAAAAAAACAGTTTTCTAAAAGCCCAAAATTCTGGCTTTTCAAAATGACTTTTTAAAAAAGCCAATAAGCAGTTTTCAAACTCAATCCCAAACATGATCTAATTAATATCATTATGACTCTTGTGTAAGGGATATATACACATGCTTTCTCACAATTCCTTTATTAAAATTTATTGTATATGCTAAAATATTGATAATTTATAAACAATATCATAATAGTTTCAGGACAAATACAAATCATTATTAACATGAAAACAGTAAGAACCAATTTGTTGTTATTATTAGGTTTGTTTTTATAAGTGTTTGCTGTTATTTTTTGTTTGTATTTGCTAATTTCCGATTATGAGACGTTATAAGTAGTTGTTGATTTACATTTTGTTGTTATTATTAGGTTTTTTCTTATGTTGTTATAAGTACTTGCTGTTATTATTTTATTGCTAATTTTGATTCTTTTGTTGTTATTATTAGGGTTTTTTCTTTGTTATTATAAAACATTGCCTATATAGATTGGTATCGTAGTCGGTATTGTTTCCTACGTTCTCATTTTTGATAGATTGGTATTGTTTCCTACGTTCAAATTGGTATTGTTTCTACGTATAGTACAAATGATTAAATACAAGTTGCGGAATTGTTAACATAGGTTCGTGATAATTTTATAAGTAGCGTAATTTTTTGTCGTATAATTATTTCTACATGTTTTGTAATGTTTTGTGCGTACTTAACTTTTACGCATAATTGGGTCAAAAGTTTTAAGCCCAATCCGCTAATAAGTAGTTTAACACATTTCATGCCAAAAGTTAAAAAACTCGACCCAAATTCATTATTTCAAGTCAATTTTTTAGGCCTAAACACTACTGGCCCACATGTGAAACCAAAAAACCAAACCATGCGTAAAACTGAAAAGCCGAAAAATAAAGACTTCAGTTTAAGCCAAAAACCAACCCAGCCCGACCATGCAACCGCTAATAAAAGTAATTGTTTTGGTAATCCTAAGGCTGCCTGTTGCGGTATAAGTATAACGAAAAGTTTACCTGCATTAATCACTAATCCTTTGCTAAACATTGACATATACCACCATTAGGAAGATGTTAGTTACCTAACATTTAACAAATAAAAAATATATATAAATAAAGTGTTACAGCTCAACCTACTTTATGATATATACATATTAAAAAAACAATGTGCTAAAAGTCCTACAAAACCATCTTTATTTGCTTTACACGCGCACTCGAAAACATACACAACGATTACATTACTACACTACGAGGCGGAATAACACCATACCCTATATATTATCTGACGAGCATATAACCTCACACGTGATTCACCGATCCATTTTGGCAAAACGTCCCCTGATTCTTGTCCTGCTTTCAGCCCGTACCTTTCGTGACTCGTATCTAATATGCTTATCGTACCTGTCATCACACCAATAACAAACAAAAAAGTACCTCAAGGCGAGCTCGTTTTTACACACCTACATATAATTTGCAACAGAGTTCTGAAACCGCTAGGGCTGTAAACGAACCACACGTTCAGCACATTGTTCATGAACCGTTCGGCGGGAAGTTCGTTTATGTTCGTTCGTTTAATAAATAATGAACACGAACAAGAAATTTAGTTCGATTATTTAAACAAATGAAGATGAACAGAGCCTCCGTTCGTTCAATTGTGTTCGTGATCGTCCAGAAATGTGTTCATGAACATTCGTTCATGTTCGTTTGTATACGTTGTTCATGAAAGTTTTTCTGTACATTTAGTTATTTTATCTAAACATTTTATATTTTTTTTAATTTATTACCCCTAAAATAAAATAGGAAATCATGTTCTCAGTCTCACATTGTTTTGCATTGTTCCGATTTCCTTTCTCATTTATTCACATTGATGAATACATCGATCAGAATCTCTAGACTCGGCCAATTTTATATGTGTTCGTTTGTGTTTGTGAACCGTCCGTGAACACGTTCATTTCCTTATTGAACGAACATGAACATAAAATCCTGTCCGTGAACCGTTCGTGAACACATTATTTCCTTAGCAAACGAACATGAACAAGACCTTGTCCGTGTTTGTTCGGTTCGTTTGCAGCCCTAGAAACTGCCTAAACAAATGTGAACATTAGGGTGGTTCAAAAAGCTCACAACTCGTGTTTGGCTTGAAAAAGGCTTGCTCGAAATCGACTCGTTTATAAATTACAAATTCTGTAGTTTACAAATTCTGCACCGTCTATGTTAAAATATTATTTATTGTTTATATATTTCAATATGTTTAATAAATGTAAAAACTTAATTTTAAAAATTTCATATAAAAAAGCCGGCTCGAGTTATTCACGAGCCGATCTTGAGCTCAACATTTCAGCTCGGTAAAATAAGCGAGCCGACCCAAGCTGGTTCGTTTAACTTCAAGCCCGATCCCAAGCCCAATATAGCTCAGCTAGTTTACAGCCTACTAAGTGATACTTCGATTTCAAATCAAACGATCAAGAACCCGAACACAATTTGTGGACAATTTCCGACCCGTTTGGCATGCTTACCTTTTTTATTAAAAGTTTAAAACCCCATAGGTTAGACCAGCCCGTTAATGATTGAATACAATTTGAACCATTTCCGACCCGTTTGACATGTTTCCTTTTTTGACTGGCCCGTTTAGAGTTACGACATAAAAGAAGACAAACTACCTTCGGGATTTCTTCTTCTCTTTATATCTTGTGAGTGCGGTCTCTCTCTCCTGGCTGTTAATATCTCGTAAACCGAGACCATGAAAGACTTGTATATGCGACTGGTCTTCATTATTAGCATTAATGTTGCTTGTATTATTAATATTGGTGGTTTTTTCATCAGGGACTATGCAGATTACATCGGCATTATGTCCTACTAATTGATCGGAATAAAACTCGCGATCCACAGCATCTGAACCATCAGGGCACCATTGGAACATATTCGTCTGTATATACAAAAGCACAGTCACCATCAGGGCTGTTCAAAAAGCTCGTGGCTTGCTTGAGAAGTTGATAAGTATTCAATAAAATCAAGCTTTCGGTTTCAGAAATATAATTTTCTTCCATTTTATATGCAAAACTTAATATGTAGAAATAAAAAAAATTTAAAGAATACATGAGCTGGCTTGAGCTCGATATCCCAGCTCGTTAAGATAAACTAGCCGGCTCAGGTTGGTTAGTTTACACCCTAGTCACCACGACGCAAATGGACATGAGTCACATACTCACATGACAGATGGGCTAAACATGTGCATATGCAGGTTCGGTTATCCATTTTTTTCATCTTTTTTTTTATTTTATAAATATTATGAACAAAGAACAATCGGAGACCCAACAATAATATTATACCTCTAGTGAAGAAACTACATTCTCATCAAACTTATGTTCAAAGCCCGAACTCATAACTTGAAGTTGTTCAGAAAGAAAAGGAAACTCGCTTCGTGGTTTAATCATTTCTTGACCACTCAGGTCAGAATTTGCTAATTCTCGAAGCTGGTTAAGAAGTTCGTCTTTATACGCTCCAAAAGCAGCATTTCGGTTCTGAATTCAACAGAAACAGCCTAACCAAAGTTAACATACGCGAAAAGAACCACGAAAATTTAACCTTTAATAATACAAGAAAAGACATAAACATGTCTAAACAAGCCAACTTACCCAGTGAAATCTCGGTCACAAAAAATCTATTTTTATTTATTTTATTTTATTTATATTTTACGAGTACAGCAATCCAGTTAACATAAATGATATGCCTCGCAATTTTGACCCACTGTACTAAAAATCGGGTTGATAACAGTTGATCTTTTAAAAATTTTGGGTTGATATAGTGGTTGTTTATCCGACGCTTGAGTGCGTGTAACCAATGCCGAAAACCATAAGTAAAGCTAAAATGTACAGTAATTTCAAAAATCATTTTTTAAACCAACCCGTTTTAACCCAAAACGCATCCCAACCCAAACCAAAACAACCCTTTTTAAATCAACCCGTTCCCACCCTAACCCGACCCGACCCGTTCACCAGTCCTAGTAAGTAGTAAACATTAAACAACAACCTAAACAACAAGTCCGTCCCACCCTAACCCGACCCGACCCGTTCACCAGTCCTAGTAAGCATTAACCAACAACCTAAACAACAAGTTATACCTTAGGCAAAGGCGGAACGCCCATAGCCTGATAATTATGATCAAACCCACTACTCACAATCAAATCATCAAGACTCACAAACCCAGGAGTCTCCCACACAAAACAATCCTCAAACCTGCCACCCGAACCCGACCCATCCTCCTCACTGAAATTAAGCCCCTTCTTACTCAAATCCTCAAACCCGAAAACCGCCAACAAGTCCGTCACCGACGGGCACCCATTAAACCCTTCCAACGGCCTCCGATCATGCACCGGCGAACCCGACTTAATATTATTATTATCAAAATCATTATCATTAATATTAATATTATTATTATGGGTTTCCCAGTCGCAATTCGAGCAGTGAACAACGGCGTGGGTGGAGCAAAAGATCGAGGCGGGCGAGTTATCGCAGCTGTCGCAGAGTAAAGATCGAGTGTGTTTGGTGAATAATGGGTTTGTGGAGTGGACTTGGCGGTCACAGGATAAACAGAGCTTGGCTGTGTCAGCTCTGCAGTATAAGAGTGCGGTTGATTGGTTGCAGAAGTCGCACAGGCGGTGGTTTGTGGTGGTTTCCGGTGGTGAATTAGGCATGGCTTTGGGTTAAATTGAAAGTTAATTTGGGGATTTTTGGATAGAAATTGAAGTGGGTTTGGTGAAATTGATGTGAAATTGGTGAAATTGGTGAAAATTGAGAAGTGGGTGTGGATGAAATTAGGGTTTTTGGGTTGAAATTGAGGTGAAATTGGGGAAATCGGTGAAAATTAAAAAGTGGGTATGGATGAATTTGGTGAAATTGGTGAAATTGGTGAAATTACGAACTGGGTTTGGATTAATTTAGTTAAATTGGGGAAATTGATGAAATTAAAGAAGTGGGTGTGGATGAAATTAGGGTTTATGGGTTGAAATTGAAGTAAAATTGGTGAAATTAGGTTTAAATAAAATTGGGGATGGAAGGAATATGCTTGGGGTTCAAGAAATGAAAATGAAGATAATGATGATGATGATGATGATGATGATGATGATATTATGTAGACTCAGAACTGCCAGTACAAGTGTAAAACTACTTTATTATTATTATATTTTTAACGATCAATCTTTTAAATGAACACGGTTCACTTTTATTATATCGGGATATACTCGTTTTCTGACATGGGGAAAATGCTCATTAAGGCCAATGATCGTGCACGCTCGCCTGAATACACGGCAGTGTGATGAGGTAAAACGAGTTCGGTTCAATTATCCAACTAGTGTACCTACTCGTCTAGTCTTTTATCGTTACATGATTCCGTCAAACTAAATGATAAGGGCCGGAATCAAATCTCTGTCACTTAAAACATCAAATATCTCACTTATCACTCCACCATCATTCATGATTGAAGAGGTAGGTCCCAGCAGAGCCCAGTTGGACCCGCAAGACTCACCTTGAAGAGGGACGTCTGCGCAGAAACCAACTGGATCCGCAGGACCCACCATGCTCAGAGACGTGACGTCCTTATGCGCAGTACGCAAGCTGTTCCCGCAGGAAATGCCTCCCAATGGTGAAGGACTCTGCCTGTTCCCGCAGCTGCGGATACAAGCCATCAGGGAAGGCCACCCGCGCAGCAAGGCTACACGCACAAGGCACTTAGCTCTCAATCACTCAGTGTCACCTGAAGGAATGAGCAAAGCCGGGAACAATCCCGCACAAAGGCGGGAGGGGGAATACTCCCGCCCAACTAAGCCAGTCCGTACGATACGGGAAGATCTTCTGTACTGTACCTGACGAGGTATGGACAAAAGATCTGACTAAAGATACGACAGCTTATTGACAACAGTATGGCGAGCAGCATGCTCCTGTACTGTATGTCACTATTAGCCGCTGCCTACTCACCAACTCCTGTCATACCACGTGCATAGTCGGCAGTTGGTGGAAAAGAAATAGTACACAGCAGGCCTGGTCACTGTCAGCCGCTGCCTACCCACCAACTACCAGCAGGGCACGTGCGTAGGCCACAGTTGGTGGAACAGGAATACTATTCAGCCGGCCACACCTCCTTGGAAACCTACCTTCGGCTATAAATACCCCAAATGGTATGATCATCTGATCCCATCATATCTTATCACATTATCATCATATTATACCTGATATCTGCTCTAGCAATCTCTTAATATACATTTATATTTAAAGAGCAATCTAGTCTGATTCTCACGCCGGAGGGTGGTCACAAGGAGGAACCCCCCCTTCTCAGTGACAAGCTCACGGTGTCTGTTTTGCAGGTTATCAGAAGAACCATCTTTGCTGGGTCTAACCCCTCGTGGGAAACATCTATCTAACCCCCAGGTTACTCGTAATCTGCCCGGGGTCCGGTTAATGTTTCTTCAATGATGATATTATTCAGTTCAAAGTTCAATGATCTAATTAGCCTGACTGTCTGGAGTAAAACTACTGATTTTATTCCTGTAGTAAAACTACTGTTTTCATTTTTATAATTGTTATGGCTGTTTAATTATTCTTTTACTATAAAAGTACTGGCTACTAGTAGAAAGTCAGCGTGTAAGTTTGACTGAATAATATTAGAAAGTTGTGGATAGGAGTGACGTGGAGGTATCTTGAACACAAGAGTTCATGTGTTTGGTCTTATTTTATTTTTTTACTCTGCTTTTCAAATTTTAAAACTTATTCATGGTAGGCCTGTAAACGAACCGAACATTCGGTGAATTATTTGTGAACTGTTCGGCGAAAAGTTCGTTTATATTCGTTTATTTAATAAACGGACGAACATGAACAAAAAAATTGTTTTCGTTTAATTAAACGAACAAACATGAACACATGTTCCGTTCGTTCATTTATGTTCATGAACGTTCGTTTATGTCTGTCTATTTATGTTCGTTTATGTACAAATAGAAAATAATTAAATATTATATTGAATAGATCATTCGCTTAAAAGTTTTATATTTGTTAATTTGTGTTCATTTTAAGTGTTTTCATTTAAGTTCGTTTATATTTGTGTTCATTTACATTTGTTCATACATGTTCGTTTATCTTTGTTCAGTTATGTTCGTTTAGATTTTAAACAAACGAACACAAATGTCCATTTTTAAATAAACAAACATGAACATAAATATTTGTTCGATTAAGTGTCCGTGTTCTTTTAAAGTTAAATGAACGAACATGAGCATGCCCCTTGTTCATGTTCAGTCAATTCATTTATAGGCTTTCATTATTCACATTGATGAATACATTGGTCTCAATCTATAGGCTCTGTCGATTTTATTTGTGTTCATTTGTGTTGGTGAACTGTTCGTGAACACATTAATTTTCTTAATGAACGAACATGAACATAAAATCTCGTTTGGTAAGTGTTCGTGAACCGTTCGTGAACACATTATTTTCTTAACGAACGAACATGAATAAGGTCTTGTTTGTGTTCGTTCGGTTCGTTTACAGCCCTAATTCATGACATGAAATTAGTAAAGGTTTATAATTTATTATTATTTAGTGTAGGTTGTGATAATTTTCTATTATAATCTTGAAATCTTACTTGAATAATTACAATGTTTGGCGAAGCTGTGACTTGAATAGTATTTCACTATTTCTTAATATCAGGGTTGTTTTAAAAAATTGTTATAAATTTTTGGGACGAAGACGAGAAAAAAAAAAAGAAAAAAGTGGCCCTTAAATCACAACAAAGTCATCAGCTCGGCCCGAATCTATACTGAGTTGAAAAGTATAGCTCGAGCTCGGCTCAATGTGACTCAAATTATTTCACTAATGGGGGCTTTCGAATTTGAGCTTAAAATATGACTCGAAACTATTATTTATAGATAGTGTGAAAGTCTGGGTGTAAAACAATCTTTAAAAGGAAGATAAGAAAATAAGAGAATTAATAGGACGCAAGTAGAAAATAAGGGTGCCGTTGACTGGATTCGTATCGGAGACCTCTGCATTTTCTAGGCGCAGCTTTTTAACTGCTAAAACATATGTTATACCGAATAAAAAAAATGTTTTTATATACACTTTTTTACAATACTTGGTTATAGGTTATAAAAATTTTAATAATAATAATACGGATGGTAGCTAGATATTTTTAGAATAAAAAATATTAATGTACATGGTATATTTTTTCGAAAAGCAGATTTCATTAAACCAGAAAATCTACATAGTATATAAAGGTCTTTTTTCTTTTAAGAAAATGACAGCCCAGAGAAATTGGTAGGTTTAAATAAAAAATTAAAAAAATCATGGAAAATGAAATTAAAAATTGAAAAGGCTACCAGAAGTTTCTTTTTGGACTCTTTTCTCGACTATTTTATTTAGACTAAAAGTTAGCAGGTCCCACACTTTATTATTAAATATTAAATGGGTTAGGTTATAACAGGAAATATAGTTTTTGTAGGAAGGATCCATTGATTTTAAATATGGAGGGTTGAGATTAGTTTACAGGGAAAATCAAGCGTGAACACAAGGTAAAGGGCATAAAAGGAATAACACATTTGTTGACTTTCTCTCTTCACATGCAAGGCACATGCCAAGTTCCCACATCATTTTAAAACGTCCATAACTTTTTTTTTACGATGTTATTATTGAAAAACAAATTCACCATAATAACGAGTGTTTTTTGATCTTTTATATGAGTACCATATTGTAATATAAAATTAAAAAAAAATTAGTGGGTTTTTTACAAATTTTGTTTCACCGAATTGTGTTTTACAAAATTGTGTTATACAATAGTATTTTTCATTGTGTTTTTTCCATTGTGTTATTTACATTGAGTCATATAATTGTGTTTTTTATTGTGTTTTTATTATTGTGTTTTTTTTTTCATAGTGTATTTTTCCATTGTGTTTTTTTCATTGTGTTTTTCATTGTGTTTTTTCGGACTTTTCCGCCGAGGTGTTGGCGGTGGACGGTGGAGTGGTGGTGGTTGTAAGAGATGAGTGAAGATGTAATTGGGTTTTATGTAAGTGGATTTTTGAAATTAATTTAAGTGGGTTTTGATATTAAAGTAAGTGGGTTTTGATATTAAAGTGTTAGACTAAAATACTCTCCTTCCTAGCCTTCTTAGGAAAATCAAACTTCTTATTTGAACCTAACCCCTATAATACATACATCACCTGTGTGCGTTAATCATATATCCGATTAAGTATAAAAATAAATAATATATAGGGAAAATTACTTTTTGCGTCCCTGCGCTTTTAGGGCGGAGACACAATGAGTTCTTGAAAAGAATTTTGAACTGGTTGAGTCCCCTTGGTTTCAGAAACGAACAATTTGAGTCCCTGTGGTTTCAGAAACGAACAATTTGAGTCCCTCTGGTTTCAGTAAAATGAAGGTTTTACCCTGAAAGTTAAGTAAGGGCAAGGACTCAAATGGTTTGTTTCTGAAACCATGGGGACTCAACCAGTTCAAAAAAAATTTCGATGACTCATTGTGACTCCGTCTTAAAACTACAGGAATTCAAACAGTAATTTTCTCTAATTATAGTTACTCGGTTTAGTAAATATGACTATTTACTAATTTTACTTTTTAAATGCTAAGTGAGAACTACAAGAATCAAATAACACAAGTATGTATTTTGCTTTGAGTGTTATAAGAATATGATTATATAACCGGTAGCCACTATCTCATTAAATTATTAACGTATTATATACATATGTTTTATAGTTTTCTCGTATTTCTTAACTAAAAAATGGCTCTAAAAAAATGCGTCATTATGGTTAATACTATAGCTTTTAACCATGGTTATGTGTGATTGACGACTAATTACAACAATGATATGGATACAAATAATTCATTTTTAATAGTTCATGATAGTTATGAGAGTGTAGAAAGCCGATATATAAGACTTTGTTAAACTTGACAGGTTTGTTAAGCTTTCATAATTTTTTTAAAATCGACGTTATAGTTTTTTTTTTTGAACGATCAACAAAGAAATAATATTAGCGTTTTGTATGCATGAATGATAGAGGGAATGGAATGATTCATTGCGTAGGAATGAAAAAAGTGGTGTTTGGTTGCTCAAGGGAATGGAATCATCCATTACACATGCCATCAAAACCATTAACCATTCATTCCCCACCCCCTTCTTTTTTTCATTCCATTCCTCGTTCACCCTATTTTCTCAACAACATCACCACCACCACCTAACAACAACAACCACCACTACCATCGCCACCACCGACACCTGACCGCCACCAGCACCTCACCACCAACGCAACCACCGCCACCTCCGCCACCACCATCGTCGCTGTAACCACCGAAAAACATTGTCACCGTCGCCGCTAACCATCACCGCCACCCTACCATTACCTTCACTACCAATGCTATCACCGCTTTGACCACCGCCACCCCCACCACCACTGTCGCCACTGCCACCATTATTTTCGTCGCCGGAGTTAACATCAGCGCCGTCGCCGGAGTTAACACCAGCGCCGTCGCCATTGCAGTTTTTTCTTCTTTTTTTAATAAAAAAAATTATTTTGAGATATGAGTGTTTTTATTATTTCTATTTCATTCATACAATTTTTAGGATACCAAACAACATAAAGTAATAATTCATTTCATTCCCATAGGTTAACCAAACAAGATAAAGAAATGGAATGATCCATTTCATTCCCTTGTCCATTTAATTCCTTCTTCCATTCCATTACCTCCAACCAAACATTGGTTGTAGGTTGTAGGTAATGGAATGAATGGGGAATTGAATAGGAGAATGAATGGAATGGACAATGGAATGAAATGGATCATTACAATTCCTTTGTCTTGTTTGGTTAACATATAGGAATGAAATCAATTATTAATTTTTATTTTTTGGTATCGAAAAAAATTGTAGAAATAAAATGGAAATAATAAAAATACTCATATCTCAAAATACTTTTTAACAAAAAACAAAAACAAAAAAGAAACACTACAATGGCGACGGTGGTAGCTCTGGCGACGAAAATTTTAGATGTTGATGAATTTTAAATTAGTGGACTAAATTGTATATTTATTTGTGTAAAAAAGTTATCACTAGCAATTTTAAAGGCCTAATCGAAATAAGATTTTTGTGGTCTTACAATTGTGAAAGAAAAATAAACGCTAATAACCGTTTTGAACTCGTGACTTAGAGCTAAACAACACACATAATTACCAGTAGACCAATACATAATTTTGTTTTTAATTTGCTCATTATAGTATATCTATATTTAGTTTTTTTTTTTTCCAAATTTGGAGGCCTTAATTAAGTATGGGCATAAAGCTCTTGTTTGGTTTCGCTGGCCCACAGCCCGGCTCTGCACACAATATTACTGAATGAATCAAGGGGATGGCTTCAATGACAGCACATAGTCTTAAATGGATTCGTAGATAAACATGATAGCCTGAATACTTCCAAGTTTTTAACCAGGTTAGATATAATAACCCAGTATCTGATTATCTTAGTGTTGCGTTTCAGGTTTTTAATCTGTTCAAAACTAGCACTCGAAGACGGATGAAAACTTTTATTTATTTCAACAAATTTATACTATATTATTTTGAAACTATAACTTTTGTTACTTTCAAAGTTAATATCGAGTGAAAAGTAAACGATAAACAATGCAATGGTAAACAATAAGGCTGAATATGGTAGGGTGTTACCCCACAACATTAAACAGTCATGTGGCACCATTTTTACAGGTTTAAAGACGATAAGGGCCGTTAAACACCACCAGAGGGATGGGCGGTATAGGGTTAACGCTGCAAAGGACAAAGGGGGTGGACGTTAGGAATGGCGATTGACATGACCGTTGATGACACGCCAAACACTCCACAACAAACAGTCTTAACACTAAACACATGTAAAAAGTAAAAACAAACAAAACAACTTCTTATTTATTTGTTTGTTTATAAAAAACATGGGAAGAAATATTTTATTTTATTCCTGATATGGTCCAGCCGACTTTGACTAGAATTTGCACTATCACTTTGACCCAGAATGTCCCAACACATTAAATAATTTGAGTTCACACATCAAATAATTTGAGTTCACACCATATATTAAATATTTTTCTTATATCATGACATTTTAATTGTAAGAAAAAAAAAAGAGAAGAATTAGAAACAATATATCTTAAAACTAGGAGTAAGTTTTAGTTATGCGGTTTGTCCAAATATGTAGTTTTAATCCAAGAGTTTTAAATTTGTGATTTTTGTCCATGTGGTTTCATTTCATATGTAATTAAACTCAACTCCTCTAGCCCTGTAACATCCCGAAATTTTCAAAATGATATTAATTATATTACTTAATAATAGAGGGAAAGTTGACTCGGGTTCGGGAAATAAATAATAGAGTAGGAGTTGGTATGAGTCGGACTAGTGTTAGATTAATTGAGATGGGTTAAATGAGAATAGGCCTTAGGTCCATGGGCTCTAAGGGATATAAATATCCCCTAAACCACCATAAAACCCTAAACCTCATCTCTTTCCATTCTAATCTCTACACATTCAAAACACACACACCATAAACGAGCAGGATCCGAGAGAGAGTAAACGTTAGTTGGTGCTAGATCGTCGTGACGAACCAAAGCAACAAGACCAGCTCGTGTTCGTAAGTTCGACTCGTTCAAGTCAGCCGTGCACAGCTGAAGAAAGGGATTACGATTAACGGTGAACGTAACCGTGTTCAGGTGAGTTTCTAGCCCCATTCCTTGTTATGTTTTCGGAGCTGTGTGCATACTCGATGTGTTGTTAATACATTTATCCTAAGTGATAAGTGTATGCCATATGTGATATGTGTGATAGATATGAATGATTGTTTGTCGGTACGCGAACGATCTTCGGATATTGCGCGTACTGTCAGGTTAAAAATAAAGGTACAAATATTATATATCGAAGATGTATGAATATTTCAAATGAATACTTGTCGGGGCGTGAACGATCTTCGGATATTGCACGTAACGACAAGGGGTATGGTTGTTAAATGAATGAGGTAAGGAATGCCTAGAGTGTTCTTATGTTATAATGTAAGTATGTGTATATAGGTACACGAATGGCATGTGAGTTATACGTTCGACATAGTAAGTTAGGATGGCAAATCCCTCTAGCTTCTGTCGGACATAGACTCGGCTGGTGATGGCGTAGTTAAGGACTGCGAGCCTTATACGTGAAGTAGATGATATATGTAAACGTAGATAAGGACTGCGAACCTTATACGTAATGTAGATAGGCGTCAGCATAGGAAAGGACTGTGAACCTTATACGTGCTGTATTTGTAGCATAGGGGAGGACTGCGAACCTCGTACGTGCTATGAATTAGGTTGCAACATAGGGAAGGACTGCGAACCTTGTACGTGTTGTGGATGTATTTCAGCATAGGAAAGGACTGTGAACCTTATACGTGCTGATTTTGTAGCATAGGGGAGGACTGCGAACCTCGTACGTGCTATGAATTAGGTTGCAACATAGGGAAGGACTGTGAACCTTGTACGTGTTGTGGATGTACTATGGTATAGGGAAGGACCGCGATCCTTGTACGTACCATAAATGGTGAACATAGGTAAGGACTGCGAACATTGTACGTGTTCACGACCTTGAGTACAGGTATAGACGGTGAACTATGAACGTACTCTCGGTAGACTGAGGTTAGTGATTGTAGATATGTATGTATGTATGGTAGCAAGTATGTATGTAGAACAGAAGGGTAACTAGTGAAGTATGGATATGTATCTACAGATATGTATGTATATGTATGTATTGTATGGCGTTCGATTAACTAGAACTCACTCAGCGTAGCTGACTTTTAGTATGCACGCAGGTGAGCTGATTATAGAGTTAGCATGAGGATGACACACGGCATGGATTGAACGGCTGGCATCTGAAGAAAGAAGTAAAGATGTTTTAAATATAAAGTTTTGTGTTATGGTATCAAAGAAAAGATTTAATGTTTTGTAACAAATGATTGATGTTTTATATTCCGCGAAAAGTTTTAATAAACTCTGATTTGAAGAACTGTGTTTATGAGTAAATCCGACGCTAAAGTAGGGTCACCAGGTTCGGGGCCTTACAAGCCCCGTTAAGTCTGGTCGTTAAATCCATCAGCGTTTCATTCACGTGAGGGACAATTTTGTCCCTTCTCTCCCTAAATAAACCTCAGTCCTAACTCGCAAGCCCCATCAAGTGAGGGGTTGGGGTATACATGGGGAATAAAAGGGGACAAAACTGCCCCTCACATGAATGGCACGATGATGGATTTAACGACCATAATTAACGGGGTTAGTTGGATCGGGTGTAATTGTAAGTAAAATGAAATCACAGAGACGAAAATCGCATATTTGAAACTATTCAACTAAAATAACATATTTCGACAAACCACAAGGACTAAACGCCACAGTTCACTCTAAAACAAGCATATATGATGTATTTGTAATTTTTCATGTTAATGAACAAATTTTAATCCATTATTTTAAGATATATCCACTCCAACCGGTTAATTACTAAGTTTCAATCCAAATGATGGTTTAATGAATCAAGCATGATGTTAGTAGTCGAGCATGAATCAAGCTCGAGCTTGAAAATCTATCTATAAATCGAACATGAGCTTGAACTTAGGTTGTTTACATCGCTGCTATTAAATTTAAATAATAAATTGTAATTATACAACCTACTTTAATACAACATAATAAACTTTTTTCATAAACTAAAAAAAAGTATATATACACTTTTATGACTTAACCCATGTAACTTTAATGATAGAAAATTTGGATTGAAAATTTAAACTATGATTAAGTTACTTGTAATAAATTACACCGCTAATTTGATCAATGAGAATTTAATGATGCGGGAACGGAAGTCATCAAATGGCTGTAAAAACTCGGTGATTAAACAAAAAAAAAACTTGTAAGAACCGAATGGTTCAAATAAACCTTAAACAAAGATGTTCTAATAATATAATCTCAAAAGCTGCTAGACAATAAATCCTATATCTCAACTTATATGAGAGTCATAGTTTAACCAGAAAACCAAATAAAATAAATAAGAAATATAAATTATAAATTATAAATTCAAAAAAAAAAATTGAAGATATTCTCTTGTTTTTTTATCATTCAAATTTCACTTTTGTTGTCATTTCTAATTTCACTGGCATAATCCTTAAAGGGAAAATTCTTAAAATGACCCTATTTTGAAAAGAGATTTTAATTTTGTCTCACAAACTTAATAATTCCAAAAATGTCTCATTATAACTCATTTTTGACCATGTATTAGGAAATCTAGCACGTCTTTAATGATGTGTTAGTATAACACGTCGTCAAAGACATGTTAGATTTCCTAACGCATGGTCAAAGTGAGTTAGGCCTCCAAACGAATGGTCAACGACTTGTTAGTATCAAACATATAGTCAAAGACATGTTATCCTTTAGTTTTTTTTAATATTATATTATTATAACAAATTTACTTATATTTGGTTTTTCTTTTATAACTTCTAATATAAAAATTTTTATATTATTTCGAATATAACGACGAGACATGCTAATTTTTATTTACGAACCGACATAAACTTACTCCAAATCAAGCCTTGCCAAATCAATATCGAAATGTTCAATAAAATTTGACCCCGCACGGTTTTAAATAAATTTTTTGTCAACATATAGATAAAAATACGCATGTCTTCTAGGTATATTCGAAATAACATAAAATTTTTATATTAAAAGTTATAAAAGAAAATTCAAATATAAATAAAATTAGTTATAATAATATAATATTAAAAAAAAACAAACAAAAGGCTAACATGTCTTTGACTATATGTTTGATGCTAACACATCGTTGACCATGCGCTTGGATACCTAGCTCATATTTGACCATGCGTTAGGAAATCTAACACGTCTTTGACGACGCGTTATAACACGTATTTGACGACGCGTTATAATAACACATCGTTAAAGATGTGTTAGATTTCCTAATGCATGGTCAAAGATGAGTTAGAAGAGGACATTTTTGGAATTATTTAGTTTGTGAAACAAAATTGAAATCTCTTTCCAAAATAGGCTATTTTGAGAATTTTCCCATCATTAAATCATCATATATTTACACTCAGTTTACACTTTCCGTTCGATTTCACTTGCAAAGAAAAGCGTTTCTTCATTTCATTCATAATCATTATTGTGAGTGAAAACTAGAAGCTACGATGAATTGTTGATTATACTAGTGAGATTGCCATTCACAATGAAAGTGAAAGCTAGAAGTGCCATTGATTAAACTGTCGGTATGTGATATTATCGGCCTAAATAAACATGAGTTGAGACCAGTGGCAAATCTGCGAAAATCCATTACTGGAATAAAAACGGGTCAAGTTAGAACGGGCCGGGTTAAAAAATTAATATCGAAAACAAAAACACATCCAAACATTATATTCGAGAACCCGTTAGTCCATTACTATGCTGATTACAACACTTATAAGGAAAGGGTCAAGCCATATATCTAAGGATTTTGTGAAACAAAAGTCTCAACTATTAACGCATGTTTAAGTTCGTCTCTCTGGTTCGTCTATAGTTCCAATCCTTCGGGTATTGTAAGATTTACAGTGACTGCACTTGTGACCAAAAATGTGAAAGAACGCTTTGCTAGTATTGTGACAGTCGTTGCACAAGATAGAAATCTGCAAGCCGAGAATAATTCTGGTTTAATTTCTACATAACTTTAGTTGGATGTCAAGTAAATAATCAGAATACAGACAAAGAATTACCTCGTATCGGTATTCTTCAGGCATGACAGTAGCTTCAATCTGTCAAATTATATAAATAATACGCTCGGTAATATACAATAATACAAAGATAAATAGTTACAAAAGAAATTGTAGACACCTCTTGGTCCAATCTTTGCCATGTGCTTGACATTGCAGAAACCGACTTTGAGCATATGGGACAACGGTATCTGCAAGATGAAGATACCGTTATTATTTATTAATAAACTACCAGAACCAATTATTGTATAACATTAGAAACTTGGTAAAAGGATAGTGAACTAACTGATCCTGGTTGATTAACTCCTTGTAGCAATCCAGATGAATAGCATGCCTACAAACCATAATTGTTGCGGCCTTGATCGAGTCAAAAAGAAACTACCAAAGAAGGATGTTTGTTATCATCAAAAGCAGATAATATAATTATAAAATGAATATACAGTTATATTGATCCATTTCGTTAATGGGTCGACTCGGTTATGTTTAATCACTAAGTGTAATTTTGACATGATTATGAAACATTTTGACACAATAATTATAAAAAAACCAATATTTATTGGATTAACAGTGTTTTGGGTCAACTTAACCCATTATGAACTGTTAACATACCTCATAACATATAGGGCAGTGGTTTTTCATAGAGTTTCCGATACACGTGTGCTTACCACGCAACTTTACATCAAAGCATGACCCTGTGTTTGCGCACATAATATAGTCAATGACTCAAGGTTCGCGTGTGTTAGGTGTTGCTAGAGCTGTAAACGAGCCGATCCAAATCAGGGTGGGCTCGGTCAGCTCGTTTACAAACCAAGCAGAGCCAATCCGGCTCATTTATCTTAGCAAGCAGAGCCAATCCAGCAAACCTTGTCAATAGCTCGAGCCAGCTGGTGGCTTGTCAAGCCCACTTGTTATTTTGAAAAAATTATTTATATTTTGTGTTTTTACACGTATTGATATATATAAAAACTAAAAATAATATATGCAACTTACACATATAATACAAAATTTATAAACTACAGCATTCATAATTTATATATATTAAAAATTTGGATCATAATTTAATATATACTAAAAATGCCATACGACTTAATGTCATATATATTGTTAGGATAAAATACAAACAACTTTTTTAAGTGAGAAGTATAAGAAGCGTTAAAGTAATTATGCTAAAACCAGAGTAATTATTACTCTAGTGTAACTGTGTGAGCATAGTTACTCTAATGCTTCTTAAATTTCTCCCGTTAAAAGCTGTTTGTATCTGATCCCACCCCTTTAAAAACATTGGTAAAGGAAATATAAAAGAAACTGAAAGAGCCGGAAACCGAATGAGAAAATGAGCACGTACCGCACTTTTGGCAATGGAAGAAATTCGTTACACCACCAACTCTGTAGTTATTAATATTATGTCATTAGCCTATCTCAAAAGAATAATAATCATATACAAAAATTAACAAACAATGTCACTTTTCTTTTACTAACCTACAAATTCCACAGTCATTGCAATGAAACTGTTCCTTTGAAATCTGAGTTACAAGTTGCCAAGTTACAACAACACAACAAAAATTAGCATATTGCTTAAAGATCTTTATATATGATTTTATTCTTACATCATCATCATAGAACTTGCAAATTCCACAAAAATATTCTCCCATTTTCACTCCACAGTTGGTACATATTTGAGCAACCTATCATATCAACATTAAAAATGGCTATATAAATTATAAAATTAAAACATTTGCATATATTCATTTTACATATAAGATCTAGAGACAAACCTGCTGTTCAGTATTGCAAATTGCACAAATAACCTGAAAACCACCAAAGCATGAGTACAATAAATACCTTGTGTATATTGAAAACAAACAAATAATAATCAGTATTAGTTGCCAATTAGTCGGCCATTAATTGGTAATCAGTGAGTGACCGATTCGGTTTCAGCTAATTGGACCCAATAAACGGTAGTTGATCAAAGCCAGTCCAAATAGACCGAAATCGTTCGAAATTTGGTCGAAATTGGTCAAAAGATATCAAAATTTGAAAAATTGTACTTACTAATCCAATCTGATTAATAAGTTTAAATAATTATATATAAAAAATTTTGAAATCTTTTGCATATATATAATATAAATAATTTTGAAAAAATACATATAAAAATTCAATCAAATTAATCGCTAGTCAGCGGGGATAAGCTTGAGCTCTTTGTCTAAAGCTTGGCTCATGAGGCGTTTGTTGAAGCTCGGCTCAACTCGCTTATTATTTATCAATTAATTTATATACTTTTTTCATTATTTCGAGCTTAAACAAGCTTCCCATACAAGGCTCGACCTTGATCTCAAAAACTAAACGAGCTTTATTTGAGGCTCGGGCTTGAAAAAAGCTAGGTTAGTCTTGAGCTTTCTATCGATCCGATCTTGAGTAGCTCACGAGCGGCTAGGCTTGCTAGTACACGTAGCCGCAGGTGAGCATATAACTGAACTAACTAAAGTAACCGACTTAACCAAACAATTAACCGAGTTTGAATTAACCGAACCGATTTAAATCAGAATTTAGAAAAGTAAATAAATACAGTACTTGCTTAATATCGTGACGAACGA
The DNA here is from genome assembly GCF_021521415.1 of Bidens hawaiensis. Taxonomy (NCBI): domain Eukaryota; kingdom Viridiplantae; phylum Streptophyta; class Magnoliopsida; order Asterales; family Asteraceae; genus Bidens; species Bidens hawaiensis. The sequence continues at coordinate 329,316 of NW_027492133.1, read as the reverse complement.
TTTCGTGACGGTCCTTAGGGTTTGCCAATGCGTTCTACATACACCAAATCATAACAAATTATTATTATCAAATAATAATTAGACTCAATCAATTAAAATGAAATGAAATGATAATAATGAGTGACCGTATATTCGTTGTGACAATGGCGGCATGTAAATATCTTATTACAACACGGTGCACGGATTTTGCATCGTCTCCGGTAATGATTACACCTAGTATTATTATTATTATTATTAATTCAACAAATTAATCAATATAATAATAATAATAATAATAATAATAATAATCGGAATGAATGAATTATTTACCCGTGAAGCAGTTTTCCGACGTCGCGAGGATTGGTTTGAGGTGACGAAACGTCGTCGTTGGACATTGTTCAATGTAGAGATGAAATGAATGAAGGGCAGTTTGGGATTTGTTTATTTAATGTCCTTTTACAAAAGTGTCTTTTAAGATTCGAGCGTAACTATGCTTGAGTTTGGCTTGTTTTAATAGTTCGGGATCGGGTTTGGCTTAGCTTATTATTTATTAAGGTGTTGTTAGTTTTTAAGAGGTAAAATGTCTGCACTCTGCGGACTATATTTGCAGACATATGTAGAAGAAGATGTGGACCAAACCTCTGCAATCTGCAAGAAGAAGACTGTTTTTTAACGTATGTAGATTGCTAAAATAAGCCGGTGGTTGTGTAAGAACTGTGATAGTGAGTGGTGGTGGTGGTGCTGGATGGTAATGGTGGTAGTAGTGGGTGGTGGTGGCGGACGATGGTGGTGGTAGAAGGCTGGTGGGTGTTGGACGATGGTGGTAGCAGATGGTAGGTGGCGGACGAGGTGGGTGGTGGTGGCGAACGGTGTGTGGTGGTGGTGGTGGACAACGGGTGTTGGTAGAGTGTGGTGTTTCAACCCTCTACAAACCTCAGAAGATCTCAGAAGTTGATGAGCCAAGTCTGGACCAAGAATAGCTTGCGCTGACATTTTTTAATGAAATGTCTTCAAGAAAACAAACAGTCAGCAGAAAAAAGAGCCTGCACAGACCTTTTTCAGAAAAACAAACAACACATATGTAAAAGACTAATAGAGGAAAAACTAAAAGTACAGAAGACTCGTTAAGACCCAATGAGCCTAAACGAGCTTCTCATACAAGGCTCGAGCTAATGTTCAATAACTAAATGAGTTTTGTAAGACCCCGAATCCTGGGAATCCTACAGTTAGTATTCATCCATAATACTTATAAAAATACTTAAACTTGAAAATAGTTCAATCCATTAAAATAACCAATTCAGAGTATAATTCAGCGGAAAACCATAATTAATAAAACAAGTTCCCGAAACCCGGGAATTATGCCCAAAACCAATTTAAATGTATTTAATAAAACTTTAAAAATAAATGTTCAATATTTAAAACTTCCGTCTACGTATGCCCTTCACCGTCCAAGTAACTTCGTGCACGTCCAAGCGGTAACGCATCCTTCTCCTAACCTGAAACTCACACTAACATGCACACAAAGTCAGCTTGAGCTGAGTGAGTTCAAGTTTTAATAAATAACATCAATAATAATAATCAAAATAGTCATCCCAAGAGTTTTAAAATAAACGGGATATAACAGTTAGGCCAAATAAACGGGATATAACAGTTAGGCCATCATCAACAATAAGAAATCTTCCTTATATATATGTATAAACATCCTTATAATTATATATAAACATCCTTATAATTATATCCCTACATATATATCATCCAAGTAATAACATCAGGGGCGAGCACACGTACAACCCAAACACGTAACATCATCCAAGTAAAAACATCAGGGTCGAGCACACGTACAACTCAAACACGTAACATCTCATCCAACGTATGCAAACACGAAGTAGGCATATGTAAACATCCATAGTCGATAACGACTACTAAACATCGCCAAATATTGGCCATACAATAATACATACATATATACATACGATAATATCATCTCAAGGCCTACTCTATACAAGTAAGCCCATCTAAAATAATTTAAACAATTCATCAAGTAAAAATCGCTTAGGTGTGCATGCTAGCCCAAAATCTTAAAAGAGTGAAAAGGGGCATCATGAACTCACCTGACACAAGACACGTATTCACCACGAGCTAGAGAATCCCTACGTAGCCCCACGACTCAAACTCCTGTCGGTTTACATGCAATCATTACTAATGACATCAAGATGACTCGTTTATCCTACGAGACGTTCTAACATGGTTCGAGTTACCTAAAGCCTCGACCTCATCAAACTCAATCACAATAGCCCCCGAGGCCTCACATTCACCAAAACGACCCTTAGATACTCTCGGGAATAAAGAATTCCCAAATTACCCCCGGAAGCACTAGGTGATACTAACACGCGCGTTTAAGAGTCGTTTAGGCAATTAACATCCAACTCAGCCCTGTGTGGACCCAATATGATAATTTCACAGCCAACAAGTCCACACGACGCTACACGAGTCAAATGGGTCGGTAACTCGCAAGTATAACGCACAAACTATTCAATAAACGCAATAGCGTGTTGTACCGACCCGTTTTGAGTAACCGACAACCAATTCAGCCCCATAACTTATAAAAATGATTTTTCAACAGCCCGTACATCAAACCAAGTTCACCCGAGCTGAATTGGTCGTTAATCACTTCAAACCTCGCGTTAAACTCAACAATCAACAATTCTAGTCAACCGAACACAATCTTTCAAACTACAACTAGTTGACCAATCTAACGAACACCAATGGACATGATTTTTAAGTATGATATACTAGACATACCTAGGAGGATTTTGGTGCAAAAACCTCAATCAAAACAGTCCCGGAAAGGTTAGAATTGACAGCCACCCCGTAAGCCTACAACATGCAATTTAACGATCAATACGCGTGATATAAAGATCAATTAAGGTGTAAAAGACTTGGGGAATCGTAGAACTAACCTTCAATTGATGTTTTATGCTCAAACCTTGGAGAAAATCGCAGGGGGGGGGGGGCTTCTTTGGTCCAATCGGCTGCTAGAATGGGGAGGGAGTTAGGGTTTTGTGTTTTGTGTTATAACATAAAAAGTTTCATTCTAGCCCCTCCAAGTTGAAGGACATGACAACTTGAAAAGAAAATTAAATGGTTTAACGTATCGGGATGACGAGAAGGTTTCCGAGAAGTGTCGGTTAAATCCCGAGAATTATACATACTTTACAAGCTTCAAATCTTTGGACCGAAAATTAACGAGTGCTACAAGTTTTGTATGAGGCTCATTGGTGGTTTGGCCTAAAATTTCCGTTAACGGTCGACGAGCCTAGATGAGCTTCCCATACAAGGCTTGAGCTCAAGCTCGATGGCTAAATGAGTTTTATATGAGGTTTAGGCATGGTTCAATCTCGAAAAGTTTGGGTTTTCAACCTTTTTTTATCAATCTGAGCTCGAGCAGCTTGGCTCGTTTGCACACCTGGCATGAACATGTAAAATAATAAATTCAAATACCGAGTTTAATATTTACAAACTAACACAGCACATCTTTTGATTTTGGCTTGGTCCGGTTTCTAAACGAGTTAAACACGAGCAAAGGTTTGCTCGGTTCAGTTACTCATATATGTGCATTTTGTTAGGTTTTCATATTCATGTTATGCATTCCTTGATTTCATATTCTAGCTTTAACAAAATTCTTGGAATCAAACCGATTAGGAATGGAATTCATACGGGTTTATGACAAAATAAACACTCTCTAAAAGATTTGTGTGTGCCTATCTCATGGATTTTTGTAGGTTTGCGTGCTCAATCAAAAAATATTACGAGTATTAATTTATTATTAATTTTAACTCTTAACACACCACGTTAGTTTAACCGGTAAACGAACTTTATATAAGGTCTCACACTAGTCATATTATGTTTTAACAAGCTTTTATGTGTGAATTATATAACTAATAAATGTTAAGCTATGGTTGTCTCATATTCTTCTACTGTAAGAAGACTTTATTATATTTTAATTGGGTTCTTGCGTCATCTATTATTGTACGGTTGTATCTTTAGATAAGATAGAGATATTTTAATTGGGTTCTTGCATCTTCTATCGCCTCTTATAGTTGTATCTTTATTATCAATCGGTTGCTTCTAAACATCCGTTCCCTTGTCAGCCTCTGTTTGCCGTTGTTTGTTGTTCGTGACGATGGTTTATGAATGCATGCCAGGTGTTCGACTAAATTAGTGATAAAAAGTTACGACTATATTCCTTCTAAGCCGGCAGTACTAGAATCATGGGAATTGATACATTTAATATTCCTAGGACGATGTTATGATCGGGTTGCTAACACACACGTCCAGTTTGCAACTAGGAATTACTATTGCTTTGTGCTCTCACTACTCGTGACGAGGAATTACGAGTACAATAACAGTTTAAATAGAGATAAAACTAGAGTTACAAACTTAGAGAACAAGAATACATAAACTGGCCATAATATACATAGGACCGGTCCAAATAAATCAATCATATCTTTAATCTTCATTGAACCCTAATAAACACGTCTTCAAGTAACCGGGCCCAAACCGAGCCACCACAAACATGACAAATGTTAACAAATTTGTCATATATGAGACATGGGATAATATATCAAATAAACTCTACTCAAAACAAGTGTTAAAAATAAAACATAACACAAAACAACTCATTTATTCATAAATACCTATCTAATTTAGTTTCTCAAATTATTCAAATTCATCAAAACACAAAGGATACATAAACACCTCAAACAAACTTTTGCTCTACAAGCTTTAGGTTTAGTGAGTTTGGCCTAAAATTGGTCCAATTTCGCACGAAACATAGATCACCCACTCAAAAAGATTAAAGAAAAACCGTTTATAACAGGAGACTATTTCAAATACCTGTGACATCAAAGTGATACTGATGATCATATTGTCACATAGATCTATAAGATTGTGCATCCACATGAATTCAATTTTCCCTTCTCATCTTGTTTTTTGGCTGCATTGCATAAAAGATGGATTATAAGTGGTAATTTTGACCCGTTTACAAATGGGTCGATTTAATTTCAAACAAGTCAAATGCGGTTGATTGACTGAATCACTGAGTTAGACGAGTTAAAAGTAACTAACACCTCCTTCATTGCTTATTGCTTATTTTTTAAAAATATTTTATTATAGTCTTCGAAATCGTATTAGGTACATTTATATGTGTCCGTGTAAGCGTATACACATGAAAATGCATTAATAAACGCACCTGACTTTTTTTTAGCGAGAATGGGTTGAATCACAACATGCATTGTGATTACTCCACCTGCAAATCCGCCATCACGTACCCCAGATTCAGATAATGTCTTATTATTCTCCAAAACTTTTCCCAAATGTATGAGCTTTATGTCGTTCACTGTTTTCGGTACTACAGATTTACCTATTACAAAATCCATAATTGAGTTTCTAGATAATACCTTTTTAATAATCAAACTTATATATAAGTTTAAAGGCAAGGATTACTTTTTTAGACATCTAAATAATATTTCTTTTTTTATAAAATTTTCTTTCACATAAGCATTTTTTTTGCATATGGGACATCTGATACGACATCAACCAGCGCAAAAACAGTTAAAATGAGATTGGTTGCTGTAAGTTTGCTTCAATTTTGTGCCTAACTTAATATTGCGCCTAATTAGCTCATGAACTTACAGCCAAATAGAATAAAGAAATAAGATAAGTGAATGTACGAACAAGAAAAGATGATCTCAAACCTTGAGGCCACTCAGAAACAAGCTTTTGCTTAAGAGCAGATACAGTAGTTGAAGACGCATAGCTGCTATGGCTTATATCCGTTCCATCATATATTCTGAATTTAAGTTCGACATACTCAGTGCCTTCAGCCATTATATACAATCACACACTACAATATGTCTCTTCCAATTTACCTGCACAAACAATATCTCTAAACATTATCATGTCTAAAAACCGATAACCAACTGCTAACTAGTACAATTAGAACATACAAAGCCAATTATAGTTAAGAATACTTGACTTAAGTTATAACCTTGTTCAATGAAGAAAACCAAATTATTAATTAAACATAGAGCATATGCATAGCATGTTATAAAGCAATATGTCGTTTTCATTTTCTTCTCTCTCATCGTCCTATGATTGCTTGGGTGAGACGGATTGGTTGTATGTGCCAAAAAACCTTTCACAAGTATGACCACTTTATCTTTGTCAATGTGGGTGTGTTGTGTGTTTTGAAAGTGATCTTGTGATACCGAATGATCAATCAAGTATATAATTTGGATGCTTTCTCTTACTTGAAGTTATTATAATCACTTATAACAGTATAAGAAAGGGTAAAATAAAGATATATAATCAAATTTACTTCCCTGTAATAGGGGTCTGCATAAAACCGAAAAAACCGAACCAAAACAAAAAACTGACGGTTTGGTTTTAAGATTTTGTAAAAACTGAACTGAAATAAACCGAATTTATAGAATTTCATTTTTAACTCAAGTAATTTATAATGATTTAAGACATGTAACTCATAAATATATTAGCCTAAAATGTAAATAATGAATTAGTTATTAATTAACCAAATGATTTAGGCTCAAATTCACTATTTTAGGCCAATTTTTGTTTTCCGGCCCAATATTTTCGAGCTCAGTTGGAACCGAACCAAACCCAAATCAAAAGCCGAAAAAACGAAACTGAAGAAACCGAAACCAAATGGTTTTTAAAAATTCAAAAACCGGAGTTTCGAATTTTAGCCCAAAACCGAACCGTATCACCCCAACCTATGATATTAAGAAACCAACTTTGTTGTAGCTTTTATTAAACTGATTGATTATAAGCAGATAATTAGGTTACAAGATCACCATCCAAACACCATCTGACAACTGTGTAAATCAATAAGATAACAAAATCTGTGACCCTAAATTCATAACCTTACAAAAACAGACATCTTTGACCATTTTTTTCCCTCAAAAGATAGAATGTGACTTTTAGCCTACAAGTCTCTAGCCTGCGCCACGTGGGGCATGCCAGCTAAGGCGGGTAAGCCTTAGCCGACACTTCTTTGGCACTGAAAATCATAAAAAGTTAGTTCAGACCAGTCAGGAGATGACACGTGTCCCAAGCATGCTAACTTTAGCCTACAACTTCAAGTTTTAAGCCGTTTGCAAGTAGGCTAAAAACTCGACGCCGGCTTCGAGATTTCCGTTTCTTCTTTTAGATGGGTAAAAACTTGAATTTGTAGGTTAAAGTTAGTCTACTCGGGACACGTGTCATCTCCTGACTGGTGTGAACTGACTTTTTATGATTTTTGGTGCCCAAAGAAGTGCCGGCTAAGGCTTAGTCGCCTTAGCTGGCATGTCCCACGTGGCGCAGTCTTAAAAGTTGTAGGCAAAGTCAAAGTCTAATATAAAAAAAATAAAAAAGGTCAAAGATGTCCACTAGCGAGCCAGAAACAAATAGAGTAAAAGAGAGAAAATGAGCATAAAAAAGAAAGGCAAACCTGGTAATGAATAGAAGCAATGGATGAGAATAATAACACATCTGAGTCACAAGAAGCTAACCACTTCATATGATCCTATCCAATCCAATCCAATAACGATACACTAATTTCTCACTGCAATTCACACACAATATATGAATATTAACAATTGATCATAACCTAATCGAGAAATTACACTAGTGCGATCAACAACAGAATATGTGAATTAACAAATTGATTGTAACGGTTTTGATGACGTAAGCGATAATAATAATAATAATAATAATAATAGAGCGAAAAGTGAAATTGAAGATGTACCTGATGGATTATTACGCCATTGATCGAAAGCTTTGATTGATTGGTTTCAATTTGGGGATATATATTTTTTTTGTTAATCCAATTTTTCGGTCATTTTTAACTTTTGTAACCAACTTTATTTTTAATAATACTGTTATATACGTCCAGAAAAATGTAATATCAAAGAAAAAAAAATGTTTATATTCGATACAAGTTACGGGTGAAATTAAATATGAAGTGTCATAGCATATGAAACAATTGTAATTATTTAAAAACATTCATAATGTTAAACAATTTATTAAGGTATAACAATTTCTCATAAATGAAATTATATATTACATGAAATATGACAGTGATGAAGGATTAGAACATGATAGTACAGAAATGAAGGATAAAAGTTTGTGTTTTATAGTTACTAGAGTTAAAATTATTTTGTTTTAAATAACATAAGTTTTGTTAAGATTTTACCTGCAATTTTAGATGAAGTCTTTTCAACATAATCATACAAGTTTGTCCCACAACAATAGTTTTCAATGTTGTTGAGACCGGATCCGACCCGGTGGTCCACCAACCGGGGTCCGTGGTTCTATGCAGCTTGTTCGGTTCTTAGAAACCGGCCAGTTTGAACCAGTTCACCGGTCCGACCAAAGAACCGGACCGGTTTTCTATGATTTTTTTTGAAAATTCTTGTTTTCAGCCTTAACGTCATTTTTGGGGCAAAAGCTATTCGGCCGTTCGACCGGTTGCCCGTCCGGTTTATTGTCCGATCCGGTTATGAAAACATTGATAGTTTTTAATAGTATATTTGGTGTTATAAATTTCAAACTATGTATCAATATCCATAATTTACAGAAATCTTTGCTATTGAAGAAACGTGGATCGACTCACTAGTAGACGATCTACTTTCCTCGGGTGTGATTATGCTATTTCACCGATGGTTTCTCTTGGATCTGTGTTCTTCCACCTACAAAATGAACAGCACCGTAAACTTACCCCTCAGAAAGGGACAGAGGGGTCCTCTTTGGGGTAACCCTCCGGTGTGAGAATAAGTATTTGTGGGAGAAGATAATAATATGTGAGAGTAAGGAATTCTGGAGAGTATTGCTTAATAGCTGAATACTCTGTGTGATTGTGTTACTGGATGTAACTGTCTGATTGAATGTAATTGAATATGATTGAATGTGAATGAATGAGTGTCCCTCCTTGTGGAGTTGATGCTGTATTTATAGTGCTAGGGTTTCCACTGATTGGGCTCAGCCTTGTTGGCCTCCTCCAATTGCTCTGCGTCACGTGTCCTCTGGGACACCTGGTGCTTTCTCATTGGTTATAATCACGTGGTAGCACATGGGTTATGCTGAGTTGTCCACCTTTCATTTGGCAGCTGTCAACATCAGCATATTCTTATTCCTTAAAAAGATACCTTCTGGAAGGTTGTCTGACATGCACAATCAAGGTTGCCCTAATCCTGATTTGGATAAGGACGAGGTTGATTATATGCATGTGTGATATGCGCCAATCCTGAGGATGCGCGAGGTCTTCTCTTTATTCTCACGCGCAGATGTTTCATGCGCAGATGTGATATGCACGAGCATGTGATATGCGCCGCGCGCTGATGCGCCGCGCGCTGATGTGATATGCGTGAGCATATGTGATGCGCGAGCATATGTGTGCCTGGGCATATGATGCCTGAGCATGTGTGGTGCCTGGGCATATGATGCCTGAGCATGTGTGGTGCCTGGGCATATGATGCCTGAGCATGTGATGCATGAGCATATGTGATATGCGCCATGCGCATAGGTTTTGGCTTTGTGACTTCTTAATGTCTTGATTTCAAGCCTCTTGTCTATATCTTGTGGGTTGACCCGCCTTGCTCGGTGTTGAGGCGGGTACATACCTCTTCAAGCCCCCCCAGTCTAATGTGTGTCTTGTCTCGCGCGAGCGAGGCAAGATAGATATTAGACTTAACAGTTTGTTTTTTTAGTAGGGGTTTGTCTTTTTCTTCTTATTATTCACCGTTGCGCGAAATTCTATCCTTTTGGTTGTAAACGAATCGTCCCTGTATGTGGTTGGTTGTTGCTGACGTGGGCCAGTGATGGAGACGTGTCAGGCCTTTCGTGTGCTCGAGGTGCTACAGTTGCCTTTCGTGTCCCCTCTCATGCTGTCAGGGACACGTGTCGCGCTCGCGTTGGTCCGTTCCTGCGAGTGGTGGCGCGTGAACTCTGGCAGCAGCCGTATAGTTTCCTTTCATGTCCCCTCACACAGTGTCAGGGACACGTGTCGCGCTCGCATTGGCTTAGACCTGCGAGTGGGGGCGCGTGAAGTCCGTTCAGCACCAAAATTTCTCTCTCCTGGGCCTATAAAAGCCAGCCCTTAGAGTTTTTTTTTATCCTTCATCTTCTTGTTTAATATTCATAGCTCTTCTTTCTTTGTCTTCTGATTATCTTTGTTCTGCTTCCCAAATATCTATTATTCAGAAGCAATCTTTGTTCGTTGTCACAGTTGTATGTCTGATAGCTCAGACAACACAATCTCCCCCATCCATTGCCGTAGAAAATCGTTAGTAATGTCTACATTGAAGAAGACCGGCAAGGGGAAGAAGGCTGCTGAGGTCTCATCGGAGGAGGTAGGGAGGACCAAGGCTGTGAAGAGGTGGAATGAAATCCCCTACAAATTGAGGCAGGCTGATCTTGACAGCCTTATTGCCTCTCAGGGTTTTCCCCCCCTGTTTGGCTGCATGTTGCCTGGGGCCGGGCAAACGGCGGCGGACCCGCCCACCGGCTATATATCCCTTTATAGCCATTTTTTCACCCACTGCAACCTTCGTCTCCCGATGACAAGGTTTGTGGGTGCGCTGCTTAAGTTCTATGGGATTCATATATCCCAAGTCCATCCGTTTGGACTTGTGCGCATGACTCACTTTGAGTTCATGTGCAAATCCCAGCGCGAGGAGCCCACCCCTCGGCGCTTTCAATTTTTTTATAAGCCCAAGATCCAAGATTCTTGGTTCTCCTTCATTCCTCGCAGTCAGAAGGTGAAGTGCTCCACTGTTTCATTCAAGAGCCTTCATGACTGGTCTGAGAGGTTTTTCTATATAAGGGCTGGTGTGATCCCCATCCGCATGACCATGCGCGCGATTTCTTCTGCGCCTGCGGATGTGGGCGTCCTCAAGAACCCAACTGGCGCCTGGGTTAATAAGTTGACCGCTGAACCATCCCCCGCCAAGAACATTTGTGAGGAGGCGCTGGTGGGGGTTGGTATGAGCAAGAGGTGGGCGGACAGCTCGCTTGAGCCCGTTATCCAAGTCGACGGGCTGCGTAAGTTTATCTTACTGCTTTACTTCTGCGCGAATATAATTCTTTTTGCTGATATCATTTGACTTGTTTTGTGCAGTCACCAAGGAGTATATCCACGCCGCATATGATGAGCATATGGAGGGTGGCTCCGTCGCGCTTGGCGCTGGGGAGGTTGGTTTCCCCGATCGCTTTGATGACATGTTCATCCCTGTTGATCTGGGATTTGTCTTCGACAGCGATGCGCCTGGTAATCCTTTGTACTTATGCTTTTTCCTTTATAATACCAAATTTTGCTAACACTTCTGTTGCATGTATTGTAGATGCGCTCGAAAACTACGAGCTGGAGCTCGCGGAAGAGGAGGAGGAGGAGGAGGCGCCCCAACTAAAGCGTAAAGCTAAGGGGAAAACTGGCGCAGGGGCCAGTAAGAAACAGAAGAAAGATGTTGCCCCTGTTGTTCAGGATCCTCCTACTCAGGCGGGGGGATTTGGGAAAACCCAGGAGTTTACCACCAAGGTTTCCCTGTCTTCCCTGCCTCAAAACGTGGGCAGACCTCCTGTCCACCTGAGGTATGGTGCCACTACCTCCTTCCTTCGCGCGGCGGAAAAGGGGAGCGGTGTTGCGCCTTCTACAGGTATACTTTGCTTATCCTTTATGGTTCTATGAGCGCGATTCTGATAGACTTACTAATGAATCTTTGCTCACTCAAATGTTTGTAGAGCCGGCGACAGCGCAACAAGATGCCGAGACTGCGCCGGCGGTCGCTTCGAAGTCCCCTGTTTTACCCTCAAAGAAGGGTAGAATGGACTTCATGGCGATGTTTGCTTCGCGAACGGAGTTGCGCCAAGGTACGTATTGCGCTCTTATTTTCTGACTTTCTTTTAGATCAAGTCCTTAACCATTTCTTTTTGTTGATTTTTTCATAGAAGCCGTAGCTGGCGCACAAGCTGCTGGCGGCACTCCTGGCGCCGGTGCCAGCGCCGTTGGCTCTGCTCCTGCTCCTGCTCCTGCAAGCGATGAATCTCCCCTCATCGGGATTACTAAGGAGCAGGAGGCCGTTTTGCGCGCCGACCTAGCGGCGTCGAGACCTCCCTCAACTCCTCCTGCGCACAGCCCTCCTTGCGAGACCGATTTTGATTCTAGGTCGCAGGAGAAGAGGCCTATTTCAGAGGAGGATGAGGAGTTTGAAGCTGAAGAACCCGCTGGCGCCCGCGCCAGCCCTGCTGCGCCACGAGGTTTCGCGACGGAGCCTTCTCGTAGGGCTGGCGATGACTTCTCTGCTTCATCCCCGCAGGTATAGGTTATTTTTTGCTCCGCTGCGCGGACTTCCATCTTAATGTTTTGATAACTTAGATAATTACTTTGCTTTTGCAGGAAGCCAATCACATTTACCGCCCGAGATGGAATATTACTGAAGATAGCACATTTCAGTCCATGGGTGTGTGTGCGGAATTCTGGGCTCATGCTGTGCCTCCATCTGAAAGGAGGTTCCAGGAGGACCGCGCTCGCGACGACCTGCTCAATGATCATATGTTTGCTGGGTCGGCCTTCTTTGCTGCCTCCCAAGAGCTTCGCTCTGATTACGTAAAAGTACGTGATGCTCTTGCGGAAGCCAAGCAAGAGGCTAAGGTGTCTGCTTGGCATCTTTCTGATGCTCGCGAGAGAGCTGAAAAGCTCCAAGCAGAGCTCAGTGAGAACAGAGCCAGTGCCAACAGCGCCTTCGTGAAGCGCGATCATGAGCTTCAGGCTGCGCGTGAGAAGCTGCAGGCGGCGGAGGCGGAGGCGGACAAGTACGCGCGCAGAGCGCGCGACTTGGAACTGGAGGCGGAGGCGCGTGACCAAGCTCTTGTCCAGTCTATAACTGAAAAATCATCGCTGGAGAGTGAGGTTGCGCGCCTGAAGAGGGAACTGGCGTCCGCGCAGGCCGAGAAGGACGAAGCCTTGGCGATGGCAGCGTCTAGCCAGGAAGCACTTGATTCTGCGCGGACTGAAAAGGAAGAAGTCTTGGCGGCAGCAGCGTCCGACAAAGAGGAGCTAAAAAAGACTAAGGAAACTGTTGAGTTATTAAACTCTCAGGTTCCTGCCCTCGAGACGTCTGTTGCTGGCCTCGCGCAGGATCGCCAATGGCTGATCTCACAGGGCATGACTCGTTGCGCTTACGCGATGAAATACTCAGGCGAGTTTCAGGCCCTGGTGATGGATTGCAACGCTGCCGCGCGCTTGGTGGGCCGAGCTGAAGGGTTCACGGATGGTTATGAATATGGCATGTTGAAGAAGAACCCATCCGAGTACCCTTATCAGAGCGACGCTGCCTGCGCAGAAATGGCCGCGATGGGGGAGAAGTATATGAATACTCCCATTCCCATCCTTGCGCAGGTATTTTAACCTTAATGAGATTACCTTGACTTATTTTCTAAGTCTTTTTGCACTCATATTTTTGCTTATGATTTGCAGATATCCGCGCTTGCTGACCAGCCCGATCTTGGCGCGCTAAAGAAATTACTTGACGAGTGTGAAGGGGCTGGTGGCGGCGATGATGGCGCGGGGAATGCTGGCGTTGCTAGCGGCTCTGGCGCGGCCAAAGGATCCGCTCCTGACACTGTTGTGCTAGAAGACTCCATTCAAGATGAACAACTTGACTATGGTCAGTTTGGAGAAGACGAGGAGCAGGCTGCGCCAGATGCTGAGGGCGATGATGAGGATTATGAAGAGGCTGACGTCGACGTGGAGACTTGAGAAGCCCTTCATGTTTTTTATTTTTATTTGTAATTTGTATCTCATCATCTTGTAAACTTGTAAATTTCAATGCTTTTGAATGAAATTCTGTTATTCCCTTCTTCGCATCTTGCGCATTCCCATTCATCTCTTTATATCGCATGTTTGCTTGTTGAATATAAGATATGCTTGCACGTTGGAATAAGAACAAGGTTGTAAGGAATTTATTATACTTAATCCTTGTCATATTGTAAGTGATATTTCCATATCTTGATTATGTTGACACGCGCCTTGGCGTTTTCATTATTCCTCTTTTGCGCGACGTTTTCGCGCATGGAATTATGAATTTTTTAGCCTTTACGTGTCAATATGTGTTACTCAGATATCCATTACAGTTTCATGCGCGACCTCGACCTGAGACCTTAACAACTATGTTTTGGCATTTGCTTTGCCTTAGTTGTGTTTAGGTATTTTTATGGTCAGGGTGCGCAGTATGTAGGATGGATGTTGTGAGTGATTTGAGCTAAGGCTCACATTATTGGGCTAAGGCCCTGACGTTTTAGAGTTAAGACTCGTTAACGCGTTTGAGCTTGAAGCTCGCGCATGTATGTTTTACTTCGTTTTATTTCATTTTGATGTCAATACAATGTTGTCATATTGCTCAAAATTAATAAAGGGAAGTGTGAAACATGTATGCAAAAGGTAATAGAATTGGGCTAAGGCCCTGACGTTTTAGAGTTAAGACTCGTTAACGCGTTTGAGCTTGAAGCTCGCGCATGTATGTTTTACTTCGTTTTATTTCATTTTGATGTCAATACAATGTTATCATATTGCTCAAAACTAATAAAGGGAAGTGTGAAACATGTATGCAAAAGGTAATAGAATCCACATTAAGAGAAGATAGCGCGTATCATTATTCATAATGGCTTAAAAAGCCTTGATTACAAACTTGACATTTTTACATGAAACATTTTCTAAGCTGTGCCGCGTTCCATGCGCGTGGGATCTTCTTTCCATTCAAATCTTTTAAAGCGTATGCGCCTTTTCCCAATTCTTCCGAGACTTGATAAGGTCCCTCCCAATTGGGGGACATTTTTCCCGGGGGTATCGCGCGGCTAGCTTCATTGTTTCGAAGGACAAAATCATTTTTCTTGAAGTGGCATTCTTTCACGCACTGGTTGTAATATTTTTCCAGCTTTTTCTTGTACTTGGCTTCACTGATGATAGCCGCCTCTCTGCGCCCTTCAAGTAAGTTGAGATCCAACCGTCTTTCGCGCTCGTTATCAATCTTGCTCATCATGAGCACTCTATGGGATGGGCATCCAATTTCTGTTGGAATCATTGCCTCTGTTCCATAGGTTAGGCTGAACGGGGATTCGCCATTGCTGGTTTTGCTTAATGTCCTGTGTGCCCACAGGACATTAGGTAGCTCTTCGACCCAAGAATGGGATTCTCCCTCCAACCTTTTCTTCAGCCCATTTAACAAGCTTTGGTTCGCGCGTTCCACATGTCCATTCCCCTGAGGGTGATAAACTGAAGTGAAAATTTGGTTGATGCGCAATTCCTTGAGCCAGCTGGATATCTTCTTGTCAGTGAATTGCTTGCCATTATCGCTCACAATTTCCATGGGCAAGCCAAAACGGCATATGATGTGACTCCAGATAAACTGCTTCATCGCTTCGGCTGTTATTTTTGCTAGTGGCTTGGCTTCAACCCATTTTGTAAAATAATCTACTGCCACTACCAAAAATTTTACTCGCCCAGGCGCTTGCGGTAGGGGACCCACAATGTCAATTGCCCATTTGTGGAAAGGCCATGCTAAGGTTACTGGAATCAAGTTGTTCTTTGGCCGCATGGTGTTTGGCGCATAGCTCTGACATGCTTTGCATTTTTGGATCTCCTTTAGAGCGTCCAAGTACATGCCTGGCCAATAGTAACCTGCGCTCATTGCCTTGGCAACCACCATGCGCGGGCCAGCATGAATTCCACAGATTCCTTCGTGTATCTCTCTGATCACATAGCTTGCTTCCTCAGCATCTAGGCATTTCATGAGCGGTCCCAGATAAGAGCGTCGATATAATGTACCATCAAGCAGTTCATAGTTCTGCGACTTGTGTCTTATCTTCCTCGCTTGCGCGCGATCATCTGGTACCTTTCCCTCCTTCAAGAATTCCATTATTGGAGTTATCCATGATGAAGGGGTTGTATGAGTTACCATGACAGACTTTGCTACCACCGACGGGTTGCTCATGACTTCTACCCTGACATCTTTGCCAAAGTGATCAAAACTGGTTGATGCCATCTTACTCAGCGCGTCGGCAGATTTGTTTTCACTGCGCGGAATATGAATGATTCTGAAGCAGTCAAATTGCTCGATGAGCTTTTTCGCCTGCTCTAGATATAGAGGCATGGTGTTCTCCTTGGCATCATAAAGGCCATTGACCTGTGCTGCTACCAAGTATGAATCAACATGGGCCTCTAGATTTTTAACTCCGAATTTTTGCGCGATGCGCAGGCCAGCCAGCAGGGCTTCATACTCAGCCTCATTGTTGGTGCTTTTGAAGTCCAACCTGATGGCGTAAGTATATTCCTGATTCTCTGGATCCACCAACTTGAGGCCTGCGCCGGATCCTTCGTTGTTTGAAGCTCCGTCGGTGAATAATCTCCACACATTTTCTTCGTCATTGGCTCGCGGAGGGTCTACCTCGCGCTGAGCCTCTTCAATTTTTCCTTCTGGGACCTCGGCAATGAAATCAGCCAAGACTTGTCCCTTTATTGCTGGACGGGGCTTATAGGAGATCGTGTGCTCTCCTAATTCCAGCGCCCACTTTGTCAGCCTTCCTGAGAGCGCGGGACGGCGCAAGACTTGCTGGATGTTGTAAGCAGTCAGAATTTCAATGGGATGACCATTGAAATATCTATGAAGCTTGCGCGACGCGTGTGTTAGTGACAAAACTAACTTTTCCATGATAGAGTAGCGCGTCTCAGGATCTGTCAGCACCCGACTCACATAGTATATTGGCGTTTGGATTCCCTTGCGATCCACCAATAATACTGCGCCGATGGCGCGCTCTCCTGCTGATAGGTACAATGTCAAAGTTTCACCAGGAAGTGGAGCTGTGAGCGCGGGCAAATTTATCAAACTTTCTTTTATCTCACTGAAAGCTTGCTCGGCCTCAGGAGTCCATTTGAATTGGCTTTTCTTTAAGCAATTCCTCAATGTGTTGACAAATGGGGTAGATTTGCTTGCATGGTTCGCTAGGAACCTGTTGATTGAAACCAATATACCATTCAGCTTCTGGACTTCTTTCATGGTGGATGGCGAAGGCATGTCAAGGATGGCCTCCACCTTCTCAGGGTTCACCTTAAAACCATCCTTGGTGACCATTACACCCAGAAATTTTCCCTCTTGCACGCCGAAAGTGCATTTGCTCGGATTAAGCTTCATGTTAACTTCCTTTAGGCGCCCAAGGGTTTCCTCGATGTCTTTGAGCATCTGTTTTTCCTCCCTGCTTTTGATCACCAAATCATCCACATAGACTTCTAGGTTTCTTCCAATTTGCTCGTTGAAAACAGCATCCATAAGTCTTCGGTAGGTTGCGCCCGCATTCTTCAAACCAAAGGGCATTTTTGTGTAACAAAAAACACCCTTGTCGGTTCTGAAGGCGGTCTTGTCCTCATCTTGTGGTGCCATTTGAATCTGATGATAGCCCTTGTAGGCATCCAGGAAACATTTAAGTTTGAATGGCGCCACGGAGTCCACCTTTGCGTCGATGTTTGGGAGGGGGTAACAATCCTTTGGGCACGCTTTGTTGAGGACCTTGAAGTCAATGCACATCCTCCACGACCCGTTACTTTTCTTTACCATCACAGGATTGGCTACCCATGTCTGGTATCATATCGGGCGGATGATGTTTGCGCGCAATAGATCCTCAACCTGCTCATTCATGGCCCTCGCCTTCTCATCCCCCATGACTCTCTTCTTTTGAGCAATTGACTCTATAGACTTGAACGTGTTGAGAGAATGTTGCGCCAGGTCTCGCGGAACCCCAGTCATATCAGAGTGTTGCCACGCGAAGACCGACATATAGGCTGTGAGCAACCTTTTCATTCTCAACCTCGTGTCGTCTGATATCGTAGCGCCAATTGTGATTTTTTGCTCCGGGAATTTCGGGTTGAGAATCCATTCTTCTGGCGCGTTTTCTGCCATTGGAATTTTCATTCTCCCCTCCCGCGGAGTACTTGTCACTGCGCACAAATGATCTCGGTATACAAAAGTTACACCTGTTGGTGTTGGGAACCCCAACGCGCCGTGCGCTGGCGACGGTATGGCGTTGAATTGGGCAATCGTTCCCCTACCCAAGATCATATTGTGGCAAGAAGTGGTGGGCAAGACCAAGAAGTTAACAACTTCGGCTCGCTTGTGTTTCTCATCCCCCATAGTTAGCTAGAATTGAATTTGACCTAGGGGATGAATGATTTCATTTGAAACACCAGAGATTGGTGCATTCACAATTTCAAGCCTTGCTTGGTCTGCCGGATCCAGTTTCCTGAAACATTGCTCATACATGATGTCTGACTCGCTGCCAGTGTCCACCAGGACTTTTGACACTTCGTAATGAGCAATGTGTGTAGTGATGACCAGAGGACTGCTAATTGAAGGGCCTCCCATGATTCTTGGGAAGATTACTTGTTGCTCGCGCCAATCTCCTTGGATTTGCGCGCTTCGTTTCCTTGATGTTTGCCCTTGCCTTCCTCCCTCGGCTACACAGATTCTTTTGTACTTTTTGCTGGCTGAGGCTTCTGATTGTTCATTTTCTGGTCTTGAGTTTTTCACCAGGTGAGCCAGCTTGCCTGATTTCACGTCCTTTTCAATTGCATCCTTCAAGTGGTGGCATGCATCAGTGTTGTGCCCTGTGGACTTGTGAAATTCACAGTACTTGCCACTGTCTGATGGTCCCTTGTAGTGTAGTGGCTTGGGGCTTTTGAATTGGACATTCTCAGTGCTTAACACCTGTGAAGGCGTTTTAGTGAGGGGAGTCCATATTCTTGGCAGAGGTCTGCTAGGATCTCTGCCGCCCTCCCTCTTGTCACCCTCCCCGCGATTACGAACGTCTTTTTGGGGCTGGGGTGGGCTTGGTTGCGCCTGCTTTTCTGTGGAAGAAAAACTGGTTGGTTGCAACCTGGACCATACAGAGTTCTGTTTGCCCCTTTTTTCTTTGCTGCGCGGTGACTCAGCTTGATGCGCTCTTTCTCTTGCCCTATCTTGGGCAATTTGTTTTTCATTTCTCGCGAAAACTCGCGATGCTTCCATTAACTTGGCCCACGTGGTGGGCATGCCATCTCTGCTTACGAGAGCTCGGCGGAGTTGATCACTGCGCGCGCCTTGTATAAAGGCCACGCGCATGAGTTGCTCAGTTATACCTCCGATTGCCAGAGACTCCTGATTGAAACGAGTGATGTAGTCTTCAATCGTTTCATCATTCCTGCGCACGCAGTGCATGATGTCATCAGGGTCGCGCGTGTGTCTGCGCTGCTGTACGAAGTGGGCTTGGAACTTTTCCAATAGTTCCTCGAACCCATCAATTTGCCCGGTCGGCAAGCTCTCGAACCAGACACGCGCCGCGCCCGTGAGGCAGCGAGCAAACATGTGACACCATGTTGGCATCGTCCAGCTCTCTAGGTTTCCCGTGTTGTAAAAACCTTGCAAGAAATCGTCTGGATCTGTTGTGCCGTTATATTTGCCCAAACCACTTGGCATCTTGGTTTTGTGCTGGATGGGAGCCTTAGCGATGCGCTCAGTGAACTTTGAATGTTTCACCAAGATGGTTGGTCTGTACGGTGTGGTTACGTCCACTTGCCCTCTAACTGGTGGGCTGTACGGTATGTGCAGATCTTGATCGGCTCTGGCTCCAGGCGCCATGTTCACAGGCGCGCGGAGCTGTGAGCCTCCTGCATGAGTATCTCGCGTCTTCCTCATGCTGTGCACTTCTTCATCACTGAACTCAGTGTGTGCAGTGTGAACAGAATGTCCTTCTTCCGGCGCGCGCGGCCTTTTTGTTCCATGAACAGTTTGCTTATCAAACGCTTGCCTTTGTGTTAAGTCGGCTAGCTTTTTCTGTTTGACCATCTCATTGTACTTGTCCATTAGACGCCGCTGCTCGTTTATGAGCCATTCTTTAGGATCATTTGTTTCATCTTCTGGACCCATTGGTCCTTTTTGTTTCGCGCCGGCAAGATTTTGTAACGTGAGATCGTCTGGAGGAGTTTCAGTCTGGCCGTGAGGAGTTGTGATGAAGGGACGGTTACTGGTGGTGCGCGTAGAATCACGCGGCCCCCTCAGAAACTGCTGCCCCTCATTAACATCCTCACGTTCAATATCCTCCAGAACTTGATCAACGTTATGAACGCCAGAAACCATGGTGATTTTTTTTTTATATATAGATCTGATGAGATCTGATTGCCGTTGTAACAGTGGATGGCGCCAATGAAGAAACGTGGATCGACTCACTAGTAGACGATCTACTTTCCTCGGGTGTGATTATGCTATTTCACCGATGTTTTTTCTTGGATCTGTGTTCTTCCACCTACAAAATGAACAGCACCGTAAACTTACCCCTCAGAAAGGGACAGAGGGGTCCTCTTTGGGGTAACCCTCCGGTGTGAGAATAAGTATTTGTGGGAGAAGATAATAATATGTGAGAGTAAGGAATTCTGGAGAGTATTGCTTAATAGCTGAATACTCTGTGTGATTGTGTTACTGGATGTAACTGTCTGATTGAATGTAATTGAATATGATTGAATGTGAATGAATGAGTGTCCCTCCTTGTGGAGTTGATGCTGTATTTATAGTGCTAGGGTTTCCACTGATTGGGCTCAGCCTTGTTGGCCTCCTCCAATTGCTCTGCGTCACGTGTCCTCTGGGACACCTGGTGCTTTCTCATTGGTTATAATCACGTGGTAGCACATGGGTTATGCTGAGTTGTCCACCTTTCATTTGGCAGCTGTCAACATCAGCATATTCTTATTCCTTAAAAAGATACCTTCTGGAAGGTTGTCTGACGTGCACAATCAAGGTTGCCCTAATCCTGATTTGGATAAGGACGAGGTTGATTATGTGCATGTGTGATATGCGTCAATCATGAGGATGCGCGAGGTCTTCTCTTTATTCTCACGCGCAGATGTTTCATGCGCAGATGTGGTTGACCCGCCATGTGATATGCGCCGCGCGCTGATGTGATATGCGTGAGCATATGTGATGCGCGAGCATATGTGTGCCCTGGGCATATGATGCCTGAGCATGTGTGGTGCCTGGGCATATGATGCCTGAGCATGTGTGGTGCCTGGGCATATGATGCCTGAGCATGTGATGCATGAGCATATGTGATATGCGCCATGCGCATAGGTTTTGGCTTTGTGACTTCTTAATGTCTTGATTTCAAGCCTCTTGTCTATATCTTGTGGGTTGACCCGCCTTGCTCGGTGTTGAGGCGGGTACATACCTCTTCAGCTATCTGCTTTCTCTTCTTTCTTTATCATTTCTTCAAAGTTAAAGATTACAAAATTAATCTTGTTATAATTAGTGGTATAATTATAACAAGTTTTTAAATTTGGATCTTGGTTTATAGTAAATGTGTTCAAAAATAACTTAACAAAACCAAATGGTAAAACAGTCAGTTGATTCGGCATGTCATTCTTCAAAATTGTAGGTAACGATTTGTCCTTAATTATAGCTTACCTTACACTTGCAAAGATTTCAACTCACTACCAAATTTATTAGTGACAAGAGGCATATCACTAAACCAAAAAATCATGGGTATTAAAACAAGCGGCATACCACTACAACAATATCATTGATTAAATTCAACATATTAAATATTTATTTTATACAATTACTTGTAAGCCAATAGATCATCGGTATTTTATTCTATCCATTCAATTATTTATATGTATGCTATTAACATTTACTATATTTTTATACTTTCAAATTTTTTAAAAGCCTTTTTAAATAATTAAAACCTTAATATTTTTTTTTTCTGCAATTATGTTTTGATCCTTATGATTCTTGTTTTAGTTTGCAATTTTAGTTGTAATTTACTTACAATGTGTTACAATTTGTCAACTGTATCATGTGGTTTTTAAATCAGGCCCGACCGGTCAATCAATAATTCGACAATTGGTTGTCCGGTCCAATCATGAAAACACCGGACTCTTTGTTCTAGTTATGGTACTCTATTTTCAATATTTCAATATAACACTAATCCTTACACGATTTAGAAAGATATACATCCAAACTTTTCCAAACTACAAAACTTACACAACATAAACATATTATATCCAACTAGCCCGAAGCAAAATAACTGGCGAGACGTGGAATGCGACAACTTCATAAATTCTTAACCGCTCAAATAGCCGTTTTCAAGATTCCATAAGAACTTTTCGAGTAAGATTGATGGGAAACATATTCACCATTCTTGGATTCCACCATCACCACCTTTCTTTTGCTGCTACTCCTATAAGAATCAAACTGCAAATCTTCGAGTATATGCCTTTATATCAATTTGGTTTCTTACTTTTCGAAAAGAGCATAAAAACTGGCCTTTGAGTGTATCAAAACCCTGCAACAAGAAGAATATAATTTCAACTCATTTGCTATGTTTTTGCTTTTAACAAGCAAATAAAAGTTTACATTAATTAATATAGTTTTATTAAAATTATATAATTATTAAATAAAGATTAACAAATTATATGATTATCACTAGGGTTGTTCAAAAAACTCGGGGCTCGTTCGAAATCGACTCAGTTTGCAAAAGATCCAACCAAAGCCAAGCTCACTCGTTTAAAATAAAATCCAAAATTTAATTTATATAAATTTAAGTAGTTTTATCAAAAGCCGTCGAGCCATCTAAATTACTTTTTAAAATTTGTATTTTTTTACACGTCATATAAAAAAAATTAAAATACACACAATGCAGAACTTATCAAATTCAAAATTCTTAGAATTTTGTAGTTTATAAATTCTGCATTATGTATTATTTTATGTTTTTATACATATCAATACGCATAAAAAATACCAAGTTAAAATTTGTAAAATTTTAAAAACAGGATGGCTCAACTAGCCATGAGTTGGCTCCCAAGCTCAAGCTCAAATCTCAGCCCGTTAAGAAAAATGAGTCGAGCCCGAGCCTATCACAGCTTGGCTCGGTTCGGCTCGACTCGTTTACAATCTAGTGTTCACTGCCACTATCGATATCTGTATTCCAAGCGTGAAAATTTATATGCGGATAAAATAGAAGCAAGTTTGCTTAAGAAGCTAAGTGCGATCAGGTCGACATTCCAGGCAATCGTCTTGTGGGGACATTATGCAAAAGGAAGTTATTAGAAAAGAGTGAATGAAAATGAAAGCTTGAGGCATTGAATTCTTTTCTTTATGTAAAAG
The DNA here is from genome assembly GCF_021521415.1 of Bidens hawaiensis. Lineage (NCBI taxonomy): Eukaryota > Viridiplantae > Streptophyta > Magnoliopsida > Asterales > Asteraceae > Bidens > Bidens hawaiensis. The sequence continues at coordinate 306,106 of NW_027492133.1, read as the reverse complement.
GAGAGAATATATCTTTTTTAAGACCTTTTTCAAACACAAGTATGAATCTTAGAGGTTTGATATATTCGATATATCACTTTTTTGAGTGTTGGGACTTGGGAGGGTGGCAATCTGATTACTGATCAGTTTGAGAGTAGCTTACGTAAAACTGATTATCGATATGATAAACATGTCTGCTTTGTTCTTTGGGTTGTCATGTCTAACTCGTTTAATAAACATGACTTAAAAATACAAAAAAAATATATTATATAAGGTCAGCCCACCAACCTATTTACAATTTGATTACAACCCGTAAGCCCGTTTACAACTTATATATAGGGTAAGGTTCAGATTGATTCCACAAAAGGTTGAGAACCGTGGAAACATCAATATAACGCATTAACTTAATTACGTTTGATTAACTTTGTTCACATGTGAACGGATCAAAACATGTGTGAGATCACGCATTCTTTAATGGTCTTTTAACTTTCTTTTGTTATTAAATAGAAAGATTAAGGGCACTAGATAATATAAGCAAGAATCAGATTCATACGAAGGATAAACGTGTCGTCATCAACACTTGTGAAAACGGATAAAAACAACTAAAGTCACAACCTAAAAGCCACTAATGATATTATCCTAAATTTAATCTAAATAAAACCTAAGCAAACTAGTCATGGTCTTGACCCGAACTTATTCCTTCAGATTGCTAGTACACGTTCTAAGCGAGCGTCTGATATGGCCTGAGGAGCGGGATGAGAGCACCACGAAGGTGGAGTGACATCACCTCGTTGGTGGACCCCACAAGGTTACCCCCTATGAACACAGCTGGCACAGGGGGAGAGTTGCAGCCCCGGTTCACAAGGGCCTTCTCAATCTCCCAACCGTCTGGATCATGGTCGAGCTCATGAACCAGGGGCTCAACCCCTAGTTCATGGAACAGAATGGTCACAGCATAGCATAAGCAACATGTGCTCTTGCTAAACACGACAATTCCGTTCTCTGATGTCAATGTTTGTATCTTGTCCATCTTATGAAATTACCTTAAACAATGTCACGTGCCACCAACGAATTGGATTAAAATCAAAGGGGAGTTTTGGAGGAGGGTTTTGAGGAGGGAGATATGAGATTTGGCTTGCATAGGGGTTTCTCGGGCTACTTCTATTTATATAAAATTGTTTTCTCGTTACAAGAACATCCAAACGAGATGCTTTTTATATAGATGCTTGAAAGCTACTAAAGGTACAATTATATATGGCTACCTTTTCCTTTCCACACACCAAGGAACAAGTACTAACCTCCATCTTAAAAACATTATAATGGGTCGATTCAGGTTAAGCTTAACGGGTGAATCCGACAAAATGAAGAAAATGGGTCAAATTTATATTATTATTGTAGAATATTTGGCACGCTAATTATTTATTAAAAATGAGAATTTTGGACATAAGTGTTCTAAGTTATAATTGACATGCACCAAAAATAACCACTTTTTATTGAAATATAAGGTGGAAATTTTGATTCCGTTTAATGACGAATAGGTTAGTTCAGGTGATGTTTTATCTCCAAAGGTTGAAAGTCACCCAAATTTATTTTTAACGCACAACGCCTCCTAAATTATTATATCTTAAAACATCTTAAACATTTGATTATGCCAGAGTATAATTTTCGTGATCATCCTTGGGGTAGCAATTTCCGCCACAACACAAAAATATCAGGTTTTGGGTTGTTATATCAAACCCATTTAACAAACGGGCCAGGTTCACCAGTTTAATTAAGTGCTTTGCATTCAGGTTGGACCTGTTTCAATCAATCATACCCAGTGGACCTGTAAAACACGCTTAATTAAGCACATCGACCTGCCCATTTTTTCAACCCACCAACCTGATTAGAAAGTTTGTGACTTGATTATCACCCGTCAACCCATTTGACATGGTTAGATAAATGGGTTTGGTTGCACGATTATAACTGTGCCCGGGTTAGGGTTAATGTTATTGGCACGAACAAATATATTGGTAATATTCGGATTGAACAACTAAACCCGTATAAAAAGTTACCCGTTTCGATCCGTACCCGAGTTGATTGGTTAACCAACAGCTCGATGTGTGCAAGCTATGGAACATGAGTTTGATTCCTGCACATTCAGTGGATCCAAATAAACAGCCATAAAAGTCCACTAAATAAACTTTAAGATTCTAAGGCTTGTTAGTTCAATTTCTGAGATTCCTTTTATCATCTTAACTATATTCTCATGGTTGAAAGATTTAGAATGAGATTGCTTTCGGTGGGCTATGATTCTTGATAACACGCCCACCAACTTGCATACATTCTGTAACCACTTGTGAATCTTGTACGCGTGAGAGTTTTATTCATACCTTTTGCCACTAATAATAATTTCATTTGATTCAAATTCAGTCAAGTAAAAAAATGCACGATGAAAACATAAAAAACTCCATGTATTTAATTTTTCATATTTGACCTAAATACAGAAGAAAAACAGTTCCGGTCTATATGCATAAATAGTATTAGGGCAGGGCATGCGGGATTAGTAGCGGGTTCGGGTTCAAACATGTCATGTGCTTTACCCTTCTGAACTTGATAAAAATAAATAATGCATTAATTAAAACTTTACAAAAACAATAATGGTATAAGAATAATCCAAATATTTAAATAAAACGATAAATAAATTGGTTGTGATTGACATCTATAATGTATGCAAATCTTGCAAGAAATACAAGCCTCCAGGATCTTAGAGACCCGTTTTTTGAATTTTATCAGTTACTCAGTTAGTGAATTGGGCCACAAAGAAAAAATGGTGGCCACTTTTAATGCATTAGTTATAGAAAAGCCAAAATTCAGGACAAAAGTGTTTTCAACTGACAAGCCCGTTTCTGCACATACATAAAAAAAACCAAGTGGCCCGTTTCAACCCAAACTTGTCTTAACCCGTTACCAAGCCCACACACCTTGCCACCTCTAAAGCTGATACTAACCTCTTGTAGCAGCTTTTAACATTCAGAAGCGCATCTCTCACCAGCAAAAGCATATAAGATACAAAGGATTTGTGGTGAGGCCTTGAATATGACCGTTCATGTCCAAGTCGACGGTTTTCGAGATTTTAACTTGAATTCAGAGATGAGGACAACAGTATTTAGATGTGTGCAATATTGCAAGTAGTTAGATGAGACAGTTACAATCCATTTACATATAAATAAGTTGATCTGGGTTGTGTACTTGTGTTTATCTCTAACGGGTCAGTGGGTTAAGCTAAAGGTTTCGACTAAAAAGAAAACGGGTCAAATAAGTCTAATGGGAATAAAAACCTCAGTCTTATTATAACTATAAAGTTATTATTTTTGCCTTAATATAGTATAGGAAACTTTTAAGAAATAACATAAAAGTGTTTGTGGATTGGCCCAAACTGACCCGACCATACTTTAATCTACCAATTTGGCCCAAACCAGCTTTTGATGCATTACCTACCCAATTGACCCACCATTGAAGCACAAGTTCAAAGCAAAGTTGAACCAACACCAGCCATTTACTTTGAAGTTAATGTCACAAGAAGCTTAATTTATTTTCTTTGATTTGAATAATTAAGCTTGCGTTTAAGTTCTTCAGTAGGAATGAGGCTAAGCTCATTTTTATGCTCAAATGAATAATTAGACTTCCCCATGAAAATATTAATTTAAATGATCGTATACTATATATTACTAGTCAAAACTTATTGTTCTTTCAAGTGAATATTTCTGATTTTAAATTTAGCTTTTTCCTATGACCGACAATATAAGAAGCTCACAATATGAGTAGATTCATGTATTTTGAGTTGAGTGTGTTCAAAGAACTCGAAGGGACTAAATATGTAGTTTTTTAATGTTCAGGGACTTGATAAACATGATTTTATTACAGTTGTTAAAATGGAATTCTAACCCAAGTCAACGGTTAAAGGGTGTAATTTCCAGTGGAATAAAAAAAACTAGGGGGAGACTTGCAGACAAAAAGTCAACTGTCAAAGCCTAAGTCGATTGTCAGACGCGTCATTTTTTAATCATGAAGTATAGAAACATCAAAACAATATTAACATTGAAAACAAAAATAACATAAAGAAAGCAATAATTTACAATTATGTATCTTGAAGACTAGGAAGTCAAAATTAACAAGTGTTGACTCCTTTATGTACAGTCAAGAGAGCATGCAAAAAAAAACATCAGCTCTTAGTACACTTACACTCATGTTATTCTAACATGATGTTGTGCTTAAAGCTAATTAGTTATACTTTTATTTTGTGAACATACTATAGCTAAAACCAGATAGCACTTGCTTCAATAAGCTTTTGTTTCAGTGATCCATCAACATGAAGAGAAATGACATCACGGGCCGAGCCTACATATTTGCCACCCATAAACACTGCCGGGATAGCAGGATTACAACCTAGGCGTTGTAGGGCCCGCTCCATGTCAGCATCATGATCAACTTCATGAATTGCAGGACTTGCACCAAGTTCATAGAATAGTGCTTTAATACTATGGCACATGCAACACGAACTCTTGGTGAAGATAAGTGCAGCTTTCTTAGATGCCAAATAGGTTACTCTATCCATCTAATATAAGTTTCAAAGATAGTAGATCAAATGTAAGATGTTGTGGTAGACTTTGAGGTTTCATTGCTTCTTATATAGAAAAAAATGTTCCTTTTGGATATTTATCTGGATAAGAACAACGCTACTGATGATTTGTGTAAACAAGTTGACACATGGTATCTCTTCCTATGCAAGTCATATAATCATAGAAATATATAAAGTAATCTGAGGTCGTGTTCGTTGCATATTATATGTATTGAGTGATGAGAGGTGGAAAATTGGGGATATATTCTTTAATAAAGTAGACTTGTGGAAAAGAATCTATTAAAATACTCTCGAGTTAAAAAGTCAATCTAGGGAATTTTTCACTGTCAACACTATAGATTAGCCAACTCAACACAATAGAAATGACTCAGTAATATTTACTATAAAAAGAAGTGATTTGTTAACAAGCTAAAGTTCAGAGTAAATATATATTAGTATTAGTATTAGCGTAAGACCATGTTGACCAAGAAAAATAGCAACAACAACCAACAAAAGCTTTAATTACCGTACTGCCCTTGCATAAATAACTGCATCAAAGAACTTAAAGGCTTTATTAAGGTTAAATATGTGATTTTACATATAAGATGCTGCTGTGCATATCAATATAAGCAGATACATACAACTTGTTATACTACACTATGGTAGTAATATCAAACAGATTGTGAAGCTAGATAAATGATAATATCGTATCTTTTGTGAAAAGGGAATCTCTCCTTTTCAATACCAAGCAATACCTACTATCTATATATAGCATTAGCAATAGATCACCTTAGTCACAACAAAATCTCAACTTTCGATCTCTTACGAAATTTTTCTGATCACTAATTTCTTTAGCTTCAAGAGATGGCTATGGTTTCATCTTTGGTGAATGAAAGGTCAGTGGTTATATTCAGTAAGAACTCTTGCTGCATGTGCCACACAATTAAGACGCTAATAAGCAGTTTTGGAGCAAATCCGACTGTTTATGAGTTAGATGAGCATCCAAAGGGGAGTCAGGTAGAGAAGGAACTCACAGGATTAGGGTTTAAACCAAGTCTGCCAGCTGTGTTCATAGGGCAGGAGCTGATTAGCGGGGCCAATGAGATAATGGCACTTCATTTGAAGGGTCAGTTGGTGCCGTTGTTACTCCAGGCTAATGCTATATGGGTTTAGTTTTAAAAATATGTTTTTAAGTTGTTATAGTGTAGGGTTAAGAGCTGCCTATTACAACTATAGAAGCAGTTTGATGCTCCTGAAGTTGTTAAAGCAGGAAAGATGGCAGTCGTTTTTTGGCCATCTTTTCTTTTGGTGTTCTTTTTCTTTTTTCTTTTTGTGTCCATGACAATGTATTCATGTGCCAACTTCCACTTATAATTTCCTACTTTTGAAAAGCAACAGAGATGCAGTGTTTTAGAGAAATTGTTACTGCGTTTTTAAATAATACTTTAATGGGTAATTAAACATCCACGGATGGGTGGGTCGGGTAACTGGTCAAAATGGGTAAGGTTGAAATAGGTTCTAGTCGAAAAGGACGGTTGGATTTTGTTCACCCCAATAGCACTTTCTAGTCTATTTTCTGTTTTTATTTTCTAATAGTGGCGGTTATTAATTATTCAAAATGTAATATGAGACACAAATGAAGTACTAAGTCCTGTATGTATGTATGTATCTTGTTTATATTACATCATAGATAAAAAAACCCTATGGACCACTTACTTATTAGGCTGCATACTCGGCTAATACCTTATCTAATTCATATAACCTAACATAAAAAGAAAAACAATATATATTTTTAAAATAATTAAAATCTGTGAATAAAATTGTTTAGAAGGATGTATGCATTAAAAATGACTTTTGGAAGACTTTCAACCTAATTGACTTGTTCAGCCCATTTTGACCCATTTGAGATATACAAAAAAAGAAGAAAAAAAACCCAAATCAGCAAGAACTTGCTTATTACCGATATAATAAAATGTCATGAACGCCACATCAGTGTGCCGCAATATGGGTTTGTACTATCTTTGAGCTGATAAGCCAACTAACATAGGACTGTTAGGAAGCATAAAAATACTCAACTTTCAAACTGAAATTCTATTTTTTTAACCATTTATCTGCAGTTTTGTTCTATCAACTTTTTTTTTGGTAGGCCAATAGATTAAAATGAAAAAAGAGCAACTTGCAGGCTACAAGGAGACTGAAAGTTGGAGATACAATTACATTAAAATGAAACTACGACTATGATTACTAAGATTCTACATTACACCTAATATCTAGTCTAGAGGTAATGCCTGCTTGCGGTGCGCGCATATAATGTATATATGTGTGAGCCCTCGGGTGGGCAAAAGTAAAATTGCACTAATTTTGACGTTATTTTACTAATCTCGTGAAAATAACGTTAAAAGTGGCGGAAGGTTAATCAGGCATCATGTGGTGGCGTTGATAGCCGAAAGACAAGGGCACATGCACCGATCAGCCGGTGTCCCGATGATTGAGTGCTATGTGCCTTATGTCCAAGGCTTGATGCAAAACTACTATCGAGCCGGGGGTCTCACCGGAAGCAGCCTCTCTATCCCTATGGGATAGAGGTAAGGCTGTCTACATCTTACCCTCCTCAGACCCTACCATAGCATTGCTATTGGTGGGATATACTGAGTACGATCTAGTCTAGAGGTAATATGGGTTAATAATAAAATAGCTAAAAGTGGGATGGTCAAAAGTGCCTCCTAAAATTGTAATAAACCTTACACTAATAAAGACAAAGAGGTGTTCGCAAGTCAACCCAACCAGACCGGGGGTCCATTTCGATTTGTACTAAAAACTGACATGTTGCTCACCCCGCCCCACCTGCCCATCTTGTCGCCTCGGGCACAGTTTAGGAGGACTGCCTGTCAATGTAGAACCAGCCTCATCTCAGTATTTGTAATCACATGATCACAAATTCATTTCCAGTCCATCCCATGTCTTTAATTAGACAACTTGAACAATGCTTTAATCTAGCAAAAGCTGATTTACATGTTAAGATATTTGAAACTTATGCAGGAGAATACCATATGAAAACAGAAAGAAAAATGTTCGGAGGTAATGCATAAAGCAAGCATACTACTTGGTGACAGAAAGCCAAGTGATTGAGTCAAACATAAAAAACAATACATCACTAACATGCCTATTAATTGCTGATTCTGATCCAAGATTTTGAGAAAAACTAAGATGTTTGAGATTTTGTAAGTGTGCTTTGGTATATGTGTTACGTGTGCTGTCTAGCCACTTTTCCTAGGGAATTTTCTTATCTAACTTGCGTATAGAAATAGAAAAAACATTAATAAGAAAATATAAAGCTTTGAGCTGGCATCCTTTGTCCTTTTCTGTAACTGGAAAGAGTGAGGGAATAACCAGCCCACAGCACTAGAATAGCATAAAAAGATATGTGATGCCAGGACTCGACTATGCATTCCCTTTTGTATCCTTATATATACCCTTCACTTTATTTGATAAAAATACTGAATTTCAATTAGAAATGTAGATCAAACTGTTATTGTTAAAACCAAATGTTCTTATGAAAACTCAAACAAAATAGTTAATACATATATTAGCCAGAAAAAAAAGTACATTTTGAATAGTAGCTAGATCACTAACTCCATAACTTGCAAAGTGTGGCATACAACGAACAAATGGCATAAGGTAAGAAACTGAAGTTATATGCTTAATATATGGTGTGATGTCTAAGTTAAGTGAATAGTAAGTCGGTGCCCCTAGACAAGTGTCCCTTGGCTTTATCTAAGGGCAATTCTACAAATTGATACCAAATTTCAGAACTGAACTCATTCTTTTCTTCTTTTTTTTCTTTTTTTTGGACTGTTCAGCTGAATATATGTGGCATAATCTATAGCCAGATTACAAGAATATAAGAAAGGTAAATTCCGTGGTGTACGGTTTTTATACATTATGCTTGGATCATGAGATGGCAAATTGTACCAATTCCCATGATTCTGAGTTAAAGAAAAAGATTGGAAGAGTAGAGATGTAAGAATAAAATAATGCCGTTCGATGGAATAAGATAGACCTCAAGTTTTCTAGAGAAATCAGAGCGCCTGCAGAAAGGAATACAATAAATTATAATCACTAATCAAATTATTAAGTGTCCTCTCAAACATGATTTATCAGTGAAACGTCAACAGCTAAACTAGCAGCTTGCATGTTGCTATGTTGGTACGGAACAATGAAAACGATGAGACCCCTCTTACTTTAGCTTGTTGATTCCTTGTATAGGAAATAACTTAACGATAAGCACAATATATTGACTAAGCACTCAATAAGAATATATTCACATTCATAACTTTTCATTCTACTTGTAAGGATGCCAATCTACCACGTGATTTAATCATCACAGTTATAAGCATATCTTTTAACTTTTATCTAATTCTTCTTAACTTTCAGCAAGTTAAATTAATCTGCCTAGGCACACTGAGTAGGAGTCAAGGACTATTCCTTAGGTTCTTAAAGAAGAAAACAGCTTAACTAAGAATCAGTTGGTATCCCTATAAAATAAGAGCTATCAAGATTGAAGATCTTAAAAGATATCAATGACCACTTTTAGAATATTATTCCATTTGATTTTGCAATCTATCTCCTGTGCATTTCATTTCTGATCAAGGTAAAAGGGCAACCTTGGAAATTACCAAATACTGCTCACCTTTTCCGTCCTTTATGTCCTCTAGTCCATCTATAAATAGCCTCCATGGTCATTCAAGTTTCTCAAAACAAAACCTCATACCATAAAAGCATCCTACAGCTACCCAATACAGAAAACAAAATGGCCACTGTGACAAGAATGGTGAAAGATAGAGCAGTGGTTATATTCAGCAAGAGTTCTTGTTGTATATGTCACACTATTAAAACACTGATATGTAGCTTTGGTGCAAACCCAACTGTCTATGAGCTCGATGAACACCCAGACGGTCATAAAATAGAGAAAGAACTGAAAGCCTTAGGGTGCAACCCATGCACCCCAGCTGTATTTATTGGAGAGGAGTTGGTTGGTGGATCCAATGAGGTGATGAGTCTGCATCTCCAAGGAAAGCTGGTTCCAATGCTCATTAAAGAGAGAGCTATATGGCTCTAGTACAAAAACCATTGCCATAAACAGAGCATTTTCTTAAGCTCTGTTATATGTGCGAGCTACTAACAACTATGAAGTATAAATAAGAGATAAGCAGAAAGTCAGATGGCATTTTATCTAGCCATTTGACATATGATATATGTGTAATATATCTGGCCTTAAACCCATTTTTGTTAAGGAGTAACAACTATAGAATAATAACGCATCATAAAGTTAGTATTTACTCCGCTTGCATTATGTAACATGCCATATATCATATATGATATGTAAATTTTAACGTCAACCTTTTTACCGCAACATTGTGCGTCCAAATTCTTAATCGCTTGGCATTTCAGATATGATCAATAACTAGCCTAAGTATCCAATTTAACTGCCACAAGGATTTTAACTGTATTATTCCTCCAACCTTGTCCATTTTTACCTAAATTTATGGCTAGTTCATGAATTTTCCTAGTGAATCAATTGAGCATATATGATTATATGAAGCTGCATCGAGTTCTCCTTGACACTTCTTAGGTAGAAGAAATAACTAACTACAGCTCAAATTCAATAACGTCTGAATAACGATCAACATAGAAATGAAGACTCGAACTACCTATTTCGAAATGCACACAACAAGCGATTAACACACAGTAATTAACACAAGCACATTGGAAGCAGATAATACCTAAATAGTCTAGAATAAGGACGGAGATAATACATAACTTTGTTACAGAGAGTGACAAGTCGACGGAGATAAACTCCATTTATTAATAAACGCACACCGGAAGCAGATAATACCTAAATAGTGTAGAATAAGAAGCCAGCTTAGTTACAGGAATTAGCACATCACACTGATAAACAACGCAGTAATAATACACGCAGGTACATTGGAAGCAGATAATAATACCTAAGTGTATAGATTCTACTTACAGTCACTCGATTTGAAAACTGATTCACATCGATAATACCTAAATCATATAATCCAGCAAGCGATTAACACACTGTAGTAACACACGCACATTCGAATTAATTAAGCAGATAATAATAATAAATTAATAATACCTAAATAATGTAGTATACTTACTGAGATTGATTGATTGATTAACATTGATGATGATGATGATGAAGAAGCTGAAGATAATCAACTGGATTTGAAAACTGATTCACGTTCGATTGACGGTTTTTGCCTTTTTGGTGGCAGTTGTAAATGAGGACATTTTTTATTAATCAACAGGTACTTCCGTTTATTAGGTTAGTTTTTTTCACATATAAAATGGATGCATATAAAGGATGCATAATATATTACCTCAATTTTCTCCGTATGTCATTAATCTGCATTTTCATATAATTAATTTCCAAATATTCACAATTAATTTTAATCAGCAAAAATAAAAACTATGTGACCCGTTTTATTTTGTATAACCCGATATCCAGTTTAAGTCACCAGTTGTTTGTTTTCATCCTCTCAACCCTAATATGTTTCTCTTGCCAGAAAATTGATCTACCATGGCGTTTTCTTCAACCCTAACCGGTTTCTCTGGCCGTTTATTTTCATCTTCTCAACCCTAATCTGTTTCTCTGGCCAACTGATTCATCAAAGATGACCATCTTCTTCAATTCCTCTGAACCCTAATTTGTTTATCTGGTCAATTGACGAAGCAACGGTGACCGTCTTCTCATTCATTCCACAAACGATGACCGTCTTCTCAATTCCGTATGTTCAATTCCAATTAAACATGTTAATATCGTTACAGCTAAAAGCAACAGCAGGTTACGATCGATCCAAATTAGCTACATATGCTTTGTATTTATCAATTTAGTTTCTTAATTGGCAGTTTTCTTTTTCATGTGATTATCTACTATTTCCTTCATTGTGTAACTTCTCTGTGAAAATTAAATAGAGGTAATCAATTTCCTCCTGTTTCATTTTTTAATGCAATATTGCTATGAAGTTTTGTTTTTCAATATTATTGTTGAATAGATTTTGTTATCTTTATCTAGGGTTATTTCATCTTTACTTGGTTTACAAATTGAATTCTCATATTTCATCTCAGATGTTGCGATTTGAACAAGATCTACTTAAGTTTCTAGCCGATTCATACGATTCTCGCTCGTGGTTCGATTTTCGGGATTCAAGTTTGGTAATTTTAAATTTCAAATTCAAACGTAGTGTTTGACTGCAATTAAAGTTATTCAAGTATATTTGGAAATTAAAATCTTTTGTAATTTTTGGTAATACGTTGATCAATTAGTTATAGATTGACTAGAAATTCACCCTATTATATAATTAAGTATAATTAGGATGTTTCATTCTCTATGATTATGACCTTATTATATAAGCAGATCATAGATAATTAGGATTTTGATTTGTCGATTATGACTTGTTAGAAATTCACCTTATCATAGATAATTTGTTTAACTATAAATTCATTATATTTAGAATTAAGTATAATTAGGATGTTGCATTTTTCTGTATGTCTAATTTTTGGTAGGTCCAGAAATCAAGCTCTAGATTTTGATTAGAAATTATATGTTGTATTTATAGGTTGTATTTATAGGGTCTTTTTTTATTTATTTTTAGGCTGTTTTTTCTGCATGTCTAATTTTTGGGAGTTCAAAAAATCAAGCTATGGATTTTTATTAGAAATTATATGTTGTATTTATAAGCTGTATTAATAGGTATTTATTATTTAATTATAACGGTTTCTAAACTTACGATGTTTAACAAAAATAAACATCTTCATATGTACTATATAACATCCGCTCATAGATGTATTCTCCATATTCATAACAATCTTCTGCCTTTGAAACTTTTGCAAAGTAAGTTCTTCAACTGTTAATTATAAATTATATATTTAAACGTATTAATTCACTAAAGTCTTTTATCATTTTATTTAAAACAGATTACAATGGAGGTTCAAAGCTTTACAATGTTGAATGAAATTGATGTTCTTAAAACATCTCCATCCACAGTTAATGTCAGAGCTTTAAGAGTATGGACCGTCAAGGATAACAAACACGCGAATGAGAACTTCTTGATGGAGATGGTCCTCATGGATCAATCTCTAAGTTTTTAATTGTTTTATATTTTCCTTTCTCTTTAATAATTACTATTCTTTTCATTAATTATTTATACATATTTCTTATTATTATATTATTATTTCATGATAGGAGAATCAAATGCAAGCTACAGTTTTTGAACCCGACATTTTTCGTTTCAAAAGGTTTTTGAACGAAAACTCTACTCTGACAATTGTGAATCCTGGTGTGTGTTTGAATGGTTCCAACTACAGAGTAATTGATTGTCCAAACAAGTTGGTTTTGAGACCAAACACCCATGTCAAGACTTTGATGGTCGTATGTCTGGTTTCAAAATAACTTCATTTCAATCGATAATTAACAAAGAGATTTTTTTGAAGTCCACTATAGGTATACACCTCATTTTATATTAAATACTATTTTGTTTGTATATTATTTTATTTTTTTATTAATTCTGCAACATTTATCTCAACTGATATTTTCATTTGCTTTTGGTAGATATCATTGGTCATATGGTTCACATATTCAAAGGCAAAGGCTCAAACTTTAAAGATAAAAACAAACGTACCATGGAGATCTTTGATTTAAGGTAATAATATTGATAACAACTTTATTTAACATATCTTTATTTAATTTCATGTTTGGAATTATTTTTTAATTTCATGTTGTTATTTTTCTCAAATTTAAATGAAACATTAAACTTGAGCTTTGTATATATTAATGCCTTTACAAACAACCTCGACCCGTATCAAATTTAGTTGTTCGTTTATACAACTAAATTCTTAAATAGAAAAGTAAAAAGATCTATCACATTTTATGAGTTAGAGACATGTAATTAATTAAATTCGTGCTCATTTTTTATTTCTTTCCTATTGCACTTTGTTTTACCATGATTATCAACAAAAGTCAAGGTCAATCATTATCTAGAGTTGGCTTATACTTAAAAGATCCAGTTTTTTCACATGGTCAGCTTTATGTAGCTTTGTCAAGAGTGAAGAGTAGAGCCGGTATTAAGTTAGTCATACTCGATAAAGAATCATAGCTTACAAATAAAACAACAAACGTTGTTTAGAAGGAGATTTCGAAAACTTAATGTGATAAAGTTTAAATATGGTATGTATTTGTAAGCTTAGTTTTCAATTAATAGTATAAAATCTGTTACTGATATGTGTTTTTTATTTTTTTCAGTTGTAATGGTTCATTTATGTTATCTTATTTCTTATTCACTGCATTGTTTATTTATAAAGTATTTTCTTTTTATGTTATAGGCATAGTTTAACATCTTTTGTAATATCTTATGGTAAAAAACTTATGTCAAATATTAGTGTTGATTAAATATGTTGTTTATATTTTATATTGTTTGTTGATATATTTTCCAACCGTGTGTAACACGGGTTATTATCCTAGTATATGCAATGAAAGAATAAATACATGAAACAGTTCAGTTAATTTTCAGGTACAAGAGAGTAAGAGAATACTGATAACCAATTTTTGGTTAACTTGGTTATCGGTTAATTCAGTTAGGTTTCGTCAGTTTTCGTTCCAGTCTTGTTAGCAGTTCGATTATTGCTAACACCTAGTGTCAACAACTACGACCCAACCCAAGCACTCATACAAAAGCCCATTTCTTTCATTGGATACGCCGATTAAATCAAATCAAGCTAAGAGCACCAATAACGTTAGATCTTCACAAACCGTCACATCATATTTCAAACTTTTATAAAAAAAAAACCTTTTTAGGCAACAGCAAAACTCCACAAAGATCATTAAAATATTATTAAAACTATATATAGCATCTATGTATATACGTGATGTGATGTGAGAGTGAAAGAGGAGGCCCAACTTTTCGTCCGCTTCCAAGTTTGCAGGCACAAACTTTCACAAGACGCTACCTTCTCCTTTTTGTTTTGTCCTTCGCTTGCCACCTAGATCCGGACCTTGATTCTTACTCCACATTGTGGATGCTCTAACAAAGTATAAGATAAACGAAGATTTATAGCTTAATATCCGTTAATAATTCTAATAATATAAAATGACAACATTATAGAGTTTAAGAAAAAAAATAAGGACACACATTAATGTTTTTGTAAACTTGATTACTTTTATTACCTCTGATTTTATTTTATCCTTTCATCTTTATGTTGGAATCTCATATCATTTTACCTCCTAATAAGAAAATCATGGATTCACAACTGATATACAACACACGTTGCGAAATAGAATAGAGTAAATTGAGAAGTAGCCTAATGACACTTGTGTGGTAATGGGATATAAATCATTGTGGCCTTCCATATCATTATTAGCAATTTAGCATCTCTACATTCACACAAATATACAAATGGCTATTGTGACTACCAAAACAACTGCAAATAGTTCTATCGTTAATATGTTTTACTATGGTGACGAAACGAGTTGCTAAATCCCAACTTATATGTGACAGGACCAAAAGTTGTTGCAACAAATTTTGGCCCAGAAAATGGTCGATGTGTCGTGCTGACTGTAGCCAAGGCATCAGTTTATCATCCACATAGACGCCAGTGAACTAGCTCTCCAAGTAGGCAGCCTTTGTATTTTCGTTGTCTCCATACATTGCAATCGCTCTCATTCACGTAATGCAGTCATGTTTGATTTTATGAAGGTGTAAAAAAGATCATTCGAGATCATGCCAACTCAACCCGACCCCCAGCCCAGTCCATTTCGATTTGTGCTAAAAATTAGTTTTGTTTTCTTTCTATACTTTAGGTGTAAAAAAACATTAATAAGAAAATATAAAACTTTTCAGCATCCTTAGTTCTTTTTCTGCAAGTGAGAAAAGTGAAGGAATAACAAGCCTACCAATCTAAAAAATCGAAAAAGGTATGTTATGCTAAGACTCGACTACGCATTCCTGTTTATATCCTCATAGATATACCCGTCACTTTATTCGATATATACCAAATAACAAGTAGAAATATAGATCTAGTTGTCATGTGACAACTAGATCTGTTCCTATGTAAACTTAAAACAAAAATGTTTATGCATATATTTGCCAAAGAAAAATACTATTAAATAACAACTAGATCACTAACTTCATAACTTGTAAGTGTGACATGCAACAGAACAAGTGGCAATGAAGGAAGGCAAGATACAAGAAATTGAAGATTATGCATTCAATAGATGGTGTGGTGTCTAGGTTAAATGAACGCTAGATATCGTTCATCAGGGGTTGAACCAAAGGGGGGTTAAGAGGGCTACTGAGTGTTGACCCCTTGGCCATGAGAATTTATTGAATTTTTATATATAAAATTTGAGTTTTTTTCTAGAAAAAAGCATTATTTTATTTTTCGGTAGAGAATAGAGCCTTATGATGACTCTCGGGTAAAAAAGTTTTGGTTCCGCCACTGGATATTGTGTAAGTCGGTACCCCTAAACAAGTGTCCCTTAGCTTTATCTATGGCCAGTTATACAAATTGATTCTATGGTTTATGTGGCATAATATAGTACCATAGAATAAGATATGTAAATAGCCTGTTGTGTGGTTATATACATTATCATTGGAACATAAGAAGGAAAAATGTACCAATTCACATGATTCTGATTTAAAGAAAAATGTGAGAATAAAAGAATATCATAATTCTGAAACAAGAGTCCTTTAAGAGTCCTTTCTGAAAAGGAATTTTTTAAACCGCTAATCAAATTACTATGCAATCTCTTAAACACGATACTATATTTTACTCATGACTAGTGACATGTCGACTGCTACGATGCAACAAGTTGCATGTTGCACAAATTGATTAGACATAAGCATAGTAATTTGACTAAGCACTCAATAAGAATATATTCACATTTATAACTTTTCATTCAACTTGTAATGATGCCAATCTGCCATGTGATTTAATTGTCTCAATTATATGATTGTCACAATTGTAAGGACTATTCATTAGATGCTTATTAAAAGAACCGCTAGAATATTATTCCATCGATTTTACATTTAAGATCAACGCAAAAGGGCAATCTTGGAAATGACCAAATACGCTCTAGTCCATCTATATATAGCCTCGATGGCCGTTCAAGTTCGTTATCCAAAAGAGAAACAAAATGGGCATTGTGACAACATTGGTGAAAGATAAAGCAGTGGTTATATTTAGCAAGAGCTCTTGTTGTATATGCCACACCATTAAAACACTAATATGCAACTTTGGTGCAAACCCAACTGTTTACGAGCTAGATGAGCATCCAGACGGTCAGATAATTGAGAAGGAACTAAAAGCCTTAGGGTGTAAGCCGTGTGTCCCGGCTGTGTTTATCGGACAGGAGCTGGTTGGTGGATCCAATGAGGTCATGAGTCTGCATCTCAAAGGAAACTTGGTCACGATGCTCATTAAAGAGAGAGCGATATGGCTTTAGTACGCGAACCCGTTACTAACAACTATGATGGCATGTTGTCTAGCCTTAAACCTTTTTATGTTAAGATGTTACAAACTATAGAATAATAATGTATCATAAATTAAGTTGTTACATATGTCAACCTTTTTTATTTTGCAACATTGTGCATCCAAATTCTTAATAGTTAGCATTTTAGATATAAGTAGCTAGCACTAAATATCAAATTTAAACACGACAAACTTTCCAAATTCCTAATCGTTTTGCTGGTTGGAGGGCGAGCCAACTGAGCCAACCATGGCCTGATCACCCAGGTAGACCCGAAAAAATATTATACTGTATTATTAATATTTAAATCCAATTATCCAATTTATTTAAGCCCCTTTTTTTTAGTTTTTAAACAGCTCAAACCATAACCCAATAAGTCCATTTAAATATATTATTGTTTAAACCCAATAAAAAAACATTTTGCTTAGACCCAAATTTTTTTAACGATTTTCAGGGACGTGTCTTGTTTAGACGACCGGATTTCTGCATCGATTAATTCCGCGATTTTGGAGACATCTAGATTTGCTAACTCAAGTTCCTCAACCATTTCACTAGCAACGGCGATTGATGTCTCATTATCGGTATCGAACGGGAAGTGGACGGTACGAACACGAACATCCCCTGACCCACAAATACAAAATCTCAGCTCCGTGTTAGAAAAAAAAAGTCAACATGGTCAACTTACCGATTAGACACTGCCATGTCATCATTTTTATAAAGGGTTTTCCAATCAACTTTTCTTTATTAAATAAATAAATAGTAATCAAATTATAAGAGATAGCCTTTTAATGCAATTAGCTTTGTTTGTAGCCATACCACACTAATTATCTATAAAAGTCTAAAATATTTGGAACCCGACCCGTCTTGACCCGAATGAAAAATTACCCGTTTTGACAAGTTACACTACCCACCCAATTTGGACTTTTGTCACATCAATTAGGGATGTAAACAAGCCAAGCCAAGCCAAGCCAAGCTTTATTTTCAAAGCTGAAGCTTGGCCTGTGATTAGTTTTACAAGCTCTAGCTCAAGCCTAACTTGTTTGTTATTTAATTGTTTAACTAATTTATTTATATACATTTATGACTATTTATACGCATAGTTGTAGTTTGTATATAACATAATATTATTAGTTACTATTGTCATAATTTAATATATAATAATAATAATAACAAAAATGTAAATATATATTTAACACATTAAAACAAAAGTTATATAAATAAAAGGCTTGTTTAGGCTCGTGAGTCCAGTCAGGGTCGAGCTTGTTTATTAAAGCTTAAGACAATTTTAGTTTTTAGCGAGCTGATCTCGATAAACAAAGAAAGATAGAAAGACAACCTGTGGGATCTTCTATAAGTAGTTTAAGGAATATAGTGTTTCGGTCTCTATTACAAGCTTTGACCGTGAAACTTTTAGCTTGAGTTTCACCATTGTCAAGCTTATTGGCATAATCAACTACAAAAATTCATCATGTAAACAATTTATAATAAATAGTTTAAGAAGTGCATTGCATAATGCAGATATTATATTACCTGGAATGGAACTTGAACTGGTTTGATCTCGTGTATGTACAACGTTGCAATGCTCATCGTGTTGAAACTCGTCCATTAATTGCTTCTTTATAAGAGATTTGATTTAAGGATCATATAGAAATGAAGGTTCAAATTAACTATTTTGAAATGCACAAAACAGTTGTATGAAAAAGCTTGTAATTCGACGGATAAACACAGTAAGAGGTCTGCATGGGTCGGTTCCAAGCGCGGCCCGTGCGCCAGCTAATTCAGGCCATCGCTTTGAGCCTCAAACTTTTTTAGGCCTCCAATAGCAGAGATGATGGGCTCAAAAAAATTAATTAAATATTTTTTTAAATAACTAATTTTTTTTAACTCCGTCAACTATAAACTTATTAGTTTATTATTGCCGGTTCCAAGCTCGGATAAAGGAGGAGGGTTTACATCAAATAGTTTTCGAAAGTGGCCTCAACATTATAGTTCGCTTTAGGCCTTCAAGAACATTGAGGTGGCCCTGGTTGGTTCAGTTCGGTTATAGGCTAAAACCGAACCAAAAAGTCAGTTTCTGAGATATGAATACCGTTCGGTTTCCGTTTTTTTGTTTGGGTTCAGTTCGGTTTCAATCTTTTCGGTTTTGGCATTTGAGCTTGAAAATGTTGGAACAAAAAATGTTCGTTATTATATATTTGGGCTAAAACATTTGTGTCAAGCTATACATTAAAATTAAACCATTATAAATACTTAAAACTTAAAATAAAAAATAAAAATTTATAAGTTTGGTTCTGCCTGGTTTTTTCGGTTTTAGTCACACGTAAAGCCGAAACCAAACGAAACCAAACCAAAAGCTAGATTTTTATGAAAACATAAAACCAAACTGTAGGTTTTTGTTTGGGTTCGGTTGCATTGTTTGGTTTTTCAGTTTTGGATCGATTTATTAGATTTCATGCACTGTATTGCACGTATATTGGAACGAGATAATACGCAAATAGTGTAGAATAAGTAGAGAAATAATACCTGCATTTGTTATTGTTACATATGTTGGTACATTGATGATGAAGATGGAGTTGAATAAAATCCATTTGAAAACTAATTCACGTAGATGGATGGTTTTGCATGTTTGGTGGCAGTTGTATCGGAGGATTTTTTTATTGCAACAAATATGATCCGGCCCATTAGTACAAAAGCCCATTTTCTTAGATAAGCCCAAACATTAAGATTTAAGACCCTTTTAGTATTTTTTTAGGAGATCATTTAATGCAAAAGAAAAAAAATAAATAAAATAAAATAAATAAGTATGGGCGCTAAAAAAATCCGAATCCGTATCCGAAATATTCGAAAATCCGAATTATCCAATATTCGGTATCCGAATTTTTGGATTCAGATTCGTATGGTGCTGTTGATAATTTTCTGATATTTCGGATATCTGAATTATCCAAAATAAGTTTCATAATAATTAAATAATAAATATGGTTTATAAATTTAGGATAATTTTTGGATATCCGAAATATTGTTGAAAATAATTCTTTAAATTTTTTTATAAGTAATTTTTTTATTCAAAATTCGGATATTTGTTTGGATATCAGAATCTGGATCTTCGGATGTTCGATTTTGAACACCCCTATGAAGATGGAAAGAGCTTGAGCATAAAGATCAACGTAAAAACTAGCTCGAGGAACTAAAACTAGGAACCAACCCGAGCTATAGTTGGTTTGGAATCGAGAGTAAGATGAGCAAGTTTGAAACGGAAAAACAGTAGGTTTGATACCAGTTTTGAGTTTTAAATGTTCTAACCGGTTTTGTTGTTTTGTTATGTTTTTGTTAGATTACAAATACAAATAAATAAAATATGAATTTTGTGTTACCAACATTCATAAAATATGCTTGAGACCGGTTTTACTTTTAACACGGTAAGAAAAACATAAATTAAAAAGAAGGTTCTTAAACCAATTCCAAGCTCAAATCAACGGAGGCAAATCTTGCCTATTAGGTAAGAGGATGGCATGTGGCAATTATGTCTCGGTAGGAATTCTTCGTTTAAAGTTTGATGAATTTCTTTTTTACTTTCAGCAATTCATGAAAGAATGTCACTGCATTTATAAAATGTCATACTTAACAATATAAAAATAATCAAGCTTTGGGTTGACACTGAATTTATAAAATCACGATGATATTTAATTGGAGATGCTATTTAAAAAAAAGTTGGATATGTAATGGTCTATATATAACGGTGGCCGGTTTCGTTGAATTATGAAACCAACCCCACGTGGTAGTAGGCATGTTCAAAACGGTTTGGGATTAGGAACCGGAACCGGTTCCTAGCTGGTTCCTATATTCAAAACCCCCTTTTAAACCGGTTCCAGGCTCGAACCGGTTAGGGAACCGAACCGGTTCTCCCACCCTCGGACCCCTAACCTATCTAACCGGTTCTTACCGGTTCCTAACCCGGTTCCTGTACCGTAACCGGTTCCAACCGGTTACAGTGTAAAAAAAATTTTTTTTTTTTCGTTTTTCGTTTGCGATTTGGATTCTAAACTACGATTCGTATTTGTATAGCATGAAAAATAAACAAAACAATTAACATAAAATTCATTTTATTTACTTTAAGAAGTTCAAAAAAAAAGGTTACATGTTTTAAAATCTTCAAAAACAAACTAACAAAACATTAAACTTATAAATATAAAGTTGTGACATATTATTTCTAGAAAAGCCTTCTTGTTCGTCGTAATTATTGAGCGGCGACTTCTTCCTCGGAATTACTTGTAGAAATGTCTTCTTGTTCGTCGTGCACTCGAACATCAAGTGGTGTTTCATCTTCGAGAGTGGTTACGTGTTGAATACGATCGATTGAGTCCAAGTGATCCTTTAAGCAAATGCACATCTCCACCGACTCCGAATTTAGTCTTGTTCTTCTCACTGATATTACCCTGCACTAAGAGAAAAAGCGGATTCCGAAGCTACCGTAGAAGCTTGGACGGTTAGTAAATCACGGGCCATGGTGGCAAGAATCGGAAACTCGGTTTCCTTTACCTTCCACCAAGCCAAAACATCAAAAGTGCCATATTCCTCTTCGGATAAACCGGTAGAGTAATCATTTGCACTATACCTTCCTAGTTCGCTTGAAGGGGTGTTACCCCTTTGTTTTTTAGCCGTTACGTTGCGAACGGTGTTCATAAGGCTAATCATGGGATCTCGTACTCTAGTAGCACTTGAACTTGATGAAGACCCCCCCCCCCCGGCATAGGCATGCGTATGTTTGACCCATATTTATTTAAATAAAAGTCATACATAAATTTAAAATTCAAGTTAAAATCATTTTCTACCTCTGTTGAAAAGTTTGGGTCAACTTCATGCATATCTAAGGCTGAAAAAATTTCGTCTATCACACATTCAACCCCCGTAACATTTAACATTGGGTTTAAAGCGGCGGCGCAAGTAAAAACCGGTGGCAATTAAAGAAAGTATTTTTTTAATTTAAACTTCATTGGTAATATGATGTTTGAAAACATTGGACTTTTATTTTCAAATTCTTTAAGATTGTTAACGATTAAAAATAACTCCGAAAGAACCAAGGGACTTGTCGGATAATACGTTCCCGATAGTTTCGTAGTTGATGTTTTAAAAACTTCAAGAAAAGTCGATAAGTCATTGATAATTTCCCATTTCTCATTTGAAAAGGGGATTGCCAAATCATTCTCGGCAAGACTAGAATGAAACATTTGTAAAGTTTCTCTTTGTTTAAAAGCACTTTGAAACATTATGCAAGTGGAATTCCATCGATGAGGTACATCCCAATTAGCTCCCAAAGCTTTTCTTCCCGTATCTTTACAAAATTTTCTATATTCCATTTGTCTTTTTTTACTTTTCTTAAAAACTTCATGTATCATTAGTCTAAAATCGTTTATAACCGATGTAACCTCATCCGAAGAAAGTCCGTCTTGCACGATTAAATTAATGATATGTGCAACACACCTTGAGTGAAAAAATACACCATTGCAAATCGGCGTATATTTTAATTTTAATTTATCAACCGCCGATGTATTATTCGACGCGTTATCAAATGCCATTGAAAATATTTTATTTTCTAGTTTATAAGTTTTTATAACATAATCTAAAATTTCAAACAAATTATCTCCCGTATGTGGATACTCAAAGAGTTCGAAAGCAATGGTGCGTTTCATCATTTCCCACGATGACGGGTCTACCCAATGAGCGGTGACACAAAGATAAGATTCGGGTAGACCATGTGGAGCCGACCAAACATCACTAGTTAAGTTTATTCCCGTATTTATATTTTCAAAATATGCAATTAGTACCTCTTTGGCCTTCTTCCACAATTTTAAACAATAACGTTTAAGAGTATGACGACTTATGTGAGTGTATTGTGGTTGAAGCGTATCTCGAATCATGGCGGTTAAGCGAGGGTTGTCGAAGTGGCTAAACGGCAAAGCTTCTTGAATCACAAACTTCGCCATACGATCTTGAACTCGATCAATTTGGTATGTAAATATTCCGCCTTCACTATCCATTTGCGTTTGTTGCGAATCGACGTTCTTTTTCAACGCCTTGCAATACGGTTTTTCGATGTGTTTCTTCAAATTTGAATTCGAAAGTGGGTTTACATAAATCCCACAAAACTTGCACCGAGCCTTCAATGAATGGTCACTCAATTCAACCAAATCCCAATTGCACCAAATCTCTTGATTACGATTATGAGGTACAATACAAACGAAACTTGGTTCGGCGTTGGAACCTTGACCAACCGATAATTGTGAGGCAGCCATAACAACAAATATGAATATAGAAGAAGAGAAAACAAGAGATTAGAGAACTCAAAACGTTGTAATAGCGTTTTTTTGTATTTTTTTGCGTTCGGGTTTGCGTTTTGAGTGTTGTGATGAACCCATGACACCAAATACCTATTTATACTAGTAGTGGGGTGCTTGGGGGAGCCAAAAAACGGCTATTTTTGACCCCAACGGTCAAAAAACGGCCAAAAAAACGATTTCCAACGGCTATATTCGATCCAACGGCCCGAACCGGTTAGGAACCGGTTCCGGATGGTTCGGTTCCAGAACCGGTTCCGGTTCGGTTCCGGTTCCTACCCGCCCCCACTCAGAAATGCAAGAACCGGTCACGGATCATCGAGTTGAATCAGATAGGGTCCGGTTCCTACAAAAAACGGGTAGGAACCGGTTCGGGTCCGGTTCGGGTCCACCGGTTCGGTTCCAGGAACCGGTTTCGTTGAACATCTCTACGTGGTAGCCTGTGGTAGTTCTAGGTCAAAAGGATTTTCTCATTTTGAAGACTTCGTATTCATTCTGACTATATGTTGCGGATTATTTAAAAAGTATAATGGCATCTTGTTACATATATAATGAGTTTTAACTAAAGGGATAATTTTTAATACTCATAAATTTTACCTATTAGTTGATAATATTCTTAACTTTTAATTTGTTATCCACTATTCCTAAGTTTCACCATATTTGTTTCTGTCACTCTCTCACTAACTGATGACTAACTTCGTTAGTGGGATCATGTCGTAAGTCATACCAGATTGACGGATGCACTTCACAACCGTTGGAATGCCCTTACATTTTATCGATTGGTTATCTTGTTGCGTCAATCAGACCTTGGAGTTGTTGTAGCCGGGTTCGGTAGATGTCCGAGCCATCCTGAATCAGAGGCTGCCGCCGGTTACGGTGGAACTCTAGCCGTGCTGCATCCCTCTTCTCTGTTTTTGAACGTCTGTTTCGGCGGAAACCCTAGTCGCACTGCTTCTATCTTCTCTGTTTTCGATCGTCTACTTTGCCGAAAATCAGGATTCGCTGGGAAATCAGGATTCCACTAATGACGTTAGTCGTTAGTTAGTGAGGGAATGACAAAAACAAATAGGAAAGCTGGGAGTGGTGGGTAACAAATCGAAAGTCAATAGTGTTATCAGCCAACATGTGAAAATTAGGAGTATTAAAAACCAATATCCCTTAACTAAAACGTCATTTGACTATCGCGCTGTGGATTAACTAAAAAAAATTAATAAAAGAAGATAGTAAAGAAAATGGTGATTGATTGAGGTTTCATGGACCCCATCCCTCTACTCTCCATCTACTCTCCAAATCGAAAGTCAATAGTGTTATCAGCCAACATGTGAAAATTAGGAGTATTAAAAACCAATATCCCTTAACTAAAACGTCATTTGACTATCGCGCTGTGGATTAACTAAAAAAAATTAATAAAAGAAGATAGTAAAGAAAATGGTGATTGATTGAGGTTTCATGGACCCATCCCTCTACTCTCCAACTCTCATTAAGGGGCGACGTTCACTATTTGGTTTGAAACCTATTAAACAAAAACTCAAAATGAATTGCTATTGAGAAAATCAAACTAGATTACTATCTGGTTATCCGGTTTGGGTTCTGGGTAAACTACCTACAATTTTGTTTTTCGTTTTTGGTTTAGTTATCGGCTTTACAAAATGTGGATTTCGGCTAACCAGATAAACAACTTTAATCGATTAAAAGACTTGATTATTCAGTTGGTTTGGACCATACCGAATTCGGTTTGGTTTTTGGCTACCACCGAAGAACCATACCGAATTCAGCTTGGTTTTTAGCTACCGCTGAAGAAAACTCCTAAACGAATAAACCAAGTATCTTGAAAACCAAGCCACCCTTAGTACTTTAGCATTAATCTTTACCATAGTTATAAGATGTGATTTTATTGTATTTATTTATAATTATATATTTATTACTAGTTTGAGACCCGTGTATTACACGGGTAATTGATGAAAATTTTAAACTTAATCATTAAGAGAAATAAAGTCAACAACACAATTTTCATATATTGCTAATAAAATTACACTTTACATTAAAATTACAGAATTTACAAAACAAACATTATACAAATATGCTACAAATAAGTAAAAATTACCTTGTACACTATATTTGTGGTTGTATTGGTCAATATACATTATTTATCGAGAATCAAAATATTTAGTCCATGTCTATAACTCTTGATAAGGCTACGTATGATTGACAATGGTTTTATTTATGGTCATCGTGAAACATACTACAAGGTGAAACTGTCGTCTTTAAAATTAAAACGCAATTTTTAACTAAAATCAATAATGGTTTACTGTTTAAAATATATAAAATTAAGAGAATTTTTGTTATATTTATAAATGTTATAAAACTTATAAATTTAAAACATTTAAATTTTGGTTATATTTAAGGTGTGAATCTTAACGAATTTGCTTAACATATAGTTTTGCGTAGAGAAAAATAAATGTTAATCGATTCCAAAATATATGTAATTGATGTCAATCGACAACCAAAACAATCAATTGTGAGCAACTCACGATATTACATTTGAAATTGGGAGAGGTTTGGACAAAAGAGGCGAACTTAGGGTTTGGAATCACCGAGGTTTTACGACTTAGCGATTGTAAACAAAAGGGGTTATAACAACATATAGGTCCGACAATAATCTAGAGGGTCAGAAAAGATACAGGACCCGAAATAACGACCATACCGAATTCGGTTTGGTGTTTGGCTACTGTCGAAGAACCATACCTAATTCAGCTTGGTTTTTGGCTACCGCCAAAGAAAACTCCTAAACGAATAAACCAAGTATCTTGAAAACCAAGCCACCCTCAGTACTCTAGCAGTAATCTTTACCATAGTTATAAGATGTGATTTTATTGTATTTATTTATAATTATATATTTATTATACATTATAAACAATTAATAAATATAATGTATAAAGTTTCATTTTGTATGTATACAAACCTACGTAGGGTACATACGTACACACGCCCAGACAGAGGTGTGTTATTTTAATCATGCTAATACATAAGTTATTTTATATACTAAGTAATTGTTTAAATAAAATAGTGTGTGTTAATTAAATAAACTGAAAAGGAGGGTTCAAGTGTTCAACTACAAGACAAATAGTGTGAGAATTTGTAATTAAAAAATAAATAGGAAAAGACATAAAGAGAACGAAGCTTGGAATTTTATGAATACCTTTTCTTATAATATATTTAACAATATTTTCATGTAAAATCGATTTTGAAGATAAATCTTACAAAAATAAATATAAAACCAACACCACAACCACACAAGCTGACCAACTTCAACGTGCATAGCCTATGAAGTCATGTCCATCGGTTGTACCTACTTTGAAAAGTAGGTATTAACATTTCTTTTTTTATTTTATTTTATTTTATGGTTTTAATATAAAGAACGTGTAACTCTTTTGTTATTGTTGGGTCAACTAAACTTTATACGCAAATTATTTTTTTATACACAAATATCTTTACAATCAATAATTGCCATCTAATGAAATAAATATTTTAAAAGTTGGATTAGGTAATAATTCTCACGTGTTTAAATTAAACTGATCGTTTTCGACTTCATAGTTGAATTCGCTTAATTAGAAAGATAGAGTTGTCAAGTGGATCCACGAGTACAATCTAATTTAACATGTGGATCCACTTACTCGTTTAACACGCTATTACAATTCATTAATTAAGTTACTATTCGCCAACCCGTTTTACCATGTTGGATTAAACGAAACATATTGTGTCTAGGTTATAGAATCTAACTAATATATTAAATCAACACAATTTTGTTCACATATCCTTCACTTAGTTTGTCCACATAGGCTTCCATGTCATCAACCTTCCATAAATCTAATTTCCACATATTTACAATAAAATTTTAATCAATGATATTGACTTTTATATTTTTGTAACTTATTAATGTAATTATGATATTAATTATTCTAATCAATATTAGAATTA
Source organism: Bidens hawaiensis (assembly GCF_021521415.1). NCBI lineage: Eukaryota > Viridiplantae > Streptophyta > Magnoliopsida > Asterales > Asteraceae > Bidens > Bidens hawaiensis. The sequence goes on along the minus strand of NW_027492133.1, from coordinate 278,670 downwards.
AAAAACTTATTAAATTTACTTTGTTTAAATTGTTCATCGTTTCTTCTTTAAAAGACACATGTTTCGTTCAAAAATCATAACGCTTCCCATAGTTTGTAACCAGATTCTTCGCCTCATCTATAACTGGTTTTTCATTATTTATCGGTTTCATAATCCAAACAACATCAAATATGTTCATTGTTTGCAATTATCAGGTATGATTTATATTTTAGTGTTTAATCGATTTTTGTGAAGAATAACATCAAATCGATTCACTATTATTGGATTTAGGGTTTAACTGCATGATTTTTTATACTAACGGTTAATAGATTTGATATTTAATCTATTCCTATTATTGATTTATGTTTTAATCTATTTAGGGTTTAAAGGTATGATTTTTTTTAAATTATCGGTTAATCGATATGATGTTCAATCTGTTTGTTACTTAAAATTATGTTTATGTATTATGATTTTTGTTCCTAATACGCCTAATTAATGTGACTGAATGTATTAGATTCCTCATTTTTCGTTATGTGGGTATCCAGTAAATGTAACAACTCGGGTTTTCCAACGAACGAATTTATATCTTTTAACCCGAACCGTTTTAAATTCAGAAATTTTATCACTAAAAAAGTTCGTTTTTATCGAGAAATTATTATACGATTTATATTAGATTATTATATTTATTTAATATATATATCTAACTTTGAAAGATATACAATTTTTACCCGAACTAAAACTTTAACCATTTATTGTATCCACATCAACTCTTCAGGTACTAAATTGTAATTTCTGTATAATATATTTATAATCCAATAACCCAACTTGTTAACCCGTGACCCGTATACCCGTTTAACCATAATCGTGACCCGTTTGGATTACTTGAGCCTCAATTAACGATCTAAACTAGGAATTGAATCAATTTTGTGATTGTTATTACTATAATCGGCCCAAAACGACATAACTAATTAAGAAACAAGATCAAATATAACGCGAATTGATATAGTAACTGAGCCGACCTAGACCTAAAATCGATTATATATTCTAGGCTTAACTATATTGCAATTAAACGTGCCTGCACGCCCCTCATTACAGCGCCTACTGAAGCCCTAAGACTAATTGGATTATCAACTTTGGATTGGCTTGTTCGTCGTCCTCATAGCCGGCACTATTAACCCGTAATTGACCAGTGGTTAGTCGTCGAATAAGGTAATGAATTATATGTTTAGATTCGTCTTGATGTGCTGATCATTAGCTCTAACCTTAATTGGATAAAAGTTTAACGAAGTGAGCGATTGAACATCTAGGGTTCATAATCAATTTGGTTTGTAATATCTTCTGTATATATTTAATCGTTTACACTTTCTAAGTGTGTGTGTTCCTTTCTGTGCCGGCCAAACACGCGAGTTCGAGGCCCGGCCAGTGCGTTTTTGGGTTACTTTTGTTTTAATTGTTTTTTATTTGTTTTAAGTGTATAAATTATATTATAATTAATACTAAATATTAAATAAACAATATTTTATTTAAAACGACATCGTAAGGTTAACGTTTCGTGTCGGCTAGTTTCGATACGAGTTTTCGTGTATGTATGTATATATATGTGTACGTATTATAAGTGTATATTTTTTTAATAAATCAACAATTATTTTATTAAGATCCGACATTAATATTAACGCTTCTCGTTGTTAAAATGTCTTTATGAAATTTATTTATATTTATTAGACACACACACACACATGTATTATTTTTAAACAAAAACTATAATAAACGTATTAAAAGTGTTAATTATACTTTTACCATCATCGTTAAAATTTTCAAAATATAAATTTTATGTTAATTATATATTTAAACCGTTTATCATTATATATCTCAATTCATATTTATTTATACTAATTAACTGTAAATTCAATTATACGATAAACAATGATTCTCAAAATTTAATGGTAATTAATAATATTGTTTTAGCAATAATCCGTAGAGATCGATCGTTCAATTCATAACGTACCCAACCATAAATATAACTTAAATCATATCGAAATCCTAAATTCATTATATGTATTACATCATTCATAATCCGTTCATAATATTATATTATTTAATTAGGATTCTTGTCGATAATTCTCGACGAGCGTGATTTCCGCTTTCTTGTCATATACATTCTCGTTTGGCTTACTCAATCAGGTGAGTTTTATCATTCCCCTATTTTACTCGATTTTCATAAACGTTTTGGGGACATATGCGTATATAATACTATACATACATATCAAAAATAGCAAACGTATAATTGTGTGTGATTAATCAAATCTACTTGTTATGTGTTTATGTGTTACTGTATTCATTCGTTTGACATATCCCCTTGGAGAGTGTTCGCATTCTACTGACCACCGCCCGATTCACTTGGCAACGGTCTTATTCTTATTTGCTCATGGTTGATTTACCGGTGCCCGATTCGCTTGGCAATGGTGTAATCAACAACTTACATGCTTATGGTTTGATTTCATTGCCGCATTTATTACGTTTTGCTTATTTATTATATTATCCTTATTTTATTGCAAAATTGGTGGTAAACTCACTCAATATGTGTTGTTGACCAAAACTCCATTTTCTACGCATATGCAGGTTGCCTGAGTTGAAGGATGGACACTTAGAAAGACCTTAGGGTTATATTGAAGACAAATTTAAATTTAATTGATTGTATTTATTTATTTATTTGAATTGTATTGTTATATTTGAATATTGTGTATTATTTGAATTAAATAATTAATTAGATATTGTCACATTTATATATGATAGTATCTTCGAGCTGTGAGCAATCGGATCACACCCCGACATTTCCGCCTTAGGTTGGGGTGTGACAATAAACACGAGATCTCATTTTAAGGATTCATGTGAATGATGTAGTTCAAGTACACATGAAGGTTTTTTTCTAATGTATCTGTGTTGAAATTTACATAATGTTTTTTTTTGTTGTATTTCAGTTATTGTGTATGAGGCTTGACATTTTGGATGTTGATTTAGTTAGACGATTAACTTTCAATTAATATGTGTTTTTTGTTCTCATGTTATAAGTTATAAAAATGTTTTAACTTTATATTTATCTTTGTTAGTATTTGCATGTTTTTGTATTTGAATTAAAATAACAATTTAATGTCTCATAATCTATGTAAATGTATCATTTTTTATATAAATATGACATTTACATTTTACTAAATTAATAATATATACAAATATATGACGTTTTAAATATGTTCTATGTCCGTGTGTAGCACGGGCACTATCCTAGTTTTAAGTATGTGTGGATTAGAGTTGATGGTTTTGGCATAAACAAAAGTACGAGTGTTGTTCAGGTTGAACATTTTAATCTATCAAACCACCAACCCAAAAATCTATCAACTTGCTAACCCGACATGATTGACACCCTATATAATCACTTGTGACTATCTAATTACAAGTAACAATAGAGAGAAGCAATTAAAAGTCCTCCCATATATTATATATTTAAAATCTTAGTTATTTATTTAAGATCAGTACATAGCAGGTGACTAGGTAACAAAATCGGCCGCAATGAGGTGGATGAAGGTAGTGTATACAATCATTATTTGTTAGGTTCGTTATGGCAACGAGTATCAGATTCTAGCATCTGAATTAAAAAAAAATATCAACGTCATAATACAACAAATTAACATATTTAAAACTTAAAACTTGTGTGTTACGTATGTCAACTGACATAAACTCTGGCCGGTATCGACGATACTGGTCCTAGCACTAGTACAAAAAAGGCTGTTTAGCAGTGGCTAGGAATTGCAAAATAAACTCAGATTAAACTGATTTAAAAAACTTAAAATTCAAATCAATTAAAAAAATATCGCGGCAAGAATTGCAAAATGAACTCAAATAAAACAAGTCAAGCCAGGGATGGATGGATCCGAATCAAACCCACTACCATGAGATGCAGGTGAAAATGACAAACCATTCAACCACAATGAAACTTTATTTCATTTTTGTTTGCCAAATAGTAAAAACAAAACTTAAAAGATAATCAAATTTGCGACACTGACATACTACTTTAATCTATACTTATAATTTATGCATTAAAATTTGTGATGAAGAAGGAACTCATATCCTTACATTTTCTGTTTTACTTGGCTCTTAAAAAAAATAAAAGTTAATTAGTTATGTCTTGAAACACAAACTTGTAATTATATTAGTTAGTAACATTATTAGGTAAATCATTAACTATTTATGCTAAATTAGTAAATTTGTTGTGAGTATCGGAAATTATCATAACAAATAATATTTCCTTCAAAATAGTATTACTAGATTTTGTTAAATAGAGTATTCATACTATCCATACATAAAACATACGGTGTGTTTTGATACCATACCAATATACAATACATCTATAAATTGATATATGAAGAAAAGGAAAATAAATGCCCCCCCCCATTCACAATACAATTAACAAGAAAAAGGGTGATGTTTAAGAAAACGTTTATGAAACATGATATACATATGAAGAGATTGCGTATCGTTTACACACATTTCCCTCATCCTTTTATCTTTCAAAGTAAAATGGTAATGTCAAAGTAACCACCAATGACATGTGCTTAGTTGCATTTACTCATGAGTTATATCTCACAATATTCATGAATATACACCACAAAATTCATGTTGTCCTTTCACATTTTAATAGTATACTGATTACATCACGACAACAGTAAAGTATGTATATTTAACCATACTTGCTTGTGAGACAATATTAACATCCTTTTCATATCCTTACCTTTTAAATATATAGCTGTAAACATCTTATAGATTATATTAAGGACTAATACACAAGTCATTATATCTTTTCAAACACCTATATACACCTGTATACTATGTTGTTCATTCATATATCATGTCCAATATGCCCATATACCATGCGAATACATCTATATAGTATGACAATAACCCATATAGCATGTACTAGGCCCGTGCAATAGGAGATTACACATTTAACCACTAATTACTACACAGTAACTAAGTTTTAGACATGTTTTAAATAACTCATATTTAATCATTATAAAACATTTCACAATAGTAAATAATACCAAAACTTAAAATTATTTTTATGCTTAGCATAAATAATAAATAGAAAATAATAATTTGTAAAACTTTTAAAAATACGGTGGAAAAAAATATCTACTTATTAAATAATTATATGTCCTTTCCAATGTGGTGTAGTAGTATGAAAACTGAGTTCTTCAATGAAGACCCGTATTCGATCTCTACAGACAACACTTTAGGGAGAGCATAGGCGGCTCAATGCAGGAAGATTTAAATCTTTATGATATACGGTTTGATCTTGAGGGTGTCTTGGTTTTTACTACCAGTAAGCCTTTAGACAGGCGGATTTTCTCTGAAACCGGAGATAACTTGTCATTGGGTCACCCCGTATGAAACAGGCAGACAATTCTCTGTTTGTTAGCCGCTAGTAATAATAATAATAATAAAATATTAGCGTGCTTTCCAAATAACAAATAATAAGATAAGCCTCACAATTTGAACACAATAATAAAAAAAATAAAAATAAAAAGAAAAACGCGGCTGGTGAACAACCAGATTCTCCTCCGGTTTTCTGTCGTTTACTCGTTGAATTTGTCTAAACACAAACCAAGATCAGCCGCAACTCACCTCCAGTTTCTTCGATTTTCAACTTATTCATCACCAGATCGGTTAATTTCCTCAAAAAGTTACTTTCTTTCGTGGGTAATTTCACTAAACTTTGCTTTTTTACTTCCGATCTTGATGTTTCTGGACAAATCCTTTCTGGGTTTTCATGGGTTTTCGATTTTATGAACTGGATATTTGATTGTTTCAAGTTTTGTTGCTGTTTTGAGATTAATTTTGTGTTTATTTGTTTGTAGAAGAACAATTGTTTGGACAAATCCTTTATGGGTTTTGATGGGTTGTTGATTTTATGAAGTGGGTCAATGATGTTTTTGAGTTTTGTTGCTGTTTTGAGATTAACTTTGTGTGAATTTGTTTGTAGAAGAACAATTGTTTGGACAAATCCTTTATGGGCTTTGATGGGTTTTCGATTTTATGAAGTGGGTATTTGATGTTTTCAAGTTTTGTTGCTGTTTTGAGATTAATTTTGTGTTAATTTGTTTGGACAAATCCTTTCTGGGTTTTGATGGGTTGTTGATTTTATGAAGTGGGTGGATGATGTTTTTGAGTTTTGTTGCTGTTTTGAGATAAATATTGTGTTTACTTGCTTGTAGAAGAACCATTGTTTGGACAAAGCCTTTCTGGGTTTCGATGGGATTTTGATTTTATGAAGTGGGTCAATGATGTTTTTGAGTTTTTTTGTTGTTTGAGATTAATTTTGTGTTAATTTGTTTGGATTTTGGACTGGTCCTTTCTGGGTTTTGATTGGTTTTCGATTTTATGAAGTGGGTAGATGATGTTTTTGAGTTTTGTTGTTGTTTTGAGATTAGTTATGTGTTGTTTGTTTGGAGTTTGGACAAATCCTTTTTGGGTTTTGATGGGTTTCCGATTTTATGAAGTGGGTATTTGATGGTTTCAAGTTTTGTTGCTGTTTTGAGATTATTTTTGTGTTTATTTGTTTGTAGAAGAACACAATTTGCTTGGACAAATCCTTTCTGGGTTTTGATGGGTTTCGGATTTTATGAACCGGGTCGATGATGTTTTCGAGTTTTATCGTTGTTTTGAGATTAATTTGTGTTAATTTAATTTGGAGTTTGGACAAATCCTTTATTGGTTTTGATGGGTTTTCGATTTTATGAAATGGGTATTTAATGGTTTCAAGTTTTGTTGCTGTTTTGAGATTAATTTTGTGTTAATTGTTTGGATTTTGGAAAAATCCTTTCTGGGTTTTGATGGGTTTTCGATTTTATGAAATGGGTATTTAATGGTTTCAAGTTTTGTTGCTGTTTTGAGATTAATTTTGTGTTAATTGTTTGGATTTTGGACAAATCCTTTCTGGGTTTTGATGGGTTTTCGATTTTATGAAAAGGGTATTTGATGGTTTCAAGTTTTGTTGCTTTTTTGAGATTAATTTTGTGTTAATTTGTTTGTAGGAACGAGCGAAGAACATCAAATTTGTTTTGGATGTTTTCTTTTGGGAGTAGAGATGAGAAGATGGAATTAGGGGCCGAAATTGAAGAAGGGGAAGCTTACGATAACAATAATAATGATGATTCAACTATTGATCCTGATGTATCCCTATCTTATATTGTAAGCAATTGTTGTTTCCTCACAACTGTTTTGATTCTATTTTGGGGTTTAGTTTGGCTGTTGATTTCATCATTCAGTTATATTATTAGGTTATAGAGATAAATTGAATTTTGCTTGATATAGAAGCTCATTAATTCGTTGAAGCGTAGCAAGCTGCAAGTATCATCTTTTAGTTAATTGATGTATTTAATGTATCTAGGGGTTGTTAGATACGTGCTTGCAGTATTAGATACACATACATATACATACACACAAATATATACACAAGACTTAGTATGTGTGAGGGTTTTAGTGTTTTACACAAAACACAATTTTTACGAGAACAGAAAGAACAAATTAAATAATTTATGTTTTTTTAATTTTTAAAAATTTTATAAAACAAGAAAATGGTTGACATGCAATGTTTATACATTTCTTTTAATATTCTAAAAAAAATACATAAACAAAATTCGTTTATTTATAGAACCTACACATGCCTACACACGTCGGCAAACGTTTAAAAGTGGAAAAAACATAAGAACAAATTAGTTTAATGCTTTTCTTTTTTTTATGTGTGTAACAATAATAACATATACATTTGTATGTAAGAAGTAAATTTTTTAAAAATATGAACTATTGATAGAAAAAATTAAACGATTTAGGCTTGTTCTTTTAGTTCTCGCAATAACTTTGTCTTATTTAATGAGCCTCCCCCTATGTATATATATGTATATGCCCATTATCTCTGTTTAAATGAAATTCATTGTTGTAATTTTTGAAGGATGAGAAAATTCAAAATATTTTGGGAGACTGTCAAAAGGATTTTGAAGGAGGATACTCAGCTGAAAATTTGGGTAAGTTTAATTAATTGTTTATAAAGATGAAACTAAAAGAGTTTAAAACATATTTGATGCAAATTTATGGTTATTTGCAGGGGCAAAATTTGGGGACTACGGTTCGTTTCTGCCCACTTATCAACGTTCTCCTGTTTACCCTAATCCAAACACACGCCCAAAAGATCTTAATCATAGTGCACCCGTTTCTCCATACAACGCACCTATAAAGGTGCGCCCTTTATTCATATAGCTATTAATTTTGCTTTTATTTTTACTGTTTTTCTAATTCTTGAATTAAAGATTCTAAATTAAACCATCTTTAGAATCAGGTTGACAATCAGAACTCGGTTTCCCAATCAAAAGCATCACGAGTAAGAAACGGGTCAGCACCTAGGAAGTCAAAGTCAAACGGTAAATTGAAGCTAGAAGTCAACACATCTAGTGGTAAAAAGTCAAAGTCAAAGTCGATTAGTGAATTCGCTGACAATCCTGACCCGAATTTTCTAAAAGTTAGAATCAAAATGGCGTCTGAGGACAACATGTTGAGTAGAAAGAATGCTGAAATTTACAGTGGGCTTGGGCTTGATATGTCCCCTTCATCTTCTTTGGAAGCCAGCCCGGTAAACAGTGACGGGTTCTTTCATGGGCCTCATGATGTCCCGGATGAGTCTCCAACTAGTATTCTTGAGGTTTGTAGTTTTACCAATATTATGCTATTTAGTTTGGGAAGAAGTTAAAAGCTTTATTTTCCATTATTTAGTTTTGGTGAGAAATATCTCAAAATTTCGAGAAAAGAATTTTAAACTCGAGAATACAATTTGACAAGGTTTTACATTTACTATTGCAACAGATGATGACATCATTTCCACTTTCTGGAAGTCATTTATTATCTCCTCTTCCATATGAAGTGTTGCATTTGTCCGAAAAAAAGTCAGAGGATAATAGTTGTGGGCCCGTGCACAAGGGGAGCCAAGATAGTACAGTGACAGCGGTTCACGGGTCTGATATGGTGAAAGTTGAACAAAATATTACTGGAGAGAAGTCAAAGTCAACTGAAAAGAATTCCGTCTCAATGGAATCTACAAACGGTGTTCTACCCAAGAAAGAAACAAGTGTTGACAATTTTGCCCTTGGGAACAACACATCATCTTCAGGTGGCAAAAGAAAAGCAGAAGGCGGGCTAAAGACTGAATCTTTTAGATCTAAAACTAAGAAAAACGATAACAGGTCAAAAAGTCATACAGAAGATTACAAGAAAAATAATGAAAAGGTCATCGAGACTTATAAAGATTTCTTCGGTGAACTTGATTTGGATCAAGAAGATCATGAAGAAATGGGTTTGGAGAAACCATTGGAGGACATTAATGTAAAAAGAACACCGGAAAATAACAGTTCGTTAAATGAGAGATCCACTGGAAAGAAAAGTCAAAAACCATCTTCAACTAGAATAGTTAACGGGCCAGAATCTGATGCAGCTGCGTCTACGGTAGCTCCTGTGGTCAATGAAGATTGGGTTTGTTGTGACAGATGTGAGAAATGGAGGCTTTTGCCACCTGGCGTGAATCCGGGCAGCCTTCCCGAGAAGTGGATTTGTAGCATGCTTGACTGGCTGTAAGTTTGACCAAAAATTTTGTTTGATGATGGATAAACCGATAAACAGTTGAACAGATACTTTAGAGAGGAAAATAATATAATCCACATAGACGCTTTTAATGTGCTTTACGTATACAATGTTACTATTTTGGGAAGGTTTGACCAAAAGTCAAAATTCTGCTTAAAATAGTAAAATTTCTGACCAAAGACAAGAGTGTGAAGTTTCTATTTTTTTTTTCTGAATTCTACTTTAATAACTAGTCTGTGTAAAAAGTATGGTTAGAAAACATAGGCCTGTAAACAAACCGAGCTTTTAGTGAACAGTTCGTGAATTGTTCGGTGGAAAGTTCGTTTATTTAATAAGTGAACGGATATGAACAGCAATTTTTTGTTCATTTAGTTAAATGAACGAACATGAACAGATGCCTCGTTTGTTCATTTTTGTTCATGAACGGTTCATTTAAATTCGTTTGTGTTCGTTCGTTTACATTCATTTATGTTCGTCAATATATTCATTAAAATTTTTTTGACCTATTACAACTTAGTCTAGATATTAAACTTTTTAGACCCATCACACTGTTCTTCACATTACTTTTAACTGGTTTTGGTTTAGTTATGTTCGTTTATCTATGTTCAATTATGCTTGTTCGTGGACCGTTCATTTGTACTGTTCACGAATGAACATAAACAAACTCGAACATGCTTGTTTTCTTGACAAAAATATGTTACTATTGCAATAATCTAATTTTTATTTACACGATTTATTAGGCTATATGCGTTAAAACTACCGTTTGAGTCCCGCTTTCTTTCTTTTTTATAAGTTTCTTTATATTCCATTCTCGTGACTAATAATATTTTAATGTTTCTAGCTGGCCTGGAATGAATCGGTGTAGCATCAGTGAAGAGGAAACAACAAAGGCTATAACCTCTCATTTTCCCGGTCCTTCTGTTCAAGGTTCTCAACCCGTTCATCCTAGCGGACCCCACTTAGCAGTCAACTCGTTTGATGGGACCAGTCAACATCTCAGTTCACAAATTCCGCCTTCTGGTGTGAAGAAAAAGGTTGCATCAACAGATTTACCAGATGAGGACAAGCGGGACGGGCCTTCAATGTCTTCTAATTCTTCAAAGAAGAAACTTCACACATCACATAAAACCCGAAGCTTGAATGGTGTAAATCAGTCTCTGGTTGTTAATGAAGTAGCGTTTCAAGATTCAGGTCATTCTCGTGATGTGATTGTGGATAAGGACAAATTGAAGCAAAAAGAGAATAATAAATTACGTGAAAACTTCGCGGATGAAGGTAGTTCATTGATGTTTATTTGATAGGTGGTCAAATGGGCGGGTTGTGTTGGTTGGGTAGTGGGTCAAAGTGTATTTGGGTTGAACCGGGTCAAAATGCTCAAACAGTGTTCAAACTTCAAACCATTATTAATTTTTTTTACTTTTTTTTTAATTTTAAAAATTTTTATTTTGTGGTATTTGTAAAACCAAGACTAAAGCGTTAAAAATTCGAGAGTAACTTTCAATTTTTAATATGTTTCAGGTAGTAAAATTCATCACTCCAAGACGGGCAACAAACGAGAGAGCAGTCAAGATTTTCCCAAAAATTTCAAGAAAGTCAAAACAGATGGTAACGGTGGATCCTCCCACGCAGGAAAACTTGATAAACGAGACATTGCAAAGAAAAGAAAAAGAATTAATGAAATTGATGGTACCGGGACACATGTGAAAGAAGCAAGTGAAAAAACCAACACGAAGGAAAAGAAGGCAGGGGTACTAAAGTCCTTTGACGAAGGAACCTCGGGAAGCAAAGTCAAAAACATCAAAGATGTAAAGTCATCACATCCTCCAAGACAAAATACGGCTCAAGCTGCCACTTCAAGCTCTTCAAAGGTTTCGGGCTCTCATAAACGTAAGCCAAATAACCGAGAGTCGAAAGGGTCACCAGTGGAATCGGTTTCTTCTTCTCCTATGAGAATCTTGAATATTAAAAGTGTTGACCACCATTTGACCAATAATGTTGATAGTCAACCTCATGAGGAAAAGTCAAAAGGAGGAAGAAATAAATCCAAGGAGTTATTGCTGAACAAAAATGTTATTCAAGATTCCAATAAAGATTCCAAAAAACCTTCAAAGAAGGATGCTCTAATAAAAGAAAAGTCAAACCCTTTGCCACCAACGGGTCAAGGTGAAACTGAACGGAAGAAAGAGAATGCAGGAAATAATAATAATATGCCGTCGAAGGCGTTAAAACATAATAAGAAGGCTCAGAATCCGAACGGAAATCAGCAGTCGAATGTAAAAAATCCGACACCTGAAAAACCGAAGGACAAAAGTCAAGATCCAACGGTGGTTCTTGTTCGGGATTTATCTAATCAGGCTACAACGAATGCTTTACGAGAGGCGACTAATCTTAAACATATGGCTGATCGTGTTAAGGTTCTACTTGTTTCTTTTTGTTTCAATTTTTGGTCATTATTATGTTATATGACATATAATCCCACCGTAGTTGTTGTGTCTAGATGAGAAAATGGGCCGATTGGGTAACAGGTCAAAACGAGCCATTTTTAGTGAGATTCGAGTTGGGTTGATCCACAATATTTTTTTTTTTGGTTTTTTAGTTTATATTGGGCTGGTTGGGTAACGGGTCAAAACGGGCCATTCGAATATGGGCCGGGTTGGGATGACCACAAGAATTTTTTTGTTAACTTTTAATTTGTATAAATAATTATTTATGTGATTATGATATGAATGCAATGTCCTTACAATAATAATGTAGATGCTTGAATAAAAACGTGTTGAAATTGGCGCATTTTTTGTTATGAATATATATTTTTTTAATTTTTATTGTTATCCATAATGATTATTACAAATTTTAAATAAAATATATGCAGAATGCTGGATCAAGCCTTGAAAGTCGAGCTCTATATATAGAAGCAGCCCTCAAGTTTCTTCATGTAGCATCTTTATTTGAATCCTGTCACAGCCAAACAGGAAGATATGGAGATATGATCCAATCCGTGTCCATTTACAGTAGCACCGCTAAGTTATGCGAGTAAGTTCTAACATATATCGACCCTTAATATTTAATCGTTCCTAATTTATTAATGTATTATTGGTTATTAGGTATTGTGCTCATGAATATGAGAGAACGAAGGAGAATACAACCGCATCTTTGGCCTACAAATGCATGGAAGTTGCTTATATGAAAGTCGTTTATTCTTCACACTCAACTGCTTGCAAAGATGTGAACGAGTTGCAGACGTCTATCGGTCCTACGGGTTGGTTTTATTATTTTTTTATAACTTTTTTCCTGTCCTTTTAAATCATGTCGGTTAAAATAATTAAAATTATATTATAACAGGCGAGTTTCCTTCTTCGTCTGCTTCCGCTTCGGATCTTGATAACTTGAACAACCTGGCGGCTGCTGACAAGTCGGCGATAGTAAAGGGCGTTAATCAAGTGGCTGTAAATCATGTTATTGCTGCTAAAAACAAACCCAGCTTTACACGAATTTTGAACTTTGTAAGTGCATTGAAAGCCCGTAATTAGAGGCGCAACATAGGCGGGTCAGGTGGGTGTACGGGTCAAAACGGGTTGGGTTGACCTGACCCATTAATAATCATTGTCCATTTTTTTTAAAGTTTCGTATATAGCTGTATATTTTACACGGGTCAAAATTGGTTTTAATTAGCTTTTTGTTCCAAACTAATAATCAGTTTTTTTAATAGTACTATTAAAGTATTAAATCAATAAAAACTTAATAGAGATTAGCTCATGGATTTTATAAGGGGTCAAAATGGACCAGGTCGGGTGAATTTAAACTTTTAACCGATTTTAATTTGTTTTTACTCTAAACTAATAATCAGATTTAAGGACGTTGATAAATCAAACAAAACGGGCCTTTTACTCTGAAATACTTTGCAGACACAAAATGTAAATTCAGCAATGGAGGCTTCACGGAAATCAAGGATATCATTTGCAGCGTGCAATACAAAAGATGCGGATGTTTTATCGTCAATTAAAAGAGCTCTTGATTTTAACTTTCATGATGTTGAGGGGTTACTGCATTGGGTTCGAGTGGCAATGGAAGTAATTAATAGGTGATTCAAGGTCATGATTTAAAGATCTTAAAACTAAAATCCCATGAAAAAGAGTTGCTTTATGCGGGCTTTCGCAGTTGAGTATGCAATAAAGATTAGTGCAAAGGTTGGTTGGTAAACGGGCCAACACGAACATGGTCGGGTATGGTTACAAACTTGATGATCAAGTTACAGTGTAAAGAGAAAATAGAAGGCAACAAGCTTTAAGGTAAAATATATTCATACGCCTTTTTTTGCTTTAGTATTTAAAGAAATAGATATGGCGTAACAGGCCGATACTTATAATTTTAATGCTACGGGTAGGGTCGGGTGGAAACGTCTTTCCAAAAAACTTTTGTTTTGTTTTGTATCTCGTAAATATATAATGTTTTGAATATGATTAGACTAATTATTTTCAAGTTATCTATATAAACGAGTGATTCTGATTTTCTGATTTATATGCTCACAATAGGGATGAGGCTTTTTTCCCAAATACGCGTACCAAGATTTTAGGATTTTGATACTTACGGGTATGGGTACGGATACGGATATTTCAATATTTTGTACCCGTTTGAAATATGTAGAGGTTTTATTGGGAACTTTCAAATTTATATCTAAAAAAAATTAGGTCCAACTGATTATTAATCATATAGTAATCATATAGTCCAACTGTTACCCGTACCAAGATCATCCAACTGCTACCCGTACCAAGATCATTGGAGATTTGAAAAAAAAGCAAAGCAGTACCAAAGCGGCTACCGTACCGAAATACCTATATCCATACCGTACCAATAAATTCGGTACGGTACTCGGTGCTCAGTTTTATTGATTTTCGGTATGGGTATGGTACCAATCTCATCCCTAAGCTTCACAATAATCAGTTTTATTGATTTTCTGTAGAATATTTGATTTACTTACATCTTGGTTTTGGCTGCAGTTAACATTATGAAGTTGTTGAGTTGAGTTCAAAAAGCAAATACTTTATGTGTGGTGATGAAGATTAAAAAGGTAATTTTGCAGTTTTAGCAAACCACAATTTCCAGTTTTGCCCCTACAAAATCCCATGTTTAATAACTGTTTTAAGGGTATTACAGACATTTATGCATATAGTTGAACATTTTCTTTTGTTGACATGCTCAATTTTTTTTATATAATTTTTTCAGCTTATGTAGGAAGAGCAAGTGGACATCCATTTTCTTCTTATTTGCCGTTGGTTAAAGAATATTAAATTTGTAATTATTGTTTCAAATAAATGTATAGGATTGTGGATTTCTGAAGATGTATCAATTTTATATGTATACTATTAAATATACATTTTTTTTAAAATATTTTTTTAAATAGCAAAAGCTATTGTGAATGGTAGCAACATGTATTACCCTGCAAAAAGTATTCAATATCAATTCATCCTATTGGCACCCTGCAAAAAGTAATAGCAAGAGTGTATACCTAGTGACACAATGGTTTCTTGTAGACAAAACTCTTTTCCAACCCTTTGAAATAAATATTTCTTTCTTTTTTTTCCTCATGCTGTGTGTAGAGAGACTTATTCTTTCTTTTCAACTCATAATTATATTAAAAACCACCACATTTTCTTTCCTTTTAAATTAAATAATGGATCAATAATATATATAAACAAAAACCTTAAAATCCTATGTGGTGCGATGTGGTCGCTCCCCCCTTTTATGTAAGTCACCAGATTACTTGATTTTTAAATGGAGGTCTTTCATTGATTTAACCCAAATTCATAGGTATGGGTCTTACTAAAACCAGATGGCTCTTAAACGGGTTATAACATCTCATTAAATTAAAAATTAATCTTACCAATTATTTGATATGAAAATCCTATAAAATAGGGATATACCAAAATTTAATATCCAATTTAAAAAGAAAAAGATATTTATAATTAATAAACAATTTTACAGTAAAAAACATAAGCGGGTCATGAGTCATCAAATCCAGATAGTTTTTAAACGGGTTATAACATATATTTATTTATGAAACCCTTTCATCATCAAACCCTAAGTGTATTATTAACTTTTTTGCAATAAAGAAAATTAAAATCCAAAAAATAAATATTAAAAAACGAAAAATGTAAAACAACCATTATCTCAAGCCATCAGATTGCTTTATTTGTAAATGAAGGCTTCTCACGCATTTGACCCGAATTCACGGGTAAAGGTATCACCAAATCCAGATAGCTCTTAAACTGTTATAACATCTCTTTATATTAAAAAACAATCTCATCAAATATTTGATGACCCGAATTCACGGGTAAAGGTATCACCAAATCCAGATAGCTCTTAAACTGTTATAACATCTCTTTATATTAAAAAACAATCTCATCAAATATTTGATATGAAAATCATATAAAATAGGAATATACTAAAAATTAATATCCTATTTTATTTTAAAAAAAGATATTATTTATAATTAAGAAACAATTTTATAATAAAGAAAATAAACGGGTAATGGGTATCACCAAACCCAGATAGCTTTTAAACCGGATTATAACATATCATTTATTTGTGAAATCATTTCATCATCAAACCTCAAGTATATTAATTATTAACTTTCTTACAATAAATAAAATTAAAATCCAAATATGCATATATAAATATTAAAAACGAATAATGTAAAACAACCCCTGTAATACGGGGATAAAATCTAGTTTTCTAATATATGCAGCTATAGCAGTTTGGACCCTCATTGATAACAAACATTTTAAAACTATACATTAATAACAAAAATATGCATTTACATATTTTATAAAATATTCAGTTCCTCCCAAATGGGCTTTTTATAGTTGCATAAGTTGTTGGTATGTTGTTCCTGTATATTTAGTGATCTTGATCATCCAATTCCCAAATAATCGACTATCGACGTGCCACTGTCCCCTGACACTGGTATTCCTAATTCCGAGTCACCTATAACATGAATTAAATTAGTGTTACTAGTTCTTTTATCTCCATGCTCCATGTTCAATAATCCAAGACTTTGATCTCCACCCTTTGAAATTTCATTATAAATTCTTGTATCATTCATAACCGGACCATTATTCAAAACAGGTTTGGGCCCGGGCCCGGGCCTGAATGCATCTTGACGACTGGGATCCTGCAAGACGGTGTTTGTTTCAGGTTGTGTTTGGATGTTGTGGAATGGGCCTTGATCATTAAAGTATGATGGATTGGGCTTTGGCCCATAAGAATTGGGCTGGTGTGGGCCTGCCATGCTAGCAACATAGCTCTTTTGGATAATCGAAGAACTTATGATATTACTCGACGTTGCACCTATTTCGGCTGCTTTTTGAAGCAAGGCTGTGGCAGACATATGGGCCATGGGCCCAGAAAGCGGGCCACCTGATGGCCCATTTGAAGAGCTGAGCTCGAGACCAGAAGTAGAAGATGATGCACCTCTCGGGTTGTTAAGTAAGGTACCTGAACTGCTTGAGAACATATCTGCCAGCATATTCATCGACCCGTAAAGCATTGGGGTCTCTTGGTGGTGCAATTTGAGTGGGCTTTTTGGGATACAGTTGTTGAATTCAGGGAGGCCCATTGATATGCATGGGGTGTAATCATCCAGCATCTGTTGTGATTGTAACATTCCTTGGTTCACCTTGTTGTTTTCTTCGGTTAATGCGTCACAAAACTCTCGGTGAGTGATGAAACTATCTTTTCTGTAGATACATGTAAATACATTAGTAAAACATCCATCTTTTATGTTCACGTTCGTCTGTTAAGAAAACGAGTGTGACGTTAATATTCGTTTCTAAGTATCCTTATCGAACATAAACGAGTGCATATTAACGGGCACTAATAAAAATTAAACAATATGGGTTGCAATGTGCCAATGGTATTAAAACTACTTGGACTCAACTTCTTTGAATGAATATGTAACATTAACGAACACAAATGCATTAAATATACCTTAAAAATGGAAGAGCATAAACATGTGTAAATGAAAGTACGTAAACAGACATTCACAAACATAAACAAACGAATGGACCTTTTTTTCATATTTGGTAGTTCAAATAGGTAAATGAGAAAATCGCACAAATGGTCCATGTGGTTTGACCATATTGCACGTTTGGTCCTCATATTTAAAACTTGCAAACTTAATTCAAACAATTGTGAGAGAGTTACACGTTTAGTCCCATCGTTAATCCTAGCTAGCTTTAAATAGAAAAGTGATGTCACGTGCCATTTATGCAGGCAATCTCTCTCACTCCCTTCCTCCCTCCCCCATCTCTAGCATGTTTTGAGCGTTTTTAAGTTAGGGCTTGAATATTAAGTTTTAAACAAATAAATAAAAGAGAAAAGGTAAAATAACAAATATTCTCTCACTCAACCCTGAAAACTATATGGAATTAACGGTGAGGATACACGTATAACCCTTTTACAAATATCAGGACTAAGTTTGCAATTTTTAAAATCTGGAAACCGAATGTATTTAATATGGTCAAATCATAACGACCATTTGTGCAAGTTTCTATAGATAAACAAAACTTAAAACAATTAAAGAACGGTTTTAGTTAGTTGAATGTTAGATTCATTTATAACTATTAAGTCTATTAAGTCTCAATCAAATTACCTTGAAAAGATGGTACCACAATCACACTTGTATTCACGAGTGCCACAAGTTTTAAGGTGAGCTTTCCAATCAGATTGAACAGCATATTTCTTCAAACACCTATCACATTTCCATTTCTTCTCACCATGTTTCCTACTATAATGCTTCTTGATCCCAGTGAGATCACCAAGAGCTCGAGCGGGATTGTGATGAACACATGACAACTCGGGGCATACATACACGCGTTTTCGAGCATCACTACTTGTTCTTTGCTTAAGCTTCCATGGAAGATTATGACCTCTTCTATGCAACTGAAGATTTTGGTCTCTTTGAAACCCTTTGCTGCAAATCTCACACACGAATCGGTTGGTTGCTGTTAATGATGATGGTGATAGAGCAATAACTTCTGCTGTAGGATCTGCTTGCATGCATGCATGCATCAAATGTTAAAAAAAACACACCATGATATAACTAAATAGAACATTAAGATAACCATGCAAGAACAATTTTTTTAAGATTAGTAGGCGCCTAGGTGGTTTAGGATTCAACTAAGTACTTGTAAGAGTTTTATAAAGTTCTTGTACTTTTAGACAGTACGCTACCCCTGCAAGTGAACCTAGTAAGTTCGCTTGGGTGGCGTGCGAACTCCATAGAGTTTGCTGAAAAGTTGTAAGTCAGGGTTAAGTTTTGTGAAAAATTCTATGGAGTCCGCTTTTACCCAAGTGAACTTGTCGAGTTCTCTTGCCACACCAGCAAACCCCAAAACTTGCATGAGTTCGCTTGCAGGGGTGACAGACCGTCTATAAGTTCAAGAACTTTTAAGCGATGCCTAAAAGCACTTAGTTGAATCCTGAAGTACCTTACAAATACCTGGTGTTCCGGGTAAGTTTCGTTTTTCCTTAGCAGGGGGGAGTGAAGTATTTCCGGTATGCAAGTTGGCTTTAAGCTCTGAAAGTTGGTGTTGATTCTGTGTTTCTGATTCTCTGGTGTTCTCTGAAGAGCAACTACCATCATCTCCCGCGAGATTAGACATAAACCTAATTAAACTTGTGTACTTTTGTAGGTTTTCAATAGAAGAAATGCGGATTTTAAGAATAGAAAATGAAGCAAAATTGGGGTTTATGAGGAAGACAAAGAGGGAATTTCCAAGGTTTGTGTGTTTTAATTCATGAAATAGGAGTTGATGGTGTATGTATGTGGTGTCATTTGGCTTTATATAAATGTTGGATTCAGTTTGGTGTTAATAGTGAGTTAATTATAGTAATTCTTAATTAAATAGTTAATCTGATTTGAATGTATATGAAGGTGGATATAAATTACTGTTAAAACAAAGAAAGGACAAAAAGTACAATATAATGGAGTTGTATAAAATTAAAACAACAGAGTTACAGAAATTGTCCTTTATCTTTTATCCAAATTTCACTCGTTGTTCCTGATCTTCAAAGTTGATCTTTTTCGTCCTTTACGTTTCAAAATCCAACGTTTGTCCTTTTTCCCCAACCCAGTTAGATTTTTTCGTTAAGTCCTGTCATGTGCATTACACATGAGGGCAAGTTTCGAAGGATTTACTGTGCTTTACGAACCACAATTCGTATGTCGATGAGTGGTGTGGTAACTAATGATGGACATGTCCATGGCGGATGCAAGTGGATTGAGGGAGAAGAAAGGTGGAGTGGGAATTGTGATTGTTAGTGTTGTTTGGGGTTGGGGTGATTGTGTACTGGCGTGGTGGTGAGAAGTAGAGTGTTGGTGTTGAGATGAAGAGTGGTGGTGGTTGTTAGGGGCTGTTTGGAGAAGATGAAGAGGTTGTTAGGGGGTGTTTTGTTGGGCGCCGGTGGCCGGAATCACGAGCAGATTGACGGCGTAAAGGTTAAAGGTTAAAATTCCACACACTCCTTCAGATCTACTTTAATTCCAGAGTGGCTGAAGAAGACTGCGGCGATCGGCGGTGGTGGTCGCCGGAAAGCTTGGTGGTGGATATGGGGGAAGAAGAAGGGGGGAGTGAGATAAATAATATAAATATATATTAATTGTTTTTTATTGTTTTTTTTTATTTATTAAAACATTTTTTTAATTTAATAGTTAAAATGACTAATTGGCCTTTATGTGCAAGGCGCTGACCTGATTTAACGAGAATTTTTAATTGGGTTAGACGAAAAGAACAAACGCTGTTGGATTTTGAAACATAAAGAACAAAAAAATCAATTTTAAAGATCAGGGACAACGATTGAAATTTGGGTAAAAGATAAAGGACAATTTCTGTAATTCTGTCAATTAAAACAAACAAACACAAACATACCAAGTAAAAAAATGAACATTAGCAATTATATTTCATCAGTAAAATAAAATATTTATCTTGGCAATCGATTCCCTCGATAATTACTGACAATCGTTGATGGATAATATAACCATGAAGTTGAAATATTTAACGAATTAATAACGAACCATCCAATTAAGTGGGTAAATCCAAATTTGGACTTTATCTAAGGGAACAATTTTTCAATAGACCGTTTCTCAGTAATCCAAGAAGTTTTCGGATAAGATTTTTTCCCGAGTTTTCCAAGTATATGTTAGGAGGGGTTGGGGTTCGATAAATGTTTCCATAGTAACATGCTGGTATTATGCATACATATGCGTTCCATGTCAACACCCTCTGATAATGAAATGGGTGTGGACATGGAATTAAATTAAGTACGGTCATGTATGCCGAATTTTGCAAATGGTGAAATTGGAGGTCAATTGACACAAATTTCAATATTGCTCGACACAAACTTTCCTTTTTAACAGATTTTTTGAGTATTACAGAGCTAGGACAATATACTTGAATGGGGGAAAATTAAACATTTTCCTTACATGATACCTATTTTTGTATGTTGCTTGTTTTATAAAGTTATAATTGTTAAGATAGATAATAGATATGCTACAAGACAAAAATAAGAATACCTAGTAAACGTTTTCATAATCAAGTCAATATAAATATAACGAAATATTATTATTAGCATGGTTTTCATCGATTATTATTGATATAACTAATGAAGAAACGACTAGACAAGCATATAATGACAACTAAACATTTTTCTTTTAGTCTATTTCATTTATCAAAATATTATTATTAGAAAAACTTCAACTCGTTAAAAAAAATTGGGATTCAATGTAATAAGTTTTTGATAATCAACAATCATACATCTTACATATCTTACATTTTACATAAGTAATAAAAGAAAATCTCTAATGACACATGGCATCTCATAACACCTCTCTATCTTATGTTGCACTAAATAAGGCTAACTAATAAATACAAATAAATAATAAATACTCATAATAAATACAAACTAATAATTAATAAATACTAATAATAAATACGGATAAAAATGATATTATTGTTACTAATATTATTTATATCATCATTCTTACTATTATAAGTAGCCTTTTAGTAATCAACAAAGACATGACAATAAAGTAGCTAAGAAAATATAGATTGATCATCAGAATTTTATAAGTTTATGAGTGCAAAAGACTATTTTGTCATGGTTATTTTTTAAAAATATATTAGTTAAACTGAATCAAGGGTTTTGGACAATTTGAAAAAAAAAATGTTTTCAGGTTATAATCTCTAGTAGGAGGCAGTTTATGAAAAAAGTTTTTTTTTTACTGCAAAATGTTGTTAATTGCTTCATAATTTGATAAAGGTCGAGGTTGTTTTTAAAAGAATTTTTATTTAAAAAGAGTTAACTAGCCAAAGTATGTTTCAACTTTCAGGTAATGACTTTGATAACAAATCTTTGGGGTCATGACTTTGGTAACATATCAAAAGATTAATTTGGAAATTTAAAATTTGGTTTTGGGTTAGATTCAAAGTCAATATATTTTGTTATGAAATTTTTGATTTGATAGAGGTTAAATTTCTAAAAATAACATTTTCTGCATCTTGGTTTCTTTTAAACTACTAACGGGTCAAAAAAGAATCAATCTGTACAAAAGTTTGAAGAGGTACACATGTTAGTCTATTTAGGTTATATGTTAGCCCACAATAATATCACATTGTATGTATAATTTGTCTGAGTTGTTAAAATTTGTGACATAATGTGGTGATATAGGCTATGAAAAAAAAAACTGTAATAATGTCATTGATTTACAAAAGTATGAAATGATTTATGGTTCAAATGTAATTTGGGGGATATTCATGTTTATTGAAAATTTCATATATCTTGAGTTTCTTATTACTTATATAATTTAAATTGTCAAACACGTGTAATACACGGGTAGCTAAGCTAGTTTCTATTAAATAATAAATGCAAAAATTCAAAAATTTATCTATTCAGCCATGAGCTAAATCTGTTGCGACCCCATCAATACAAAAAAAAATTGTGCACAATTCACATACCAGTGACAACTTCGAATAGGTCATATATCAATTCTCTTTCGCGAAAAATATTGAGAAAAGAAGGATGTACCCAATATCTATCACAAAAGGTTGTATAGAAACAAATTCTATATGTGGGAGTCCCCTTCCCATAGGAAGTGAACGTATAATAGTACAATCAATCAACGAGACGACATGTTTATCCTTTTCTTTGGAGTTAAAGTCGAATTTTTATACACGTACACCGGAAATTATCACTTTCATTAAAAAGTTTAAAATTTGTATGTAGGCTTTGCATTTCTGGTTATTTAAGTCCATTTCACTAACATCGTTGTAGTTATTGCGTATGAACCAAAATCGTATTGCTAAGAGCATTCTCAATTTATTCTTATCTATATTCATATAATTACATTAAAATCACTACATTTCTCTCTCTATTTAATTAAATAGTACTTTTTTATACATTTATCATTATCTTTTTTCTTTCCTCCACTCACAACTATTTTAAGAAAAATATTAAAAAAATATACGAAGGAATCAATGGGATGGTCTTTACTACCGGAAGAACGGAGATGACCTTTAGCGCTACCAAAAACCGGTTAGCGGCGGATCGGAGCGAGGAGCCATGGAAGAACTTATGTGGAAGGAGATCGATATGCATCTCATCGTAAGGTATTTTTTAGGGATTTTAATATCCAAGGGCAATCTTGTCATATCTAAAATTTCAATAAAAATGGGAAATATGTAATTAAAATTTTGAGTTGGCTATTGTTAGACCCATTTTGTTTATCTGTCTTTTGTATTGAATGTATTTTTGTTATGGGCTTTAGTAGTTTATTTTGCATGTATAGGCCCAAAGGAAATATTGTAAAGAATCCCATTGGGCATACGATGTGACATGTTTCTCATGCATGCTTCTTTATAAATAGAGAAGCATGCCATGAGAGATGTGTGGTTGAATATCAATAGAAAACAACCTTTTGTTAACACACTCTCTTCTTACTTTCTCTCGTCTCTCTCTCTACCCGAAATAACATCTCAAGATCCGAGACCGCTTAGGTGGCTTAGTGTGATTTCCGCTAGCACTAAGCTCGGTTGATCCAAGAACATTGTTAGATCCACCCACCTCGGGACCTACAATTGGTATCAGAGCTTCGACTCACTAGTTGAGGGTTTTTGGATCACAACCTTGGGTTTTGATCTTGAGAAGAAGATAAGATAGCTTCATGCATCAAAAACAAGAAAAGTACAAAAAGATTCGGCCAAAAACTTCATAAAATGTCTTAGAATGTGTTCTTGGTGAAGAACAACAAGTGTACTAGCCTTAGATCCAAAAGTTTTAGGTTTAAAAGTGTTAAATTTGGTGTTTATGGGTTTGAAAGTTGTTAAAATTGACAAGTTAAAATTTTCGCTTCTCATGGCATAAAAATCAGTGTACCAACTTTTGACCTAGTACTGACAAGTTAGGTGGAACTGATCCCAAGAAAGATTTCTTCCAGAAAACTGAACTTTTTTGCTCAAGAAAGTTTTTCGCATCGCATAGGCTTTTCGCATCGCTTGGGGTTTCGCTTCGCGTGGTTTTTCGCTTCGCGTGGTGTTTCTCTTCGCTTGGAAACTTTTTCGCTTCGCTTTACTGTTCACAACTTTTTCGCTTCACTTGAAACAAGTGTTTCGCTTCGCTTGAAAAGCTGTTTCGCGCGAAAAAGTTTCCTGGTTCAAAATTCAGAGCTGTTTAAGGATTGTTAAGTGTTTGAAATTGCTGAGACCATGGCTAGCACTGATTCTGAGTTGTTGAAGGGTTATTTACTGTTGGAAAACCAAGTGGGAACACCTCAAAAACCTGCGAAATTTATGACCCTAGATGATAATTTTGCTGACTTCAAATGGAGGTTCATGAACTATATCTCATTGACTGAAACTGATTTGATGAGATGTTTTGAACAAGGTCCTCATGTTCCCGTGACTGTTACTCAAGCTGGGGAACAACTAAAGGATCATGAAGATTATGATCAAAATGATAGGGACCTGTTAGCACAAGACAGGAAAGCATATCTCATTTTGACTGTTTGTCTTTCAAATGAGATCACTAAGACTTTACGGGAACACAGAACTGCAAAGGGCTTGTGGGATGCACTTGTTGAGAAGATAGAAGGCAATGCTGAGATCAAGGAAAACAAGAAAGCCCTGCTGAAAGAGGAGTTTAATATGTTCAATCATCGTCAGGGTGAAGCTGTATTGGACCTGGTGAAGAGGTTTGAGAAACTTATGGTGAGAATAAGAGCTGCAAGTGTCAACATCGCCAACTCCAAGGTCAATCACAAGTTGATGAATTCATTGCCTTTCAGTTGGAGTACAAATACGATCACAATCAAGAGAACCACCAATCTGAACGCGATGACAAACAGTGATTTGATATCCACCATCAAGTCATTTGAAATGGATGAACAGATGAGAATGAACAATCATCGGAGTTCTCTGAATCAGGCTGGGATGAGTACTGCATCATCAATGCCAACTGCTTTTATCAGCAAAACTCAGCAGAATGTGTACCCAGTGACTGCTCCAAAGTACTCATCAAGTGTTCCTCCACAGACTACTGCCTTTATCTCAACGAGAAGTAAATCAGGATCATTTGAGTCTAGCTCATTTCAGAAGGCAGTCGATAGTGCTGTTGAGCAAGCTTTGAAGGCCTACGGAATTTCATCATCTTAAAAACCTCAACCAAGCAAACCTTCAAGCTACTGTGAAGCTCTCCCGTTGCTGAATGATTCAAACATCTCAATAGTTCATGCTTTTCTGTCAAGCCATGAAGAATTGATGCAAGGAAATCTATTGCCACCACAATTTGAGATTGGGGATTTGAGAGATATCAATCAAAAGGATCTCGAAAAGATGGATATCAAGTATCAAATGGCAATGGCCGTGCAAAGAGCTACAAACTTCATGAAGTTTTATGGGAAGGATAGCTTCAAGGATTCTGACAGGAAAATGATCGGGTTTGACAAGTCGAAGCTACAATGTTACAACTGCGGTGAGATGGGTCACTTTTCACGAGAATGCACGAATCCTTCAAAGCCAGCAAATGATATTCGTTGAACCGAGGAAGAAAACAGCAAAGCTGTTGGAAAGAGTATGAGGTGCAGAAGCCAAGCAGCTCAGCTCAAAGAATTGGAAGTCATCCACACAAGGGCAACTCAAGGTCAAACACAAAGGCCCTTGTCTCCCAAATGGAGGTCCAAGTTGGTGTGGATTGGGATGATCAATTTCAAGAGCTGCAAAATCCTCTCAACATGGCAGGCATGGCTTTCACAACAAACGATAAAGCATCCTCATCCACTGCTGCAAGTTCTGATAATCACCCATCGATGAGGTACATCACAATCTATGTACTCAAGCTTGCATAAATAAGGTGAAATATTATAGATATCATCAAGACGAAGTTTTGAAAGAAAATGCAAACCTTCGTCAATTGAATGCGGAGTATGTTATGGCTGACAAGATCTATGTTGAAAAGATAAAAACTCACCATGATGATGTAGCAAATCTTAAACTTAAAAATTTTGTTAAGGAGCAAGATGTCATCTATTATAAAAGTATAATTAATGAGTTGAAAGATGCAATTGAAAAGTTGAAACTTGATGCTTATGATAAAAAGGAAAAAGAAAAACAAGTTGAAAGATTTGAAGCATCATCTGAGTAATTAGATGATCTTATTGGAGCCTAGAGACGTACTAAAGTTAAATCGGGGCTAGGATATGATTATTCAGCAGTACCTCCACCGTTGAATGATAATTACACTAGCTTGCCCCACTTTAGCTATAATACTTCTCCTGATGAAGAAATGGCATATGGTATTGGTAAACTACCAAAACCAGTGAAATTTGTTTCTGCTGCATCTCCATCAGCTACTCAAATTCCATCATCTGATAAGTCTAACGTCAACGTGTCTTGTGCAGCAGGTGATGTAAGTGATGATTTTGGGAAGGTTAACCAGGGTTGTAAGCCAAAAGGAGAGTTAGAACCCCGTTTTGAGTCTTGTGTGGGTCTAACAAAATCAATTAATAATCCCGTCTGTAATAAAGTGTGTGAGTCAATGTTAGGAAGTCTAATGTCAGGATCAAAAGCTGTGTTTTGTGAAACATCTAGTGATGACAGTTGTACAAATGCTTGTAATGGAAGTGAATGTTCTTCATCTGATTCTGAATGTGAAACTATTTTTGATGAAACAATCGAAGCGAAGGTTGATGAACAGAAAAGTCCTAGCTGCTCATCAACTGATCATCATTTTGAGAGCTTAACTAAAGAGAAATTCAGTTTTGAAAATGAAAAACCAAGCACTTCCTGTAAATATGTGCCACCAAAGAAAACTTCATTTTCTCAAAATACTTCATATAACAACAGTTCTCAACATAATGATCAGTTCGATAGTGCTTACTACTATTCTTAACAAAAACCGAGGCATTCAAATTATTTTGCTTCAACATTTTCAAATGGTCATCATTATCAGACATATACAGGTTACAGACAAGTCAACCCTACTACATCACCCTATCCCACATATCTCAGTGATCAAGATATCTATAATTGCAATAAGAGAAAATGCTGTTTTGTATGTGGCAATCCGTCTCATCTTGCAAGACACTGCAAGAATTGGCATAAGCAACAAAGAGACTTCAACAGTAAGTTTGGTCAGACATTTCCTAAGTTTAATGCTCAAACTAAGAAAATGCCTCACCAAACTTACACTTCAGCCAGTGAGACGGATTTAAGGCCCAAGAAAAATGAGAAACCCAAGAAACCTTTCTGGCTAACCCAAAGAGAAAGGAAGCGGTTTGCTAAGGGATCTGAAGCTGAAAAGCCCAAGAACCCTTCAAAAGTTTTCACCAAGGCTAACCAAGAAGATTTTGTGGTTAAACCTAAACAGAAATGAAGGCAATCTAGAAAACCATCTCAAACCCGAGGAAATCATAATACAAGTTCCTTGAGGGATTGCTCTTCAGATTCTGACTCACTAAGAGACTATATTTTCAGAAATAATAAAATTAAATTTGGTGATTTTGTGTTTAATTTTCCCGAGACAAGTACGTCTCGGGAAATCCTCCACTAACTGGTTGTTCATGTGTGTAGGGTCAGCCTGGACGGCCTGTCAACAGTATTTGGTACTTAGACAGTGGCTGCACCCGACACATGACATGAGACGAGTCGCTGTTGTTCGACATCAAATCATTCGACGGTGGGCACGTTTCTTTTGCCGGTGACATTAGAGGAGAGATTACAAAGCAAGGAAAGGTCTCGAATGGTACTTTGACATTCGATGAAGTCAATCTGGTGGAACAGCTCAACCACAACCTGCTCAGCGTGTCTCAAATCTGTGATAAGAAATTCTCAACCCTATTTACAGAAAACGAGTGTCTCATATTGAAACCAGGTTTTAAAGTCCCTGAGGAATGGATCATGTTACGTACTCCGAGGCATAACGATGCATACATTTTGGACATGAGAAGCAATTATTCCATGCGTTCTGCTTCTTGCTTGATGTACAAGGCTTCAGAGAACGGTTCATCTCTATGGCATAGACGTTTGGGTCACGTCAACTTTAAGAACTTAAATAAGTTGGTTAAAGGTGACCATGTGAGGGGTTTACCTGTAAAATCTTTTCATTGTACTGAAAAATGTTTATCTTGCTCAAAATGCAAACAGCACAAACTCCCTCACAGACCCAAGACTGTCAATTCCATCAATTCCACTATTCAGCTATTGCACATGGACCTCTTTGGTCCAATTCAACCAATGGCAATAGGTCAAAAAGCCTATTGTCTGGTTATTACTGATGACTTTTCGCGCTTCAGTTGGATATTTCTGTTAGGGCACAAGGACGAGACATCCCAGTTCATGCTCAGGTTTATCGTGCTGGTTGAAAATCAAACTGACAAGAAGGTGAAATGTATCAGGAGTGACAATGGTACAGAATTATGCAACAAAGTGGTGAATGAATTCTGTCACAACAAGGGAATTATTCATCAACTCAGCGCACCCTACACTCCAGAACAAAATGGTGTGGCTGAACGAAGAAACCGTACGTTGGTTGAAGCCACTAGAACAATGCTGTCATATTCCAAACTTGTTGATACATGTTTTGTCCGTCTCGGTCTTTATTGATTGATAATGTAGTAGTTTAATAGTATAGGGGTTATTAATGTAAATATGCCTAAATGTAAGGCACATTCGTTACTCCGTAACGAATGTGTCACATTCATCCTAATGTAAGTCACATTCGTTAACCAAGATTAACGAATGGAATATAACGAATGTGGGCTATTCGCTATCATTAAAGTATTAATGAATAAGGTTGTTTATTCGTTAAGTAAGTGTAACGAATGACTCATTCGTTAAGTCTAACTTAACGAATGAGGTCATCTCCTATATATACCCCTGTTAGTTATTCTAATGTAACAAGTTCTTATTTTCTCTGATTTCCCTCTCGTTACTCTGTCCAAATAAACTCTCAACACACACTAACATAATCTTAGCCTAATCGTATTCACACACAACGAGTTCATTGATGTAATCACAAGATCTAGATCCGATCGAGCTCTTTCAAGTGGTATCAGAGCCTGTGATCTGATCTTCGATGCTTCTCATTGTTTAAATCGTATAACTCATCATGTATTGGATTCAATTCATGATGAATTGATCGGAATTGAAGTTTAATTGATTCGTATAGAAACAGAGACTCATATTTCATTGATAATTGAACTGATCTAAGTGTATCGAACTATAATTTAGGTATTAGTGACTGAGAAATAGGGATTTGAGATTAAATTGAGTTGTGGTTAGTCTGGTTTGAATTCGGATGGGTTTGGTTAATACATATTGTGAAATTGATTGGTTTAGTGGTTGTTTGTGATTACGGACAAGCTTTGTATGGTTCGGAATTGATTTACGAGTCGATTGATATAGATTTCTGGTAGGCAGTGACAACATGGGTTGGACTCCTAAGGAATTCAGAATTATGAAACTCAAGAGTTGAAAGATTTTGAAAGTGAGACTAAAGCTTATTCAACTCTCACTATGGCATTATCTGAACAAATCTTTCATCAATATAGCACTATAAAGATCTGTGCTTCATTGTTCACAACTTTGAAAACAAGAAGTTTGGGGAATACTCTCGAGAGTAAGAAAACTCTCGTAAAATTTCAATTCAGAAATTTTATTTTGATGAAAAATGCGACTGTTGAAGAAATGATTAACAGATTTAGTCATCTGATTATGGAGATGTCCAGTGTCAATCTTGAGCCAACTGAAATAGATAAGATTAATACACTGAAGAATGCCTTGCCTCCTTCATATTCGACTTTCCTGTTTGTATTGAAAGAAAACGGTTTCTTTCGAAACACCGAGCTTACAGCTGTACAATTCATCAATAAGATCGAGGAAAGGGAATTTGATATTAAATGTCAAAATTCGTTGAAGGAAAATCAGAACCAGCATTCATCAAACCAGAATCATTCAATCCATGGAGGAGCCATGCCAGCTAATCATTCTTTAAGTTCTGTTCCAATCAATGCCTTCTTTGCCCAAGCTCAAAAAGAAACTCCTAATGTAAACTGTCCTCCTAATGTATGCTTTATGGCAAATGGAGCCAATGCAAGCACAAATGCTCCAGCTTGAAGTCTGCCTAAAGTAAATCTTCAAGAGGCTGAACAACAGTTTGCATTCTTGTGCGCTTTCATGACTTCATATGAACAGCTTGTTGGAAGCAAGATAGCCACGAGTGGACTAACAGATGAAGACTATGATCAAATCGACCCGGATGATCTTGAGTTAATGGATCTCAAGTGGAACATGGCTATGATTGTTAGAAAATTCAAGAGATTTATGCAGCGAACTGGGAAAGATCTTCCTACTTTGAATAAAAGGGTTGGAATCGATAAACTGAAGGTGAAATGTTACAATTGCGGGGACTTTGGCCAATTTGCCAAAGAATGTGATAAACCAAGAATAGAATATTCTGGGCCACTCAATTCAGATAGATCTTCAGGAAAGAATTCATCTGGTGGGGATAAGAGTAAAACAACTTCATCTGGTGGTGAACAAGATAAGTCTACTGCTACTCACGCTCTTGTGTTTAATGAAGCTGTTGATTGGTCTCAACGTTTATTGGGAAACCAAGCTAATATGGCTATTGTTGAACCACTGGAGAAATTAGAAGATGCTAGCAGTGATAATGTATCTGAGGAAAGTGATTCATCTGACTCTGAAACTGATACTGATCAAAGTTCGTCATCTCAAACCGAATCAATTCTTGATCAAGTTGAATCTTATGCGTGTATGGCTAAGATTGATGAGGTATGTCCTAAACCTCAAATTAATGTATCTGAATCTTCAACTGAAGTGATTGAGTGTGCTGAATGTGCTGTACTCAAAACCAAACTTGAAACTGCTTTAAATCAGGACACTACTCTTACAAAAGATCACTTTATGATCAATGAATACTACAAACAGAAATCAAAATTACTAGAACAGTCAACTCTTAAAATTCAAAATCTGTCTTAAAGCAATCATGATCTTAAAGCTGAGATTCAGTGTAAGATTATTGTTGTTGATCAACATTTTCAGGAGATTCTTCGACTCCGAACCTGTATTTCAAAATTCGAAAACGAAGTCATGGAACTTAAAAACAAACTTGGAAAATTTCAATATTCCTCGTTTCTTTTAAATGAAATCATTGAAGTAAACCATGCTCATAAGAAAAATGGAAAAAAAGGGTAAGGATATGTTGAAATTCCTCTTCCTTTTAAGGAAGATTACAGTAGCATTCCAGATGTGGAAAAATTCTCAGATATGCCTACTGTTAAATCTGAGAATGTTGATATAACTAAAACTAGTCGAGAACCGATTCGTATCAAAAGTAAAGCTGTCTTTACCAAAAATGAATTGGATGGTTCAATCGAGGAGTTGACTGAACCAGATAAGATTGTCTAAGATTGTCAAAAACAAGAATATACCTGTTGACAATCACATTCTGTGTGAACCTGAAGAGTTTGAACACGTAGTTTATGGCTCAAAGTCGTCGGGAGGTTCAGTGAAAAAGTCTAATGTAATTCCTAAATCGAAGAAGTTAGATAAACCGACTATAACCGATGAGGAATTGATGAAATTTGTCAATCCTCAGTCTGTTTCTTCGAATGGAAAAGTATTTAAGTTAAAGGATTTATCAAAAGTTTTTTCGGACAAGGAAGTTCCATTGAACCTTCTTAAACCCGAAATAATTGAAAGTGTATATCAGGATGACACTTCAAAGGTTACCGAACTTGAACAAAAATTCTATCAATTTAAATCTGTTAAGGTTCAAGAAAAACCAAGAAATAATGTGTTTAAACCTATCACATTTGTTAAATCATCAGGTTTGGAGAATTCTTCGAATTCAACAAATCTTGAATTCTATAAGACCAAAAAGGGTTTAAAACATGAAATTCCAAAGACGGTAACATTTGAGAAACCCAAAGATGATATTCGTCGATCTTTGCTACCAAATAAGACCTGTGCTTCACCACCAAAATCTTTGGACTCTCGTTTGTGTTTCAAGTGTGGTGAACCGGGCCATGTTTCCAAAAAATGTAAAGCAAAGATAGATGATATCAAAAACTCATCAACTTGAAAAACTGGTTTGTTTCAAAACGTAAAAGAAAATCAAGTTGATGAGTGTGTCATAATGTAGTCAAATATTAATCTGAAGAAATTTGTTCGGGTTGATTCGGATAATGTTTCTAACAAATTCGTTGACCGTGCTCAACCCATTTGTAAAAACATTGATTCGGAAAGAATATGTGATGGATATTAAAGAAGAAAACCAAGAAAACTGCCACTTATTCTCAAGTCCCGAATGTCAGTATTAATTTAAATATTTTTCCAAAGGTATCAAAGGGAGAGCCCAAGACTGAGGCTTGGGTTGCCTTTTTTTGAACTAATTTCTTTACCTTGTTGTGCAGATTTCATCTAAATCCGTGTCAAATCACAAGTGGATATTGGATAGTGGATGTTCTCGGCATATAACTGGCAACCTGAACCTTCTGAACAATGTCAAAGATATTCAAGGGGGTTATGTGGCGTTTGCTGGTAACAACGGTGGGATGATTACAAAGGAAGGAGAAGTTTCAAACGGGAAGGCGACGTTTGAAAAAGTGAATTATTGTGAAAAAGTGGATCATAATTTGTTGAGTGTTTCACAAATTTGTGATAAACAATATACCACAGTTTTCACAGACAAGGAATGTGTTATCCTACAACCGGGATACACAATTCCTGAAGAAATGGTTGTCATGAGATCATCTCGATCGAATGATATTTATGTCCTAGTCATGAATCTTAATGTAAATGTTTCTCCTTCAGAAACGTGTTTTATCTCCAAAGCTACGGAGAAAGATACGATTCTTTGGCATCGACGTATGGTACACATCCATGTGCGCAAAATGAATCATTTGGTTTCAAATGATTTGGTAGATGGTGTAACCCTTAAGAACTTCAAGTTGAATGATCACTGCGTCGCTTGCAAGAAGGGAAAACATAAGAAGAAGTTACACCTGTGTAAATCGATTAATTCGATTATCACACCCCTAGAACGACTTCATATGGATTTATTTGGTCCTGTGAATCGTGCTAGCATCGCGGGTGATTTTTATTGTTTAGTCGTGACTGATGATTCTTCACGATATTATTGGGTATTATTTATGGGATCTAAAGATCAGACTCCTGTATTGATTCAGAATCTTATCACGAAGATCGAATCACTTTACAAACTGAAAGTGAACGAATTCGTAGTGATAATGGTACGGAATTCAGGAATAATGCATTGGATTTCTTCTGCATTAGAAGGGTATTCATCGTGAATTTAGTGCGCCGTATGTTCCTCAACAAAACGGTGTATCTGAAAGAGAGAATCGTACGCTGATCGAAGCTGCAAGAACGATGCTTGCTGATTCTAACCTTCCCGTTCAGTTCTGGAATGAAGCAGTGAATACCGCATGCTACACGCTGAATCGTGTATTAACAGTAAAGAAGCTCAAGAAAACAAGTTACGAACTTCTGAATAATCGTAAAC
The DNA here is from genome assembly GCF_021521415.1 of Bidens hawaiensis. Classification (NCBI taxonomy): domain Eukaryota; kingdom Viridiplantae; phylum Streptophyta; class Magnoliopsida; order Asterales; family Asteraceae; genus Bidens; species Bidens hawaiensis. Next base: position 244,923 of record NW_027492133.1, on the reverse strand, counting down.
CGAATCTAAAATATTTGGAACCATTTGGGTGTCCTTGTACTATTTTGAAGAGAGATGCCGGTAAATTTGAAGAAAAGGCATTTGAGGGTTATTTCTTGGGTTACAATTCTCCAAAGAAGCGAATCTTCAATATCTCTTCGGGTTGTGTGGAAGAGTGGTACCATGTTGATTGTCAAAGCTATACCATTCCACCTATAGGAAAGGGTCCCGATTGGATGTTCGATTACGACGGTTTATTTAATTCATTCACTTCAGCTGTTGAAGACATATCTGAAGATTTTATTCGATCTTATTTGGAGGAACAATGTCTCCCAATTCCTAGTTCTTTGTATGCTGATGAGAATGACTCTCCTAACGTATCAGAGATATCGAATGATGTTTCTGAGTCTTCCGATGAAGCTGATTTTGTTGATTCATCGTCAGGACCATTAGAGGAACCAATAGACAGAAATGAGCCTATTTTAATTGATGATGACTCTCCAACTGTCTCTTTAGACTCGGCTGAGGAAAATATTACCAATCTGGGTGATAACGTATCTGTACCTGCTAATCCTTCTTTAAGGATTCATTATAATCATCCGCAGGAACAGATAATTGGTGATGTGCACGACGGGGTTCGTACAAGACACCAATTAGCTAATGTATGTGATGAACAATTTGAGTGTAACTTATCTCCTACTGAGGATTTAATAGTTTGTGCTTATGCGGATTTGTACTCTTCGGGTATCCTTAGTATTGCACAATACATTTGCTTTCTTTCACAGATCGAACCGACAAGTGTCACGATGGCACTCAAGGAACCATCTTGGGTGGAGGCTATGCAGGAGGAGCTACAACAGTTTATTCGATTGGGTGTATGGGACTTAATTGATAAACCCGACTGTGTTAAAAAGGCAATTCCGACGTTTTCAAGTGCAAAAAGGACGACCGTGGGGTAATCGGGAGGAATAAGGCACGATTGGTTGTTCTTGGTTACAATCAACAAGAAGACATAGATTACACCGAAGTATATGCTCCTGTGGCACGACTGGAGGCTATACGTATTTTTTTTGCCTATGCAGCCTATAAAAATTTCAAGGTTTATCAAATGGATGTGAAATCGGCGTTCTTAAACAGAGCTATTCTTGAAGAAGTATATGTGAAGCAGTCTCTTGGTTTCGAGGATCCAGACTTTCCAGAGCGTTTTTATCGATTAAACAAGGCTCTTTATGGTTTACATCAGGCCCGAGAGCCTGGTACAGCACGTTGGCTGACCATCTGATTGAAAGTGGGTTCACGAGGGGAACTGTGGATTGTACTTTATTTTATAAGAACGTGGGTGACGATCTGCTCCTTGTCCAAATTTATGTTGACGACATAATTTTCAGTTCGACAAACGACAGCTTGTGTAAAGATTTTGAGAAGACGATGCAAACCAAATTTGAGATGAGCTGATGGGGGAGATGAACTTTTTCTTAGGAATGCAAGTTCACCAGTCTGATTCCGAGATCTTTATCCATCAGACCAAATATATGAACGATATCTTGAGCCGGTTCAAGATATCCGACGGCAAAATTCCTTCGACACCTCTTCCCGTGGGTCACAATTTATCACCGGATGAATTGGAGGATACAGTAGATCCAACCCTGTATAGAGCTATGATCGGATCTCTTATGTATTTGACTGCATCTCGACCTGATATTATGTTTGCTGTTTGTTTGTGTGCCAGGTACCAATTGAGTCCCCGAGTGACTTATCTGGCAGCAGTAAAGCGTATTTTACATCATCTGAGGGGAAATCCAGACATCGGGATGTGGTACCCCAAGGACGATAAGTTTGATCTCAATGCTTTTACTGATTCGGACTATGGAGGATGCAAGATCAATTTCAAGTCTACAACAGCGGGTTGTCAGTTCTTAGGAAACTGGCTTATTTCCTGGCAGTGTAAGAAGCAGACAACGGTCTCAACTTCTATAGCCAAAGCGGAGTATGTGGCGGCCTCGAGTTGCTGTTCACAAGTTCTCTGGATCCAGCAACATTTGCAGGATTACGATTTGAAGTTTCTTACTACTCCTATCGTTATTGACAATTCGGCCGCTATATCTATCACCAAAAATCCGGTTCACCATTCGAAAACCAAACATATTAAAATCCGTTATCACTTTATATGTGATTGTTTTGAAAAGAAATTAATTTCAATTGATAAAATTCATACGGATTTTCAAAAGGCTGACCTTTATACCAAAGCGTTTGACAAATCACGTTTTCAATATTTGCTGGGTATAAATGGTTTAAAAACTTTTAAAGATATTCAAAAACTTGGTTAAATCATTTTTTTTGTTTTTGTTTGTTTTTAGTTCAATTTTTGTTGTTTTTAGGGGGAGAAAATATAAAATCCAAAAATATTGTGTTTTCAGTTTGTACAGAGAAAATTAAAAACTCCAAAAACATTTAAATATTGAAAAATCCAAAAACAATGAAAAATGCTCCTCAAAATGAGTTTCGAAGCAAAAAGGGAAAATGATAGTACATTGGTCATTTGCTTCTAAGTCCAGTAAAAAGTAAGTAATAAAAGACTGTGTGCTTAATTGCATTGATGTATTGGTAGGTCTTTTGACAAACACGTATGAGCTAGTAAGTGATATATACATAAAATTGATGAATAAGAAGGGATATTGGTTCTATAAAAGGTCTTGATTATGTGGCAGAAATGTAATAATCCGGTCATACTCAAGTCTTCTAATCAATTTGAAAACAATTTTAGCAAAAGTATCTAGTTGGTGGTTAACGCTTCAACGATATATGGTCTTGTTACCTTAAATCCTGTATTGATGGGATGCTTTAATGTTCCAGATTTCATTGGGTCTTTATGCGGTTTTACATCTGGTATTCATTTCGATGAATAATAAAAATGCTTGTAAAAGCGAACCCGCAGTGTAACTGCTTAAGTCTCTAAACTTGATCGCAAAAAGTACTTCATGTACAAAAATGAATTACAGACTTGATCAAACTACGCTGTGAGTCATACATTGTCCCCTTGCTCGCGTGTCTCATTTCCATTAAGAAACGGACCACAAGGGACACAATGTTTGTAAACCGACAGATGAAATTGTGCATACTCATCCATGGGAACGGAACTTAGGGTATTGCTTGATAACAGGGGTATATATTGTAGTGGGGATTACGGACTATGATTACTTAAAAATCATCATTTTCATTAAATTGGTTCTAAGGTTTAAGTCAAGTTGGGGTGATTTGGAGAAAATCAAATTAAGCCTGAACCAAGATTGGAACTGATTATGTTTGATCTTTGTGTTTAATTGAACCTGTTGGTACATGTGTGTCAGTAGTTCATAGTCTAGCATTTGTAATCGAGTCTGTAATGCAATTATGTTTTGATTATGTTTATATTTGTAATACGCGAAGTTGTCAACAAGTTCGCTATGGCGAACTTGTTGAATCAGCGAAGTTATTGACAACTTCGCCTATGGCGAAGTTGTCATGTTTATATACTGTTTCAGCCGAAACAGTTTGTGTTGATCGTTTAGGGTTTACGTTTCAGTTGTTCACTTCGTGTGTTACGTGTCATTGTCTGTAATAGTGACCTCGGGTCACGTGTTCGTTATCAATATAACGTGTTTGGTTTATTGCTTGTGTGTTCGATCTCTACATACTCTACACTCGTATCTACCTACGCAGGGATTCCGCACCTGCGTTGTTAGCGACATCCCGTGTACGATCCGTCCTGGAACCTACATTGAAGACTTTTGGCAGACAGTGTACTATGATTGCAGGCCTGAGCCTCCGGTGATGCGAGCAACCGTAAATGGTCATAACATACTGTTTTCCTCGGAAGATATACGGTTGGCTCTGCAGTTCGGTGAAGAAACAAGAGATGACCCAACGGAGTTCGTAGCTCCTTTCCGTGATGGAGCTTATTTGAGGATGGGTTATTCGGGTCCGCTGGGGGACTCGCAGAGAAGGAAAGGGTTTTTGCTGGATCAATGGCGCTTCCTGATGCATGTATTGATTGTATGCATGTCCGGCAGGAAGGCAGGAACAGATGGGATGGGCGCGACGATGCAGTCAGCCATGATAGCGCTGACTTACAACCGCCGATATTCTTTTAGTCAGCTGATATTCTACGAGATCGATCGTCAGAGAAGGGCTGTGGCGCGCGAGCGATTCACTATGTATCCTCGTTTCTTACAGATGATTTTGAATCATGTCGCTCCGTCGCTACCGCAGAGACGCCCGATTAGATACGTCGAATGCGTGACGAAACGTATCTTTGCTCAGTGCCGCACTTCGAGCACTCGTAGCAAGCCTGAGCTGCGTCCCAGGCATACTCCATTATTCGGGTATCTCATCAATCCTGAGTATGTTCCTGCAGGAGGGGACGAGTTCAGAGACCCGCAACCATATCAGGCGGCAGCACCACATGCTGTATCAGCTGCGCCTGTTGTATCTACTGTTGCCTCTGCTGCTGTGCCAGCTGCGGTATCTCCTGCTGAAGACGTTGATCTTGATGCTGCCTTTGGTGGACATGGTTTGTTTGATATGGATGTCTCGGGTCCTCAGTTTATGGATGTTACTAGAGCAGTTACTTCGGTAGCTGACTCCGATCTAGAAGAAACGTTTGCTGAAGCGAGACGACTTATGGTGTCTCGGGAGAGAACTACGGGAAAGAGGCCGAGAACTGTAGACGAGGATGAGGACGAAGTTGATGAAGAGGAGGCAGTGCAGATTGTGCTCAGACGTTCACGAAGAGAACGGACAGGTATGGGTTCCGGAGCTGGAGAATCTTCGAGGCTGGTACGTTTTGCTCCACCTGCCTTGTCTGGTATGTCTCTTATTCCTTCCACAGCACAGGTTACTGCTGTCGAGACGTCGGCCCCAGCAATTGTGTCTCTACCACCCCAACCGCTTAATCCACCGGTGGTAGTTGCACGATTTGTTGAGTCGACCGTCACTACTACTGCAGGGTTACCAAGTGTACCACCTGCGGTCACTTTTGCTGCTGATGTCCCGCCAACTCCAACGCCTACTTAAGATTCCGAGAGGATTACATCACTAGAGCGGATTGTTGCTGAACAGACAAAGACCATTCAAAGCCTAGTGGAATCCAATCGACTACAAGCAGCCCTCCTGGTTGAACACGGTAAAGTTATAGATGCCTTCAAGGCATTCTTGGCATCTCAGGGGGAGAAGACTTGTAGGGGAGATGAGTTGAGGACGAAACGGAGAGAAGATCATGACGATGATCCCAATGCACCGGACGGTGCAGGTGGTGAGCTGCCAAGAACCTCTCAGGCTCTTGGGGCTTCTACAGCTGAGGGGGAGTCTACAAATGCAGCTGGTGACGACGTGGTAGCGGTTGATGATGATGCTGATGTTGAAGATGTTATCGACGCATTGAAAGAGTTGGATGAGGAGGATGATGAGTTTATGATTGAAGATGATGTGCTGCCAGTTGATGAGATCGAGAGGATTGGAGAGCAGATTACGGTTGAAAACATGATAGATGAGGGTGAGATTGTAGATGACTCCGTGGAACACGAGATTCCGGAGGTTGAGAGACCAGAGTTGGGTGATGAGAACGCGGAGGAAGATGCTGAGTGGGAGGAACAACCGAAATGGAAGGAGGGTTGTGCCCACTGGTTCGTAAAGACGAAGAAGCCGGCGGTCCCTAAGATGTTCAGAAAAAGTTACAATATTAAGGGGTACGCGGAAGCCAAGAAAGGTATTATCTGCTGGTTATACGACGAGCAGCTGCGGCTCTTCGTGATCAAGAGATACGATGGCATTCAGTACTTCCAGAGAAAGTTGAGATCTCTAAACACACTGCCAGAATGTGAAGTAAAAGATTTAGCCAGATTGGGATTGATAAACAGAAGTGAAGACAACATGGCTAGAATCATTGCGAAGATCGTGTGGAAAGAGTGCGTTAAAGAGAAAAAGTTTGAGCTACTGAAACCACAAAAGGGGAAACTTGTCGAAGACAAGGATAGAGGTCTGAGAGTTGATGGAAAACTTTGGATGGTCATGAAATACAAACCGATCCGGTGCCTTAAAGAAGTACCAATGAAGTTCATGCCCAAGGACGTGCTCAAAGATCTAAAATGGTGGTACGTGGATTGTGAGACAGCTGAGGCGGTAATGGAAGATGAGGATGAACAAGAAGTACTTCGGGTTTACGACCCGATGCATCTTGTTAATCTGTCGCAGGCTGATCTGAAAGTGCTCAACGAGAAGAAGATCTTCTACATTCCTGCTTGGAAGGATTAAGCTAGGAAATATCAACGGGTGGTGTCGGTATGTGTTAGAGAAGGGGCGCATGCGTAGAGATGCAAGATTACAAGACTCAAGATTTGAAGATCAAGATATGAAGCTACTGCCAAGGGGGAGTCTGTTGGTACATGTGTGTCAGTAGTTCATAGTCTAGCATTTGTAATCGAGTCTGTAATGCAATTATGTTTTGATTATGTTTATATTTGTAATACGCGAAGTTGTCAACAAGTTCGCTATGGCGAACTTGTTGAATCAGCGAAGTTATTGACAACTTCGCCTATGGCGAAGTTGTCATGTTTATATACTGTTTCAGCCGAAACAGTTTGTGTTGATCGTTTAGGGTTTACGTTTCAGTTGTTCACTTCGTGTGTTACGTGTCATTGTCTGTAATAGTGACCTCGGGTCACGTGTTCGTTATCAATATAACGTGTTTGGTTTATTGCTTGTGTGTTCGATCTCTACATACTCTACACTCGTATCTACCTACGCAGGGATTCCGCACCTGCGTTGTTAGCGACATCCCGTGTACGATCCGTCCTGGAACCTACAGAACCAATTAACAATATCATTGAAAGTTCTGAAAAATTTGTTCGAAGATTTAAGTGGACAACAATACCAATAATCGACTTAACGCCAGTCATAATAAAAACTGAAAATAAAACTATGATGGATGGAAATTTTGGTCAATATGATTCCCTGCTTGACTCACAAAAATATGTACTGCTTTATTAGTATAGTTTTATTGTTTTACTTTGTTTGTTATTTGAAAAACCTTTCAAAAGTACAAAAAGATTTTAATTTTTCTGCGTTATTTTTCGATTTACCGAGCTGACGAATAAATCTAAACAAAAAGAAGAGAAGTTTTACCCCAAATTTTTTTAAGTTATTCGTGCTTAACATAATTTTCAATTGGCATCAATTGAATTTTTAACGTAAAAATCCGTTTAATTTAAATATTACCGATCCTTGGTTGATCGGGTATAGTTAATGTATTCAATCAAACCCTAATTGGATGTGATTGATTATTTTATTATTTGTTTAAAACCCTAATTGGTTTTAATATTATTTAATTCCTTAATGAGATTTTTGTCTCATTCGCTAAGGAAAAATGGTGATTCGTTAGTTGGTTTAACGAATGTAAAGCCTTTCATTATTTAAAGATTAACGAATGAGGTATCTCATTCGTTAGAATGACATTCGCTTCCGTTATGCATAACGAATCGAAGACATTCGTGTGACCATTAACGAATGGAATAGATTTAATGTATATTCGTTAAAATTTAACGAATGAAAGACCTATTCGTTATTAATTGACGAATAAGGGTTATTAATTTAACGAATGAGGACATTCGTTCGTTCAAATTTGAACGAATGACCTCAGGTTGCGTGAAATTATTGGGGTTTATCATCCCAAGGACAGACGAATGACGGTTCATTCGCCTGACTCCTATTTCATCGTCACCTAAGAGAAACTCTTGCAAAAATTTTCCAGAATTCATACACTCAATCATACTCCTATTAACTGACATCAACATGTTCTACAGGTATAGGCGATGATAACGAATGAGTTAACATATGAGTTTGATTCATTACTTGTAACGAATGTAAACAGTTAATACATAACGAATGTCTCATTCGTTTAAACATGTCTAACGAATGAGATACATTCGTTAAACAGATTATTATATTTTTGAATATTTTACTAATGTTTGCGTGTTGTAACAGTAATGGCAGACGAGAATATTCAAAATCCTGTTCCTGAGCAACAACCTGTAGATAATCCAGCACCTGAACAAGCTCCTGTGATGCTATCTTGGAACAAAAGCCACAACATATGTGCCTATCTTGAGCCGAACTTACAAGATTCTCCTATATTCGGGGGCATGATTAGTTTTCTGACACGCTCGAGAATTTACAAAGCTATCTTGACTCATTCGGTTGTCTATCAGAAGATAATTCGAGCATTCTGGAATATGGCTAGACTCAACGAGGCAGAAAATCAAATTGAGGCAGTTATTCAAGGTAAAAGGGTTGTGATTGATGTTGGGGTAATCCGAGATTCATTGGGGTTTCATGATACGATCGATGACAAGTGTGAGTTTGAGAGAGAATTAATCAGAGGGTTGTTTGGGCGTGTAAAGTATAATGGGGATTTGGGCATATCTATGTATAACAAGGCAAACTTGTGTGAACAATACAAGTATTTGCTTCACGTGTTGATTCACTGTCTCGGTGGATGTAAGGGTGGATTCGACGAGTGCCGAGTTATGCTCCAATCAGTTTTTGTTGCCCTTGTCTTGAATAAACCATTCAACTTCTCGGAATTGGTTTATCATCATCTGAAAGAGAACATTTCAAGCCGTCATAAGTTTTTAATGTATCCCAGATTTTTGCAAATAAATGATCAATGATCTGGTGCCGGATTTGGATAAAGATCAAGATGACGTTATGAAGCTTGAGCACATGAATGAAGAAACAATGAGACGTTTGAGATCTTATAGAGGTCAGAGTCTGGCAGATCGACCAAAGTTTAAATGATTGATTGGTCATTTAGCAAATATTGATTATGTCGCGCCACCTAATGATCGTTGGGCTCATGACGATTCCGATTCTGAACGTGAAGGTGGTGAGGTGGTAATGGTGGAGATGATGGTGGTGATGGTGGTCCATGACCACATGCTGAATTAATTTATGCTCAGCAACGTAAACGTAAAGGGAAAGAACCAATGGTGGAAAAGGGGGAGAAACCTAAGAAGCAACGGGTTAAAAGAGGTTCGGGTATAGAGATACCTAGTCAGCCGTTTGTACCTTCTACTGCTGTTTCTGCTCCAGTTAATTCTACTACTGCTTCTCTAACACCACAAAGTATTCCACGATATCCTACTCCTACTCCAGTTACGGAGTTTCCTCGTTCTCCAACTCCTGTGCAAATGCCTACTTCTCCAATGGCTCCAACTATGACCTTAGTTACTACTGTGAGGTCAGATTCTTATTTTGGAGATGTATTACAATCAGTGTTGGCTTGTATGCCTACACCACAGCCAATTACTCCAGCTACTCCTGCTACACCTACACAGTTTCCGAGACCTGAGCACTCATATATGACATTTACTCGCCCTCAAGGTCCTTTGCAACCAGTTCATCCTAACTTTTTTGGTCTGAATCTTCATACTCAATGGTTTCATATGATGAATCTGTTGCACCTTCAACAGACTCAAATGCAAGCTGACAGAGCTGCCCATGAGCTAGCGCAAAGAAATTTGTTGCGACATATTCAGTTCACTCAACGTGAAAACAGGGAACTTAGAGCCCTTGTTGCTGCTCAGGGGGAGAGATTAGACAAACAGGATGAAATCATACTCCAGCTCACTTGTAAAGATGTTGAATTGAAGAAATTAAAGAATGATGAAGATGACCAAGATGGATCGGGAGGTGTAGATCAGCAACCGGGCGGTAGTTATGCTCCGTCGGCGGGTAATAAGACTGATTCGGGAACTGGTGGTGGATCTGAAGCAAGTAATCTTCGGATTGTTCCATACAAAGATTACACGAGAGCCAAGCCAATAGATGTTATTCCGGCTAATATGCTTCTGTTTGTGGGTATGGATGGGATTGTGTATAACATGGTAAACACAGATGAGATCGAAGAAGGTGAATTTGTTGATCATTCTTTAACAAAAGAACAAATAGCCTTGCTTCTGGATCTAAATGAAGATGAGGTTGAGGAATTGGGAAAGAGTGTGGACGTAGATGTGGAGATTGAACAAAGTACGAATACAGGTATTCCTCGTAGGAATGTACCTGATTTTGATGAAGTGGAAGTAGAAAACGTTACTGCTGAGGAGTATCCTGAGTTCTACACCGATAATAACAACAACAATTCAGGTATTCCTTTCTTCACTACAGAACATTTTGACGCAGCAGAACGTCGGTTACAAAAAAGAGAGAAAAAGATGGAATAAAGCTGCTGAAACAAGTCACGTCTCGGCGACTGATAAAAAGCACAAACGTGCTTTGGATGGTATGTTTGAGCATAACGTAACGAAGATGAATAAGATGATCGAGATCTTTCGTTATCATGAACGGGAGGAAGTCAAAATGGCAAAGGCTCGAGCATCGGCATACCAGATGAAAAAGTACAAGCCGACGAAAGACGTGAAGGGTGATTTGATCGCATGGCAGTTTGATTCTGAGCTTAAAGTATATATCGTTAAGTGGGAGCACGATATTTATTACTTTAAACGCCCACACGATATTTTATCCATGCCAAGGTGGGACGTTAGAACACTAGCCAACAGACCGTTCGTGAATCGAGGAGATGATCAGTGGGCTGGGTGGTTCTATACTCATTTATTGCATGAAACCCGTAATGGTTTCAAGTTCTTTAAGCCACAGGTGCCAACTCATAAGTACATTGATGAGATAGATCCTCACACGGGCTGCAGAAAGATGATACTGCAAGTGAAGCCACCAAAGACAATGAAGATGGCTCCTATGAAGACATTCCCTCAGAGTCTGTTCACCTCGTTTAATTATTGGTATTATGACAATCATACAGGTGAAGCGGTTATTGTTTATGAATCTGGTTAACTTATCTGTGATTGATCCGATGTGGCTGGTTAACTTATCTGAGTCTGACAATGATGCGTTATTTACAAGTCAGATCAGATTTGCTAACGTATACGACTACGAGCTTGCTATGCAGTTTCAGAAGGTTGTTAGAGTCTGTTACGCATACATAATTCACAGTTGTGTTGACTGGAAGACCAAGATGTTCCAGATATGAAAGATAAAGAGCTCGAGACGAGGGGGAGTTTGTTGATACATGTTTTGTCCGTCTCGGTCTTTATTGTTTGATAATGTAATAGTTTAATAGTATAGGGGTTATTAATGTAAATATGCCTAAATGTAAGGCACATTTGTTACTCTGTAACGAATGTCTCACATTCGTCCTAATGTAAGTCACATTCGTTAACTAAGATTAACGAATGGAACATAACGAATGTGGGCTATTCGCTATCTTTAAAGTATTAACGAATAAGGTTGTTTATTCGTTAAGTAAGTGTAACGAATGACTCATTCGTTAAGTCTAACTTAACGAACGAGGTCATATCCTATATATACCCCTGTTAGTTATTCTAATGTAACAAGGTCTTATTTTCTCTGATTTCCCTCTCGTTACTCTGTCCAAATACACTCTCAACACACACACTACACACACTAACGTAATCCTAGCCTAATCGTATTCACACACAACGAGTTCATTGATGTAATCACAAGATCTAGATCCGATCGAGCTCTTTCAAAACTACCATTGATTTTCTGGGGTGAAGCTATTAACGCTGCATGCTTTACCCAGAATCGTGTGCTTCTGAACAAAAGATTGAACAAGACTCCTTATGAAGCCTTCTTTGGAACGAAGCCAAGGGTAACTTTCTTTAGAACGTTTGGATGTCCCTGTACCATACTCCAAACCAATGCTGGAACAACCTCCAAGTTTGCTGAAAAGGCGGATGAGTGCTATTTTGTTGGGTATTTTGCTGACAAAAGTGCTTATCGGGTCTACAACAAGAAAACAAGAGTAATATTGGAGTCTTTCAATATCGATTGGCAAGAATTAAACCCTACCGATGCACACAATGGTCCGGATTGGATGTTTGATTATGAAAGTTTGTTCAAGCAGTTTCGTGGAATGTATATCACACCCGTTGTACCAACAGTTTCTCCTGTTGTTTCTTGACGGGTGGATTGTAGAACCACCCTTGAGTGTAGTAATTCTCGTTAAAATGTGTGCGTGCATGTTTAATTTCACGAATTTGGATTACTACACTATTTCGTGTGTTTGTAGGTACAAGTGCTAAAAATGGCGATTCAAGTGAACTATGATGGAGAGGAGCAAAGGACTCGAGAGTTGGTGATGGAAGTCAACAAGTCAAAGAAAAACAAAGGATTTGGAGCTGAGGCTACCGTAGCTTACGGTAGCCACCGTAAGCTACGGTAGGGTTCCAGCGTAGCAGGCTGCCGTAAACAGATAGAGGCTGGCGTAAAACTTCTGAAGCCACCGTAAGCTACGGTGGCCACTTTAGCTTATGATGGACTCTGACGCAGAATCTATAACTGCCATTTAAGTCCGTTTTGGGACGACTTTTGGGTATCTTTTTCATAGTTTTTGGATTGGAGACACTTTGGGAGGCGATTTTAAGGAACTATAATTCAATTTTGATTTGTTTAAGCATTAGAGACTTGTTTTTGATTTGTATGCACATTATAATCGAAGGGATGATGAACCGAATCATTCTTGGCTAATCTCCTTTGTGTTTTCCCTCGGATTGTAAGGTTTCATATTGTTTGTTGATTGAATGTTTATGCAATTGCGGAGATGGTAATTTAATATTATTGATTTCAAAATTATAATGTCTATGTATTGATTGATAAGTTGTTAGTTGTTTAATTCGTGTTCAAAACCGTCAGTTCTCGGTGCTATAGGCAATCGGGATTAATCGGGTGGAATTCGGGGTTGGATAATCTAATTGGTTTTCGAGTAATTGCCTTGCGTTTGTTAATCCAAGTACTTAGTCCTCAATTACCACAATTGTTTGCATATTCATAAATTATGTTTTTATAGTTCGTCTCAGATTAAACGTTTACATTAACATTCATTGAAACCTAAACCCAGGGAGAGCATATCCTCTCATCTTTGATTGAAAAACCGTGTTAAGTGTTTTAGTTAATTTTCGTTAATCAAACAAAACAACCTAAACTTTGAGATTTTATTTTCTTCATTTAGTTTAAATTTAGTTAATCTATAAAACTACTTGGTAACACATATTCCACAAACTCTTCGTGTTCGACACCAATTTACCACTATCTAATTAGTTGTATTTGGTTTATTTTTGCGCGAGTCTTCGACCTCGTGTCAAATTTTGGCGCCGTTGCCAGGGAGTAGGGAGCAACGTGTGTTATTTTTGTAGTAATTCTCTCGGTCTTTATCACCGTTAGCGTTTGATCCTGAAATCGAGAGAACCTTTCGTCAGAACCGGATTCTGCAAAGGGAAAACAAGGTTATTGGGTCGCCAAGTACAAAAAGTCGAACAACTGACACCACAATCATGGCTTCGGAACTAACTGTCCCGCCAATGCCACCACCCATAAACTCTGAAAACCCATCATCCACTGAACCTGTTAGGGCTCGGATTTTCAGTATCCTAAGAAAAGGATATGTTCAGGATACAGTATCCTGCCAAGCAAAAGGTATCTTTGATATATCGTTATACTAATAGTTCAACCGTCTTTCTTTGGTGTTTACCAGGTCATACAACTTCACATGATCTCCTAAAGATTCGGACCACTAAGAAACTATTATTAATGGGACTTTTTGGTATCCTGAAATGCGGTATATTTAGGATAACTTCAGGATGCAGTATCCATTAAACGACAAGAAACGATCAACAATTAATAAAGCATTAAAGATTGTAGACGTTGTAGGAAGTTATAACTCGTTTATAACAATGATATGCAAGCCATAACCGCTCCAAGATCATAATCAGGACAATTAATGCTCTTTATTGCTAGTTATTATCTAGTGATCCTTCTTGTAACTATAAATAGGAGTTGTTTAGATCACATAGGACACACAACTTACACTCTAGCTATAGCAACATTTTGTAACACGATTCAAATAGCTCCACCACTTGTAACCGATTTCAATTATTAATAAACTGGTTGGTGATAGTTTTCACCAACCGGGGTTTTCTTCTTGTTATCCTCAGGATAACAGGTTTTTCCCTTGCAACAAATCCTTGTGTTATTCCATTTACGTTCATTTCTATCAAGCACCTAAACCTCACTTACTAATTTGGTTACGAAATTACTCTTGTTAATTTTTACCCAAAACAATTTGGCGTCCACCGTGGGGCAATCGGTGCTTCAATCTTTCAAAACCGTTTATTTCATTCTCCATCACCTTCATCCTTTCATCATGTCTTCACAACCAAAAACCAGCTCCATTTTTTCTCCGGTGGTCACCGCTGCTTCAAGTGTTAACCCTGGTCCTCCACCAGTCCCGAAGAAGAACACTCAACCCAGAGGAGAACTTCCACCGTACTCGGGAACCTCTACACGGGTAGATCCGGTTATATCTAACAATGACATTTTTGCTTTTATGAAACAGGTCAAAACTCACATGGAGCAGCAAGAAAAGACCAACTCAAGGTTATTCAAGGAAATTGAAGAGATCAAAAAGAAACCAGGGCAGGAGAATACTCCAATCATGCCTAGGGTTCTTGATTATGATTCTCCAGGATCACCTATCCTTCAGAATCCCGGATCCTTGGGGACTATTAATACATGTTTTGTACGTCTCGATCTTTATCAGGGTTATTAATGTAATAGTTTAATGTATAGGGGTTATAATGTAAATATAGAAAAAAGGCCATTCGCTCTATTGTAAGTTACATTCGTTACCCCGTAACGAATGTAACACATTCGTCTAATTGTAAGCTCATTCGTTAACCCTGTTTAACGAATGAGATAACGAATGAGGGCCATTCGCTATCACTTAAAGTATTAACGAATTAGTATGTTTATTCGTTAAAGTATTTTTAACGAATGACCTATTCGTTAAGTTAAGTTTAACGAATAGGGTCATCTTCCTATATATACCCCTGTATCTATTCATTAATATAACAGTTCTGATATTTTCGATTTCTCTCTCGTTACTCTGCCAAATTGTTCTCTCAATACATACATCATACATATTAACGTATACAAAACTAATTGTATCCTAATCAGCAAATGCATCGTTGTTATCTATAGATCTAGATCGTCTCAAGCTCCATCAAGTGGTATCAGAGCTCAGGGATCTGATCTAGGATACTGTTAGTTGATTAAAGAGTTTAATTGAGTTCAATTGTTTCATTTCATGATGAATTGACATGAGATTGAAGTCTGATTGAAAGTTTGTGAAACAAAGACGTAATAGTATTAATATAAACGAGAAATGGAACAAGTTTGTGGTTGTTTGTGAGTTTGGACTAGTATAGTGAGGTTCGGTTTTGGTTTAGGTACATCTTGATAGAGGTTTGAGGTGGTTTAGGCTTGATTCGAACATATTTGAAGTTTGGAATTGGTTTTCAGACATGATGAAGACTCATTCGTTATGATGAATATTCATTCGTTATGTTGAATACTGATTCGTTAAAAGATCTAACTGCCTATTCGTTCAACTCTAACTGCTCATTCGTTAAAGTTTCAACCTCATTCGCTAAACCTCATTCGTTACACCTCATTCGCTAAAACTCATTCGTTAAACCATTCACTTTATTCGTAAAACTCATTCGTTATTCATTCGTTAAGTCTTTCATTCGTGAAGATTAGTTAACGAATGTCAAAGTAATTCTCATTTAACGAATATCACTCATTCGTTAAAGTATTCTCATTCGTTACTGTGTACATTCGTATGAACAGTAAACAATCAACTTTGAAGATTTGACAAAATTGACCCTTGAAGTTTAAACAGTTGTTTCATCATGGCTTCGCAGAACGCGTCTTACTATGCGTTAGCTTCTCAGAACGTATTATTGCAACAGATGCTAACCATGGATAATGAAATCGGAAGTCATAACAAATGTCCCAAATTGTTAAATTGTTAGACTTTGCTCGCTGGGAACCGAGGTTCCGTGCTCATTTGGGATCTATGCATCATAGTAGTGTACGGTTTCTCGACGATGTGTATGCAGCACCGTTGATTGGAAGTGACAACATGGGGTGGACTCCGAAAGCATTCAAAGATTATGAGACTCATGAGCTAAAGATTTTGAGAGTGAAACTAAAGCATACTCAACTCTCACCATGGCTTTACCAGAACAAATTTTTCATTAATACAGTACCATTAAAGTTTGTGCTTCTTTGTTCACAACTTTGAAGACGAGAAGTTTTGGAAACATTCTTGAGAGTAAAAAGACTCTTGTAAAATTTCAATTTAGAAATTTTATTTTGATGAAAAACGAGACAGTGGAAGAGATGATTAATCGATTTAGTCATCTGATTGTGGAGATGTCCATTGTCAATCTTGAGCCAACAGAACCAGATAAGATTGATACTCTGAAGAATGCTTTACCTTCTTCATATTCGACTTTCTTGTTTGTATTGAAAGAAAACGGTTTCTTTCTAAACACTGAGCTTACTGCTGTGCAATTTATAAACAAGATTGAAGAAAGGGAATTTGATATCAAATGTCAAAACTCATTGAAGGAAAATCAAAACCAGCATTCTTCAACTCAAAACCCTTTACTCTATGGAGGTGCTTTGCCAGCAAATAATGTTTCAAGTTCAGTACCAATCAATGCGTTCTTTGCTCAATCCAAAGACGATCCTAATGTAAACTGTTCTCCTAATGTATGCTTTATGGCAAATGGAACTAATGCAAACACAAGTGCTCCATCATCAAGCTTGCCTAAAGTAAATCTTCAAGAGGCTGAACAACAGTTTGCATTCTTGTGTGCTTTCATGACTTCTTATGAACAACTTGTTGGAAGCAAGATTTCTACGAGCGAACTGACATATGAAGATTATGATCAAATTGACCCGGATGATCTTGAATTAATGGACCTTAAATGGAATATGGTTATGATCGTTCGTAAAGTCAAGAGGTTTATGCAACGAACTGGGAAAGATCTTCCTACGTTGAATAAAAGGGTCAGATTTGACAAACTAAAGGTTAAATGTTACAATTGCGGGGATTTTGGCCATTTTGCCAAAGAATGTGATAAGCCAAGAAAGGAATATTCTGGGCCACGCAATTCTGAATGTTCTCCAGGAAAGAATTCATCTGGTGGGGATAAGAGTAAAACGACTGCATCTGGTGACCAAGATAAATCTCTTGCTACTCAAGCTCTAGTGGTTAATGAAGTTTTTGATTGGTCTCAACATCTGTTGGGAAATCAAGAAAATGTGGCTATTGTTGAACCAGTAGAGAAATTTGAAGATGCTAGCAGTGATAATGTATCGGAGGGAACTGATTCATCTGATTCTGAGACAGATACTGATCCAAGCCTGTCTTCTCAAACTGAATCAATCCCTGATCAAGTTGAATCTTATGCATGCATGGCTAAGATTGATGAGGTATGTGTTCAACCTCAAACTAATGTATCTGAATCTTTAAATGAAGTGATTGATTGTGCTGAATGTGCTGTATTTAAAGCCAAACTTGAAACAACCTTAAATCAGAACAATACTCTCACAAAAGATCACTTTATGATCAATGAATGCTACATACAGAAAACAAAATTGCTAGAGCAATCAACTCTTAAATTCAAAAACTGTCTGAAAGCAATCATGATCTTAAAGCTAGGGTTCAGTGTAAGATCATCGAAGTTGATCAACATTTTAAAAAAATTCTTCGACTCCGAACTTGTAATTTCAATCTCGAAAATGAAGTAATGGAACTTAAAAATAAGCTTGGAAAATTCAGAGATTCTTCATTTCTTTTGAATGAAATAATCGAAGTTAACCATTCACATAAGAAAAATGGAAAACAAGGTTTGGGATATGTCGAAATTCCACCTCCTTTTAAGCATGATTACAGTAGCATTCCTGATGTGGAAAAATGTTCAGATATGCCTACTGTTAAATCTGAAAATGTTGATACAACTGAAATTACTCGTGAACCAATTCATGTCAAAAGTAAAAATGTTTTTACCAAAAATGAATTGGATGGTTCAATCGAAGAGTTGACTGAATCAATGAGATTGTCAAAAACAAAGATATACCTGTTGATAATCACATTCTGTGTGAACCCGAACATTTTGAACAAGAAGTGTATGGTTTAAAGCCTTCGGGTGTTTTATCAAACCCTTCAGAAAATCCTAAGGTAATTTCTAAAGTAACTTCTAATGTATCTCAATCAGACAAACCTTCGGTGTCTGATGAGGAGTTAATGAGATTCATTAATCCTAAACCAAAATCTTCAAGTGTTAAGATTTTTAAATTAAAGGGTTTATCAAAAGTGTTCTCAGATAAGGAAGTTCCTTTGAACCTTCTTAAACATGAAATGATTGAAAGTGTATATCATGATGATAATTCAAAAGTTACCGAACTTGAACAAAAATTCTTTCAATCAAAATCTGCTAATGTTCATAGTGAAATCTCAAAATAATGTTTTCAAACACATTAAATTTGTCAAATCT
Source organism: Bidens hawaiensis (assembly GCF_021521415.1). NCBI lineage: Eukaryota > Viridiplantae > Streptophyta > Magnoliopsida > Asterales > Asteraceae > Bidens > Bidens hawaiensis. The sequence goes on along the minus strand of NW_027492133.1, from coordinate 226,468 downwards.
TCAGGATTGGAAAATTCTTCGAATTCTACAAATCTTGAATTTTATAAAAACAAAAAGGGTTTAAAACACGAAACACCGAAGAAAGTCACAATTGAGAAACCCAAAGATGATATTCATAAATCTTTGCTATCAAAGACTACCTGTGCTTCACCACAAAACACTTTGGACTCAAGGTTATGTTTCAAATGTGGTGAACCGGGTCATGTGTCCAAAAAGTGCAAAGCAAAGATTGATGATATCAAAGATCCATTAACTCGAATGACTGATTTGTTTCTAAACATAAATGAAAATCAAGTTGATGAGTGTCTTATAATGTATTCGAATGTTAATCCGAAGAAAGTTATTCGGATTGATTCGGATAATTTATCAAACAAATGTGTTGACCGTGCTCAACCTATTTGTTCAAACACTGATTCGGGTAGAATATGTGATGGCTACTTAAAGAAGAAAAACAAGAAAAGCGTCACTTATTCTCAAGTACCGAATACAAGTGTTAAGTTATCATATTCTCCGAAAGTCTCAAAGGGAGAGCCCAAGACTGAGGCTTGGGCTGCCTTTTTGAACTAATCATTTTACTTGTTTGTGCAGGGCACATCTAGGTCCGTGTCCAATTACAAATGGATATTGGATAGTGGATGTTCTCGGAATATCACCGGCAACCTAGATCTTCTGAATAACGTTAAAGATATTCAAAGGGGTTATGTTGCGTTTACTGGTAACCATGGTGGAATGATTACGAAGGAGGGAGAAGTTACAAACGGGAAAGTGACGTTTGAAAAAGTTAATTATTGTGAAAAGGTGGATCATAATCTGTTGAGTGTCACAGATTTGTGATAAGAAATTCACCACTAATTTCACTGACAAGGAATGTGTCATCCTTCAACCGGGATACACTATTCCTGAAGACATGGTTGTCATGCGATCACCTAGATCAAATGATACTTATATACTTGACATGAGTTATGAAGTACCAGTTTCACCCTCAGCTACTTGCTTCGTATCAAAAGCTACTGAAAAAGATTCTATTCTTTGGCATCGACGTATGGAACACATTCACTTACGACAGATGAACTTTCTTATGGCAAACGAGTTAGTGGATGGTGTGTCCCTCAAACAATTCAAGTTCAATGATCACTGTGTCGCGTGCAAGAAGAGGAAACAAAAGAAGAAATCACATCCAAGCAAGACACTAAACACGATCGTTACTCCTCTGGAACGACTTCATATGGATCTCTTCGGTCCGGTGAACCGTGCCAGTATTGCTGGAGATTTTTATTGTTTGGTGGTAACGGATGATTTCTCACGTTACTCATGGGTGTTATTTATGGGATCGAAGGATCAGACTCCTGTCTTAATTCAGAATTTTATTACAAAGATCGAATCACTTTATAAACTGAAAGTGAGACGAATTCGTAGTGACAACAGAACTGAATTCAGGAATAATGTATTGGATTTCTTTTGCATTCAGAAAGGAATTCATCGGGAATTCAGTGCACCTTATGTTCCTCAACAGAATGGTGTATCTGAAAGAAAGAATCGTACGCTGATTGAAGCTCCAAGAACAATGCTCGCTGATTCAAAGCTACATGTTCAATTCTGGAACGAAGCTGTGAATACCGCATGCTACACACTGAATCGCGTACTAACTGTAAACAAGCTCAAGAACGAGTTACGAGCTTCTGAATAATCATAAACCGAACTTAAAGTATTTGGAACCATTCGGGTGTCCGTGTACTGTTTTGAAGAAAGTTGCTAGAAAATTCGATGAGAAAGCTTTTGAGGGTTATTTCTTGGGATACAACTCTCCTAAGAAGCGAATATTCAATATTTCTTCAGATTGTGTGGTAGAATGGTATCACGTTGATTGTCAAAGTTATACTACTCCACCAACTGGTACTGGTCCCGATTGGATGTTTGATTACGATGGTTTATTTAATTCGTTTACATTAAATGTCGAAGAAGTCCCTGAAGATCTCATTAGATCTTATTTGGAGGAACAATGTCTTCCGAATCCAAGGTGTTCTTCAGTTACTGTAAATGACTCTCCTAATGTATCAGAAACGTCGAACGAAGTTTCTGAATCTTCCGATGATGCTGAGTTTGTAGATTCATCGTCTGTTATGTTAGATGAAGCTCCAGAGACAACTGAGTCAATTCTAATTAGTGATGATTCACCATCTGTCTCTTTCAATTCAGCAGCAGAAAATATTACCAATTTGGGTAATAATGTATCTGTCCCTGCCAATCCTTCCTTAAGGATTCATTCGAGTCATCCACAGGAACAGATAATTGGTGATGTGAACAATGGGGTTCGCACAAGACACCAATTGGCTAATGTATGTGATGATCACGTTGATTGTAATGTATCTCCTACCGAGGATTCGATAGTTTATGCTTATGCGGATTTTCACTCTTCGGGTATCCTCAGTATCGCACAATACACCTGTTTCCTATCACAGATAGAACTGACAAGTGTCGCAATGGAACTCAAGGAACCATCTTGGGTTGAAGCTATGCAGGAGGAGCTGCAACAGTTTATACGACTGGGTGTATGGGACTTGATAGATAAACCCGATCGCGTAAAGAAGGCGATTCCAACTAAATGGGTCTTTAAGTGCAAAAAGGACGACCGTGGGGTAATCATGAGAAACAAGGCACGATTGGTCGTGCTTGGATATAATCAACAAGAAGGCATAGATTACACTGAAGTATATGCTCCGGTGGCACGACTGGAGGCTATACGTATCTTTCTTGTCTATGCATCCTATAAGAATTTTAAGATTTATCAAATGGATGTGAAATCGGCGTTCTTAAACGGAGCTATTCATGAAGAAGTATACGTGAAGCAGCCTTCTGGTTTCGAGGATCCAGATTTTTGCGAGCGTGTTTATCGGTTAAACAAGGCTCTTTATGGTTTACATCAGGCCCCGAGAGCCTGGTACAACACGTTGGCTGACCATCTGGTAGAGAGTGGATTCACAAGATGGACTGTGGATTGTACATTATTTTATAAGAACGTGGGTGCTGATTTGCTCTTCGTCCAAATCTATGTGGACGACATAATCTTTGGTTCGACGAACGACAGCTTGTGTAAAGATTTTGAAAAGACGATGCAAACCAAATTCGAGATGAGCTCGATGGGAGAGATGAACTTTTTCTTAGGATTGCAAGTTCACCAGTCTGATTCCAGGATTTTTATCCATTAGACAAAATATGTGAACGATGTCTTGAGCCGATTCAAGATATCTGACGGCAAAATTCATTCGACACCTTTTCCCGTGGGTCACAATTTATCACCGGATGAATTGGAGGATATCGTTGATCCAACCCTATATCGTGCTATGATTGGTTCTCTCATGTATTTGACTGCATCACGACCTGATATTATGTTTGCTGTTTGTTTGTGTGCTAGGTACCAATCGAGTCCCCGAGTGACTCACCTGGCGGCAGTAAAGCGCATCTTACATTATCTGAGGGGAAATCCAGACATCGGGTTATGGTACCCCTAAGACGATAAGTTCGATCTCACCGCTTTTACTGATTCAAACTACGGAGGATGCAAAATTAACTTCAATTCTACATCAGCGGGATGTCAATTTTTAGGAAACCGGCTTGTTTCCTGGCAGTGTAAGAAGCAGACAACGGTCTCAACTTCAACAGCCGAAGCGGAGTATGTGGCGGCCTCGAGTTGATGCTCACAGGTTCTCTGGATCCAGCAACACTTGCGGGATTATTGTTTGAAGTTTCTTACTACTCCCATTTATATTGATAATTCTGCTGCAATTTCAATCACCAAAAATCCGGTTCACCATTCGAAAACCAAACATATTGAAATCCGTTATCACTTCATACGTGATTGTTTTGAAAAGAAATTAATATCAATTGATAAAATTCACACGGATTTTCAAAAGGCTGATCTTTATACCAAAGCATTTGACAAAACACGTTTTCAATATCTGCTGGGTATAAATGGTTTAAAAACTTTAAAAGATATTCAAAAGCTTGGTTAAATCATTTTCTTTCTTATTTTATTTCGATTTTTGTTGTTTTTAGGGGGAGAAAAATATAAAATCCAAAAATATTGTGTTTTCAGTTTGTACAGAGAAATTTGAAAAACTCCAAAAACATTCAAATATTGAAAAATTTCAAAAACATTGAAAAATGCTCCTCAATGAGTTTTGAAGCAAAAAGGGAAAATGATAGTACATTGACGGGATTGATCTAGTACATGGATAAACTAGATTAAAAATTACCGTAAGGCCAGCAATATGATATGCAAAGATAGGCTTAACAAACTATATAGGAACAGATAAAATATAAAGATAATGAATGACGAACCTAGTGGAATTATGTGACAATCGTCAATTTCAGGTTAACTCCGTTAACTCAACTCCGTCAATTCAAAATTAAGATCACTAAATCTATGACGCACACTTCATTACATTTAAACTAGGGTTTAAATGACGCTTAACACTTACTACATGTGTAGTCTTTCGGGATTTACACCGAAACGCAAACGAGTTGACGCAAACGGTTGATGAATAAACGAAAAACGTCAACATAATAATTATGTGATAATTAGGTGTTAACATATGTGTTACTTGCTTATATTGTATGTAATGCTAGACAAGAAACAAGAACTAAGTTAGTTTAAGCTAGGAAAAAGTAATACTTGGAAGTGGAGGGGCCAAAGTGTAACATAGTTTTCTATAAATATATCCTTAACAATTAACCCTAACTATTATTATTCTTTCTTCCTACTTCCGATCGCAAACCCCCTCCCCTTGCTCCTTGGCTGCCGTCCACTATACACACACATACAACCACCAAATCAAGCCCTTGATTGAAGAACTAGGTGCTAGGAAGGTATAATTGATTATCCTATACATTCTTATTACTTGATTTTGATGTTTGTTGGGTTAATTGTAAACCCTAAGCTGCCGATTTCATATATACATGTAATCAATATGATTGTTGTTGATTGAGTAATGATTTGATAAGTAGAATTGATATTGTAACATGTTGATTGTTGTGTCTTTGATTTGAGTTCAAACAAAAACCCTAATCTTGTGTGTAATGTGTAATTGATGTGCATGGATGGTGTTTATGGAGTCTAGAGGGTTATATGAATGCATGATAGTTCATAGATTGTTATTATGTTGAGTTTGGATGCAAACAGTTTCTGGACAGAATGTGTATTTGATGTTTAAGTGACTGTAACGAAGTGTAAACATGAAAATTGGTTAAGATTATTAATACTACAGTAAACTAGGTTGAGTCTAGTTTCTAAAGAATATAAACTTGTAATTTTTGGACAAGTAGAAGTTAACTTTTATGATTTTACAAAAACGTTGTGCAAAGCTGAGCTGTTAGACCTGCTGTTAGGTTGTTTTGTAAATGTTATATCTCATGAACTACGAGACCAATTGGGTTGGTTCTACTTCTGGAAGTTGACTCATTGAGTTAGGAACCTAACCCAAGTGGTCTTGCATTTATTGGATTTTTCGTTTAATGGGAATTGCAAATAACATTCTGTTGCGCATGAATTTGACTGTTATGAGTTTGCTGTAATGATTTGATGATTGTGAGAAAACTATGTGGAATAAAAATATAATAAAATATGTTCTGGAAACCTAAGACATATATGCTTCTGTGATGAGTTTTGGTAAATTAATTGAGATGCTATGATCGTTGGAATAGTATAATCTTTTAAGTAGAATTTCTGTCTCGGTGAAACTAGCTGCTGAGTTTTGTGAAAATGCATGAAATATGATACTTGCTAATTTATTATCGTGTTTTGACCAAATTGCCCTTGAGGGGAATGATTGCAAGATAATTGTCGTGTTTTGACCAAAATGCCCTTACGGGGAAAAATTGCTAGTGATGTACTTTATGAATACATGACACGTATATGATTGCTTACACATGTAATGTGTCACAAATACACTTGTTAAAGTCACACACGATTCACAAACGAAACACGAAACATGTTATGTGCATAGGTATTATGTGCCGGGTCTAGAGACTCGATAATATTCCGACACTTAGAAAAATCTATTTGTTGTTTTAGAACGCTAGAGAGAGTTTTTCTGTGACGCGCATCTTGGTGATTTAATTTGGGAAATTCTTCGCAAACAGTGAGTTTCACTTTCCCCTCTTTAAACTGTTTTCAAACGCTTTTCACTTGGGGGAGATAACATACTCCACAACGCATTTAAGATTTTGTTATAAATTATATATCACTTGTAAAGGCTAAGTGGCAAACGAAACATTTGAAGTCCTACACATCGAACCGGTTAATATTTAGAATAGCGAGTCACTGTTGAGTAGTACTACTGGGTTTGACAAACCCCACCCAACGCTAAACTCGACTGGAAGTCGAGCGGGTGTAATTTTGGCTAACACGTACCATGGTCTGGAGGACCTGGTGACAAGGCACTTAATAAACGAGTCATCTTCGGTGTCGAACACTTAGTAATACTTGCTTTATAGGCTAGCTACCTATAGATATATAATTGACGTAACACTATCTGTAACGCAAAACGCTGTAACACAAAACGCTGTAACGCAAAACGCTGTAACGCAAAACGCTGTAACGCAAAACGCTGAACGCAAACGCTAAACATTTATTTTTACATAACTTGTGAACTCACCAACCTTGTGTTGACACTTTTAGTATGTTATTCTCAGGTAGCCGAGGCGGACGCGCGGTTTAGGAACATGCATTGCTTGAAAAACTTTTAACTATGCAAACTTACTTTTAACTGTTATCATTGGTTTTAAATCGTCCTGCGTGACGTAACATTGTTTCTATGGTTTTACGCTTCCGCACTTATTTTCATTTAAACGTTTTTATGGTTTGATTATAACTGATGATTCCGATCCTGTTAGTTCACACCCTCTGACGGTAAAACTCCGTTAGTGGATTTTGAGGGTGTGACAGATTGGTATCAGAGCCATTGGTTATAGCGAACTAGAAGCTGCATGCATACTAGACTATAACCGCGACGACCCATTAGTTATAATGATACGCACTGCATAGGTTTGTGTAGTCTTGTAATCTTATCTCTTTACCTCTTTCACTCATACGCGCGCGCATACACGGCTTACCTGTAGGAATGTCGACGCCACCCTCATCATCATCCGATTCGATGACGCATGCTCACGGGAAGGAACCGCAGTTACCCACCGCATCGCCACCCCATGTAGTCCCGGAACTCGAAGCTCCGATCCTGTTAGTTCACACCCTCTGACGGTAAAACTCCGTTAGTGGATTTTGAGGGTGTGACAAATTACATCTTGAAAGATTGATACTATATCTGATTTAAAGAAAAGTCAAAAGTCAAAATGATTACTGTGTGTGCATGCTTTCATTTTTGAAGAAAATTCTGCTTTGTTTTTATTTTATTTTGCAAAGAAATTCAACTTTATATTTTCTTTATTTTTATTCAAATATTGGATCCTCTCCTGCGCGATAATATTAACCGACCTGAGGGTTAATATTTGAGTATTCTGCTTTATTTTCTTGGTGTTTCGTATGAAATCTTGGACTTTCTCCGCGCGATAATACGGGATTATCCGAATTGAGGGTTAAGATTTTATGCAACTTCAACTTATTTTGATCTTTTTATTTTGTTAAAATGGAACCTTATCTGCGCGTAGTCATACCGATCTTAAGGGAAAATTTTAACTTTCTGCTTTATTTTCTTGTTATTATTTTTGCATGAGTCACAGTTAATCAAAATTTGAAAAATCAAAGAAAAACGTACATGTGATATTCACTTTATAAGAGATAGAAATGTTATATCTGATTGATGGGGTCCACATATGGTTTTGTGCCTAATTGAACCAAATTAAAGCATATCGTAAAGTTTCCGACAAGTCTGTGAAAAGTTTAAGAGGACAATTATATCTGCAATCATCTTTGGGTTACATGTATAATAATCATCGAAATTGAAGTGTTACTTAGTTACATTTTCGTCAATATGATTTCCTGCTCAACTCACAAAAATATGTACTGCTTTAATAGTCTAGTCGTTTAGTGTTTTTCGTTATTTGTTCATTGAATATGTTTTTGATAATCCAAAAAGACTTTTCTTTCTTTTTCAAATCTGCTTTAGTTTTGATTTACCAAGCTAGCGAATAATTCAAAAAGAAAAAGAAAATAATTGATTCCCAAAAAGTTTTAAGTTAATCGTGCTTAACGTATTTTCAATTGGTATCAATTGAAAATTTTAATGTAAAAATCCACTTAAGTTAAACTTTACCGATCCTTGGTTGATCGGGTATTTTTAATGTATGTGATTAATTTATTTCATTATTAAAACCCTAATTGGTTTTAATATTATTTAATTCCTTAAAAGATTTGTATCTCATTCGCTAAGGAAAATTTTTCTTGAAATCTAATCTATGTTCATTAGACCAATTGAATCTCATTAGTGATTTCCACAGGTACTGGTGAGTTCATACACATATGATTTGTGTAGATTTTCATTGGAAATTTGGGTGTTTATAGATTTGCATGTTAACCGAACTGTTAGCATCGATTATATTACATTATTGAATCGGTTATCGAGCATATGATATACATTAATGTAGTAAAACGATTATCGATCTTCTTGGTTAGGAAAGATTGTTTAATTTCATAAGTAATCGACTGATTATAACAATGATGTTCGTCATTGTTGACTTTAATTAGTCAAAATTAATTTAATGTTGACTACTGATAAGTCAACTGGTGCTTCGTTAATTATATAACAAATGACTTATTAGATTCGTTAAATTTATTTAACGAATGATTATTTAAGTCGGTAACGAATGAGGTATAACGAATCAGGTTGATTTGTTAGATAGTTAAAACTCATTCGTATAACATTTGTTAACGAATATATTTCATTCTTTTAAGGCAACGAATGGAAACAATTAACATTAACGAATATGTTTCATTCGTTAAAGGCAACGAATGGAAACAATTAATAATGTATATGTTTCATTCGTTAAAGGCGACGAATGGAAACAATTTATGACGAATATGTTTCATTCGTTAAAAGTAATGAATGTAGATCTAATGTGTAACGAATGTCTCATTCGTTTAAATTTTTTAACGAATGAGATAACCATTAGTTGATCAGTATTGAATATTGTATTAATGTTTGTTATTTTTCACAGACATGGCCGAAGAAAACGTTCAAAATCCTGCTCCAGAGTAAAATCCGATGATTAACCATACTGAAGCTGAACCTGGACGTGCACCAATATTTTTGTCTTGGAGTGAAAGTCATAATATCTGTGCATACCTCGAGCCTCAATTTGAAGATACACCGATTTTTGGCAGGATGATCAGTTTCTTGATCCGATCAAGAATTTACAAGGCCATATCCACTCGCACTGTGGTCTATCAGAAGATTATACAGGCGTTTTGGAATACAGCTCGACTGAATGAAGCAGATAATCAGATCGAGGCTGTTATTCAAGACAAGCAAGTGGTGATCGATGTTAATGTTATTCGAGACTCGTTGGGCTGTATTGATTCAATCGACGATCCATATGAGTTCGATAAAGATTTGATTAGAGGGTTATTTAGCCGTGTAAAGTATAATGGTGATCTGGGGAGGTCCATGTACAACAAGGCTAACTTATGTGAACAATACAAGTACTTGTTACATGTATTGATACACTGTCTTGGTGGACGAAGAGGTGGATTTGACGAGTTTCGAGCTATGTTGCAATCTGCTTTTGTTATCTTAGTGTTGAATAAACCATTTAACTTCTCTGAAATGGTTTATTATCACTTGAAAGAGAACTTGACGAGCCGCCATAAGTTTTTAATGTATCCAAGATTCCTCCAGATGATAATCAATGATCTTCAACCTGAGCTGATTAAAGACCAGAATGATGTGACGAGGTTAAAGCATATGGATGAGGAGACTATGAGACGTTTGATATCGTATCGAGGTCAGAGTCTTGCTGATAGACCAAGGTTTAAGCGTTTGATTGGTCACTTGGTGAATATTGATTATATTGCACCACCTAATGATCGTTGGATTCATGATGACTCTGATTCTGAACGTGAAGGTGGTGGTGGTGGGAATGGTGGTGACGATGGCGGTGATGGTGGTCCTGGACCACAAGCCGAGTTAAGTTATGAACAGAAGCGTAAGCGTAAGGGTAAAGAACCGATGATTGATAAGGGTGAGAAGCCGAAGAAGCAACGTGTTCGACGTGGTTCGGGTATTGAGATACCGAGTCAGCTGTTTGTGCCTTCTACTGCTGTTTCTACTCCGATTATTCCTTCTACTGCTTCTCCAGTTCCACAAATTCCACGATCTCCTACTCCTATTACAGATTTTCCTCGTTCTCCAACACATGTGCTTATGCCTACTTCTCCCATGCCTCCAACTCTGACTTTGGCTACTACTGTGAGGCCTGATCCTCATTTTGGAGACATATTAGATACTGTATTGGCACGAATGCCTACACCACAGCCAACTACTCATGTTACTCCTGTTACTCCAACTATGTTGCCAAGACCTGAGCATTCCTTTATGTCATTCAGTCGTCCTCAGGGTCCTATGCAATCGGTGCATCTGAATTTCTATCTTATGGCTCCCCAAGCTCAATGGTTTCACATGATGAATCTGTTGCATTTACAACATACTCAAATGCAAGCAGATAGAGCTACTCATGAGCTAGCTCAAAGGAATTTATTGCGGCATATCCAGTTCACGCAACGTGAAAACAGGGAACTTCGAGCCCTGATTGCTGCTCAGGGGGAGAGATTAGATAAACATGATGAGATCATTCTTCAGTTGACTTGTAAAGAAGATGAATTGAAGAAATTAAAGAATGATCAAGATGATCAAGATGGTGCAGCGGGTGGGATAGATCAGCAACCGGGCAGAAGTTCCATACCGTCGGCGGGTAATAAAACTGATGCGAGTGTTGGTGGTGGGTTTGAAGCTAGTAATCTACAGATTGATCCATATAAAGATTACACGAGAGCCAAGCCAATAGATGTTATTCCGGCTAACATGCTTCTGTTTGTAGGAATGGATGGAGTTGTGTACAGTATGGTGAATGTAGATGAGATCGAAGAAGGTGAATTTGTTGATCACTCATTAACAAAAGAACAAATTTCCTTGCTTCTGGATCTAAATGAAGAAGAGGTGGTTGTGTTGGATAAGAGTATGGATGTGGAAATGGAAGAGAGTGATAATACAGGCATTCCTCACGGGAATGTGCCTAACTTTGAAGAAGTAGAAGTTGAAGATGTTACTGCTGAGGAGTACCTTGAGTTCCATACCGACAATAATACCAACGACTCAGGTATTCCATTTTTTACTACTGAGCACTTTAATGCAGCAGAACGTCGTTTGCGGGAAGAGAAAGATAAATTTAAAGCTGCTGAAACAAGTCATACTGATAAGAAGCGTAAACGTGCTTTGGATGGTATGTTTGAACATAATGTTGCAAAGATGAACAAGATGATCGAGACTTTTCGTTTTCACGAACGAGAAGAAGCCAAAGTTGAAAAGGCTCGAGCATCGGCATACCAAATGAAGAAGTACAAGCCAACTAAAGATGTGAAAGGTGATTTGGTGGCATGGCAGTATGATTCAGATCTTAAGGTATATATCGTTAAGTGGGAGCATGGTATTTATTACTTCAAACGCCCACACGATATCTTATCTATGCCCAGATGGGATGTGAGAACACTAGCTAATCGACCATTTGTGAATCGTGGAGACGATAAGTGGGCTAGTTGGTTCTATAAGCAGTTATTACATGAAACCCATTTTGGTTTCAAGTTCTTTAAGCCTCAGGTTCCTACTCATAAGTACATCGATGAGATTGATACTCGCACAGGCTGGAGAAAGTTAATTTTACAGGTAAAGTCGCCGAAGACTATGAAGAGGGTTCCAATGAAGACATTTCTTCAGAGTCTATTCACCGTGTTTAATTATTGGTACTACGACAATCGTACAGGTGAAGCGGTTATTGTGTATGGTCACGGTTCTAACACAAAGACGATACGTGTGATTGACCCAATGTGGCTGGTTAACTTATCTGATTCTGATAACGATGCGCTATTTATTAGTCAGATCAGATTTGCTAACGTAAGTGACTACGAGCTTGCTATGCAGTTTCAAAAGGTTGTTAGAGTCTGTTATGCATACTAGATTCACGGTTGTGTTGACTGGAAGACCAAGATGTTCCAGAGATAAGAGATAAAGAGCTCGAGACGAGGGGGAGTTTATTAATACATGTTTTGTACGTCTCGATCTTTATCAGGGTTATTAATGTAATAGTTTAATGTATAGGGGTTATAATGTAAATATGGCAAAAAGGCCATTCGCTCTATTGTAAGTTACATTCGTTACCCCGTAATGAATGTAACACATTCGTCTAATTGTAAGCTCATTCGTTAACCCTGTTTAATGAATGAGATAACGAATGAGGGCCATTCGCTATCACTTAAAGTATTAACGAATAAGTATGTTTATTCGTTTATTTGTAACGAATGACCTATTCGTTAAGTTAAGTTTAATGAATAGGGTCATCTTCCTATATATACCCCTGTATCTATTCATTAATATAACAATTTTGATATTTACGATTTCTCTCTCGTTACTCTGCCGAATTGTTCTCTCAATACATACATCATACATATTAACGTATACAAAACTAATCGTATCCTAATCAGCAAATGCATCGTTGTTATCTACAGATCTAGATCGTCTCAAGCTCCATCAGGGACACAACCAACAAGGATCCCGTCTGAGCAGCAATCAGGATATTGGGGAATCTGTCCTCCGGTACCCTCGGAGTTACTCAGACCAACGAGGCCGGACTACATCAATATGTAGCCTCGTTCAACCACGCCAGCCGGCATATTCACGTCAGGATCTCCAATGGTGTCCTCTGAAGTACATGTTGGAGATGACATCCCTATGCAAACGTCACCTTATCCTGAGGATACCCTCAATGGAGGAACTAGCCGTCAAGGCTCAGGATACCAGAGACCTAACCACGATGTCGATAAAAGTTTACTTAATGCTAATTTATACACTAACCGTGGATCTATGCAGGATAAGGGGATATCTTCTGAGATAGCCAGGAAATTGCAGAAAATGAAGGATATGATTTCCAATATCCCGGGGATAATCCGTCCCATAGCTGAAGTTCCGGTAGGCAGTCACAGATTATCCAGGTTCACTTGGCCTATATGCGATGTGGAGATCCCCAGGAAATTCCAGACACCTAGCATGAAACTGTACGATGGCACTATGGATCCTGAGGAACACGTAGCTCAATATAGAGAGAGGATGGAGGTTAACCCAATTCCCGCTGAAATCAAAGAAGCCTGTTTATGTAAGGGATTTGGTTCAACACTAACGGGGCCGGCCCTCAAATGGTTTCCAATACTATTACTTTGTTTTCTCATTTGATTAACTTATTCAATAATCAATTTTCTTGTAGTAGATCTTTTGAGAAAATGACATATGACTTATATAGAATTGTTCAACCTAATAATGAATCCCTAAGGGATTAGATAACTAGATTTAGCAGGGAACTTTGGATATCCCCAACGTTGACATGGCGGCTGATGTTGAAGCTCTCAAGATGGGGTTAAAGAAGGATTCATCCTTCTATGATGATCTTGTCATGACTCCATGCAGGAATCTTGATGAAGTCAGAAACAGGGCATTAAGATACGTACGGCTAGAGGATGATAAAAAGGCTCATGGAAGTTTAGTTATCCCGAAGTATGAGTCTACCAACAGGAAGTCAGACCCTCCACAGAAGTTCTCTAGGCCCAAGCCTTATTCCAAACAAGATACCTCTAGGATAAACGCCGTGGATGAAAACGAAGACGATGAGGAGTATCCTAAAATCTCCGAATATTGTTTTAATATTGATATTGGTGGTGTAATATGTGCCATGCAGGATTTAGGTGACAAGGCCAGATGGCCCAAGAAAAATGAGAAGCCCGGATCCAGTAAAGACAAGTCTCAATGGTGTGCATTCCATGAAGACTTTGGCCATCGCACTGATGATTGTATAGCACTTCAGAAGGAGATAGGATACCTTCTTAGCAAAGGACACCTGAAGGAACTATTTGGAAGAAACAAGAACAAAAGTCAGGATCCTGTCAAGATACATGAAAGGGCACCTTCTCCACCACCCGGAGCTAAGGTTGTATCCTTTATCTTGGGAGGATCGGAAATTTGTGGAACCTCGTATTCAGCAGCTAAGAAGCGTTCCAAAGAAACGAAGATGGACAATGGAGAAAGACCTCTTCGTACTTCCACGTTGACAACTCAAAGAATCATCTCCTTCAATGAGGAAGATCGATGTGATCTTGTTGATCCCAATCATGACGGTTTGGTAATTACTTTATGTATAGCTAATTGTTTTGTGCGCAGGATACTCGTTGATGGAGGAAGCTCTGTGAACATTATCCAAATGGATGCATTGAAGAAAATGGATATCCCGGAAACGGAGATTATCCCAAAGTCCTCAGTTCTTGTGGGATTCAGTGGCAAAATCAAAAACACATTGGGAGAAATTAAACTTCCAATATATATTGAGGGAACTAACTCCCTACAAAAGTTTTGTGTTATTGACTCTTTATCTTGTTGTAATGTGATATTAGGCAGGCCATGGATCCACAGCATGAAGGCAGTACCATCAACCTATCATCAATGCGTGAAACTACCAAGTCCGTGGGGAGTTATCAAGATTGAAAGCAATCAGCAAGACGCAAAAGAATGTTATGCATCATCAATGAAGTGGACTACAAAGCCCACTCAGGCATAGCAATTACAGAAACAACCAGGGAAGGTCTTGTAGGCTAGAGACCAAGAAGTGAAGGAAGTATCCTTGGATTCTCAGGATGCCAAGATCAAAGTATTGTTAGGATCAGGTATGCCTGAGGATATCGAACAAGGATTGGTATCCTTCTTAAAGGAAAGAGCCTTTGCCTTCACCTGGAAACATGAAGATATGACAGGTATCTCTAAGTCCATAATTACTCATAAACTTGGTATAGATAAATCTTTCAGGCCGGTACATCAAAAGCGAAGGAAGTTTGCTCCTGAGAGAAACGTTATCATACAAGAAGAAGTGTAGAAGCTGCTCAAGACCAAAATGATAAGAGAAGTCCACTACCCTAGATGGTTAGCCAATCTAGTAGTAGTCCAAAAGAAGAATGGAAAGTGGAGAGTGTGTGTGGACTTCACAGATCTGAATAAGGCCTGTCCAAAAGACCCATTCCCACTCCCACACATTGATTCAATGGTGGATGAAACTGCTGGTCATGAACTGCTAACCTTCATGGATCCATCCTCAGGATTTCAACAAATTCAAATGGAGCCTTCAGATCAAGAAGACACAGCCTTCATGACCCCCACAGGTATATATTGTTATACTGCAATGCCTTTTAGATTAAAAAATCCAGGTGCAACATACCAAAGGCTGGTTAACATGATGTTCAAAGACCAACTGGGGGACACGATGGAAGTCTACATCGATGATATGGTGGTAAAGTCAAGGAGGGCTGAGGATCATCTCAAAGACTTGGCAACAGCATTTGACATCCTGGATGAATACAACATGAAGTTGAATCCAGCCAAGTGTCATTTTGGGGTTAAAGCAGGAAAATTTCTTGGATACATGGTCACCAAAAGAGGAATAGAAGCAAGCCCTGAGAAAATCAAGACCATACTGGATATCAAATTACCAAAGAACGTCAAAGATGTCCAAAGATTGACCAGAAGAATTGCTGCTCTCAACTGATTCATCTCAAGATCTTCAGAGAAGTGTAAAGACTTCTATGATATCTTGAGGAAGAATCAAAAATTTGAATGGGGAGAGAAGCAAGAAAGAGCTCTGATATCCTTGAAGGAATACTTATCCTCAGCGCCACTCCTGATAAAGCCAGTTGATTGTGAACCATTATCCTTGTACTTAGCCGTTTCTGGGAGTGCAATAAGTGCTGTCTTGGTCAAAGATCATGAAGGTCAACAACATCCAGTATATTACGTAAGTAAAAGCCTACTAGATGCTGAATCCAGGTATTCTTATCTTGAAAAGTTAATTTTAGCACTTATAATGGCTTTTACTAAATTAAGACATTATTTTGAAACTCATGTTATCCATGTAAAAACTAACTATCCTATTAAGGCTGTTTTGAGAAAACCAGAAATGTCAGGAAGGATGGCAAAGTGGGCTGTGAAACTTAGTGCATACGATATACTGTATGAACCAAGGACAGCCATCAAATCACAGGCACTTGCCGACTTTGTGGCTGATTTTAGCCAAGATATACTCGAAGAAGTGGAAAAAGAAGTTCACCAATTGGAGATCAAGGAAAGTTGGACCCTGCATACAGATGGTGCCTCCAACATAAGAGGAACATGTCTTGGTATCCTGCTAAAATCGGCACAGGGGGACATTATACCTCTATCCATATCCTGTGAATTTCAGGCTACTAATAATGAGGCTGAATATGAAGCCTTAATAGTTGGTTTACAATTAGCTAAGGATATGAAGGTCAGGTATCTTCAAGTTTATGTTGATTCTTTGTTACTAGCTAACCATTTTAATGGCTCTTGTGCAGTAAATGCGGAAAACTTAGCAAAATATTTAGAAATAGTTAAGAAATTAGCTATGTGTTTCGAAACATTTGATATAGTACAAGTACCAAGGGAAGAGAACACTGAAGCAGATGCCTTAGCAAATTTAGCATAAGCTCTCAAGATATAGACGATATCAAGATACCCATCGTTCATATCTTGACTCCAGTAACAAAGGAGAACCATGAAGTCATGGAGACTTCGTTACCTGAAGACAATCCAATATCCTGGACCAGTCCCATAATACGGTATCTTCAGGATAACATAATCCCAGAAGGAGAAAATCCCAGAGCATTCCGAATGAAGGTAACCCAGTATATTATCCTAAATGATGTGTTGTATAGAAAATCACTTGCAGGTCCATACTTGAGATGCTTGGAATATCAAGAAGCACAAGAAGTTCTCAAGGATATACATGAAGGTGCTTGTGGAAACCACACTGGAGGCAGAGCCTTAGTATCCAAGATACTGAGGACATGTTACTTCTGGCCAACAATGAAGAAGGACGCAATGAACTTCTCCAAAAAATGTGATGCTTGTCAAAGACACAGCAACATCTTACATCAACCAGCTGAACCATTATATCCTATCATATCCCCGTGGCCGTTTATGAAATGGGGGATGGATATTGTGGGAAAGCTGCCCAAGGCTCCTGGTGGAAAAGTCTTTATGCTTACCATGAAAGATTACTTCTCCAAGTGGATCGAAGCAGAAGCATTTGTCCAAGTTAAAGAAAAGGATGTGATCTCATTCATCAAACGTAATATCCTGATAAGATTTGGTATCCCGGCAGAGATTGTTTGTGACAATGGATCACAGTTCATCGGTAGTAGAACAACCAGCTTTTGTGAAAGTTGGGGAATCAAGATGGTGACTTCGACTCCAGTACATCCTCAAGCTAATGGTCAAGCAGAATCTAGTAACAAGATCATCATCAACAATTTGAAGAAGAAATTGGGATCCAAGAAGGGAAAATGGGCTGAAGAACTACCATTTGTTCTTTGGGCTAATAGGACCACTTCAAAAAATGCAATAGGACAAACACCTTTCTCTTTGGTGTTTGGGGCCGAAGCTGTTATCCCTACAGAAATGGTGATCCCCACAGCAACAACCAGCATCCGAGATACTGAATCCAACAACCAAAGCCTTACTGAAGACCTGGATACCATTGATGAACTCAGAGATCTCGCCAGGATCAGAATTGCAGCATACCAACAAAGAATAGCCAAGTCCTACAATAAGAATATCAGTTATCGAAGATTCCAAGTAAGAGATATGGTATTAAGAAAAGCATTTCAGAATACCACTAACCCGGCAGATGGAAAACTAGCTCCAAAGTGGGAAGGCCCTTACTTGATTGATTCAGAAGCAGGAAAAGGGGCCTACAGGTTAATCACTATGGAAGGTGATCCAATACCAAGAGCTTGGAATGCTATCCACCTTAAGGCATATTTTTGTTAGTCTCCTTAACTGGTATATTTGTATCCTCTGGATAAAGGTATGTCCCCTCATCTATTTTTACATATTTATGTTATTATCTCTAAATCAAGTTTACTGACTTAAGCATCGGAGGGGTGTTAGCCAAGCTAACACCCACCCCTCATCAAGAGCTTAGTGTTTTGCAGTTATCCTAAGGAAATGTTATCTCGACAACAGTCAGAGGCTGATCACCTCCCAAACGAATATGATATCCCTGATATCCCTCAAGGCTTAAAGGTCTTCACCTTTCCAACGAACGCCAGGGGCGCACGAATATGATATCTCGGATATCTCAAATGGTTTAAAGGTCTTCACCTTTATAACGACGCCTGGAGCGCACGATGATTCGGGTATAGTTCGAGGCAGGCTGACCAGACCAGCTGACAATCCGTCTGTTGTTGGCTATATACCGAATCCTTAAGATAAAGTGGCAGACGTGTCACACAAACGGTTTATAACATTTTCATGTTATCTAAGTTTTATAACATTTTCATGTTATCTAAAGTCTCGGCATTTTCATGCCCTCACGTTTGGGACTTTCTTCAGTTTTATCTAAGGTTTAGACATTTTCATGTCTCTCAAATAAAGGCCTTGTCGTCAGTAAAAAGGCTTTATCGCCAGTAATAAGGCTTTATCGCCCGAACTATCTAACTTTGTTTTGACAGATCGAAGATCTGTCAGATCTCTAAGTGTAAAAATATCACTAAGTTGTGCTTAACTTAGCAAAATCCAAAGGCATGATACGGAAAAGGGTCAACAGCTGGGGACATCACATGTAAGCCTATTAGATTTATAAATGATCTCCGCGAAGGTTCTCTTTACACTTAGTTTTATTAAACAATTTATATTGCAAGGTATGATCTTTTGGTTCGATTGTGATAACTCACACAAGGAATAAGGATACATTATCCTTAAGATATTTTTTATCGGTTCCTAATAACTTTTTCGATTATGTTTTCTAAAAATATATAATCGTTAAAACATTTTATGATCATAATACATTAATCTCAAAATGTTTTATTAAAAGTCTTAAAGATATACAATCCTCAAAATGTTTGAGAAACATATTTTCAGGATACGTTATCACCAAATTAACTTGTCTCAGAAAATGAAATATATGTAATATTTTAACTAAAACTTATTTAGATAAGTTACGTAAAGGTAACAGACACAATGCTTAAGGCCAAAAGATTATGTTATTACTAATTATAAGTGCAGGAAATTAAAAAGGCAACACCTGGGTTTCGTCTTGAAAACCAAGATCCCTCCACCCGTATATTGCCAGATGTTCAAAAGTCAAGATAACATGGGCTTCGTCTTGGAAAGTCAAGATCCCTCCACCCTTGTATCCTAATATCCTAAAGTATCCTTGTTAAAAGACAAAAAAGTAAATTGTTCAACAACCCATTACAAACCAACATCAAAACCACAAACAAACATACTTAAAAAACTGGGCTCAGACTTTGTCTTTTCCGCCTTCATTGCCCAGTTGTGCTTCATCACCAATCGCGTTCACCGCATCCTTGATCGCCACCTCCACAGCCTGCTCCGCTACCTTCTCCGCTCCGTTTGGGCCCGCTTTTTCCATGCTCTCTCCAGTCAACTGCGCCAGCACCTTCTTCCAAGAAGTTACGTCCCAAAGGAGAATCTCCAACCCAGCAGCCTTAGTCTCTTGAGCCTGGACTTGATGACGGAAAGCTTGAGTTTTTAACTCGTGATGATTGAAGATGAAGAGCAAAGAGAGAAAGAAATTTACCTGGATAATGATCGGGTCAAAATTCGGGATTCAAAAAATCAACAGCTGTAAACCACCTTTTACAGCCGTTAATTTTGGGGACAATTGTTAGGGCTCGGATTTTCAGTATCCTAAGCAAAGGATATGTTCAGGATACAGTATCCTGCCAAGAAATAGGTATCTTTGATATATCGTTATACTAACAGTTCAACCGTATTTCTTTGGTGTTTACCAGGTCATACAACTTCACATGATCTCCTAAAGATTCGGACCACTAAGCAACTATTATAAATGGGACTTTTTGGTATCTTGAAATGCGGTATATTCAGGATAACTTAAGGATGCCGTATCTACTAAACGACAAGAAACGGTCAACAATTAATAAAGCATTAAAGATTGTAGACGTTGGAGGAAGTTATAACTCGTTTATAACAATGATATGCAAGCCATAACCGCTTCAAGATCATAATCAGGACAATTAATGCTCTTTATTAACAATTAATGCTCTTTATTGCTAGTTATTATCTAGTGATCCTTCTTGTAACTATAATAGGAGTTGTTTAGATCATATAGGACACACAACTTACACTCTAGCTATAGCAACATTCTGTAACACGATTCAAATAGCTCCACCACTTGTAACCGATTTCAATTATTAATAAACTGGTTGGTGATAGTTTTCACCGCCCGGGGTTTTTTTCTTGTTATCTTCAGGATAACAGGTTTTTTCCTCGTAACAAATCCTTGTGTCATTGCATTTACGTTCATTTCTATCAAGCACCTAAACCTCACTTACTAATTTGGTTACGAAATTACTCTTGTTAATTTTTACCCAAAACAGAACCCATTACTACCACAACCTCTACAAATGTACCAACTTCAACCGTGTTTAGTTTTCAATCACCACCTAACCTTCCACCCTCGACCACTTTCATGCCTATGCAAGGACAATCATCAAACTCACCACAACAATCATCTTTCCAATCTCAACAAAATCCACGTTATCAACAACCATACACATTTACCCAAGACCCACCCATAACTCATATTCCATCGGGTCAAAGATCGGGCCCGCAATTGTTTGGTGGGCCACGGTATGGTGATGGTAATGAAGGGTATGAAGAGTTTGAAGAAGGATATTCAAGCGGGGTTGATGGGAATCAGTTGAGGATTCAAGGGCAGTTTGGGTATGGATCCGACTTTCAACCGCAACAACAAGTGCAACAATGGGGTGGACCACATGTCAATCAAATACAACAACCACAACCATTGCAACAAGTCCCACAAAAACCTCAATTTCAACAACCAAATCCCCAATGAAAAGTTCAACAAAATATGCAACAAATGCCCATTTACCGACAAATGGGTCAACCAAGAGTACCATTGGGGGTACCAAGAAGACATGCAAGGGAAATGGCTTAGGGAATAGAGGCTCATTTTCGACCAATCATCACCAATAACCCATCTCCAGTGGTTATTCCTCAAAACCACCAAGGAAGAATATTTGAGGTGAGAACCAATGCGCTCCAAAGTTTACCAAAGTACAAGGGTTTAGCAACGGAAGAACCCTATTTTCATTTGGAGGCATATGACTCCATTTGCAACACGATTGGGGGTCAAGGTTTTAAACCGGATGAGGTGAAATTGGTTTTATTTCAATTTTAGTTGGAGGATAAGGCCAAGAGATGGTTTTACACATTGCCATCCGCATAGATTTATACTTGGGCCGAGATGCAACAAAGGTTCTTAGAAGAGTTTTACACGGCCCAAAAGACTAATGATGCGAGATGAAGTTTAAGGTCTTTCCAACAATAGTCGGGTGAAATGTTTCATGAAGCATTCGAGAGGTTCAACATGATGATCAAGAATTGTCCTCATCATGGTATAGCTCTTTGGGAGTTGTTGAATGCTTTTCATGAAGGGTTGAATGAGGAGGATGAAAGGGATTTGATGTCAATCACAAATGGTACTTTTGGTACCAATTATGAACAAGATGATTGGCATTCTTGGAACAAATGTCGGTCACATCAAAGAGAAAAGCTCAAACTGCAAGAAGAGCAAGACCGGTAATTGGAAGACCGCAAGTTCATGCGGTGGAAGATGTGGGGGTACAAACTACTAATCAAAGAATTGATGTTTGTACCAATTGTAATGAGTTGGGTCATGGGGCTGATGTATGTACGATAGGTCAAGCAAAAGTTGAAGAGGTAAATGCACTACAAGGTCAAGGGGGGTGGTAATCGGAATTTCAACATGAACGCAAACACTTACCACCCCGGTTTGAGAAATCATCCAAATTTCCATTATGGAAATCAAGCAACTCAACTCAATCCGAATTTCCAAGGGACTTCTCAAACCACCTTTATCCCTCGTCAACAATACTTCAACCAAGGAAATCAAAGTCAATTTCAAGGAACGAGTGGTAATCAAGGTGGGTCTTCGGGCCAAAGTTCATCAAGTGGGAATGAAGTGATGGACATGCTAAAGATGATGCAGTAAGAGATGCAAAATAGGAATAAGTTGGATGAAGCTTGTATACAAAAGGATGAAATTCGTGACAAGGCCATCCAATCATTGATAACTCAAATGGGCCAACTTGCAACCGAGGTATCTAACTTGAAGAAGAACAAAGGTCAACTCCCGAGCGACACCAAGGTGAACCCTACTTACACTACTTCTCGCAATGTGTCGATTAATCAGGTAAGTGTTTTAAGAAGTGGAAAGGAGTTTAAAATCAATACCACACCGGAGTTAGTTGAAGGTGTGGTAGAGGATGTGACGAGGGTAGAAAGTGAAGATGAACAAGCTTCACCCATTCAACCCTCTAAATCATCCACGTTTTCAAACAAGAGTCGGGTCAAAATGAACTTTTAAATGATAAAAGCAAGGAAGTAGAAGAGGTTCCAATTCCATTTCCTTCGGCTTTGCTTGACCCGAGCAAGAAAAATGTGATTTTAAAACGGGGTCCTCAAAAGGAGGAGATGTGGGAGGTATTCAAACAGGTTAAAGTTAATCTTCCTTTACTTGAGGCAATAAAACAAGTACCCGCATATGCAAAATTTTTAAAAGAATTGTGTACTCAGAAAAGACAACAAAAGGTTCCTAAACGGGTTGCTTTAACTGAACGAGTGAGTGCAATTCTTAAGGGTGATCTCCCGCCTAAGCTTCAAGATCCGGGAGCGCCCTTGATTAACATTCAAGTAGGTGACTTTCAAATGTCACGGGCGTTATTGGATCTTGGAGCGGGTGTGAGTATTTTACCGGGGGTTTGTATGACCAATACGATTTTGGTCCACTTAAACGAGTTGAGACCACAGTTGTATTGGCTGATTTTTCTCACAAACTTCCTCGCGGGATCGTGCGGGACGTTATTGTTAAAGTAGAGGAATTTTATTATCCTGTTGACTTTTTGGTTTTGGATTACTCGTCGGTTGACCCAACACAGCAACAAAATGTTATATTGGGTCAGCCATTTTTAAATACTGCTCATGCTATTATTGATTGCCGGTTTGGTACAGTTGACATGACCTTTAGAAATAGAAAAATGCGTTTAAATGTGTTTACTAATGTTGCTAATTCATTGGCTAGTGAAGAATGTTTTATGGCAGGTATCATAGATGGGTGTGTACCACACGAGTATGAGGAAGGTATGTTGGATGTTTGTGTTTGTGATGATTCTGAACAGGTTCATAGTTATGCATTGGAGCTAGAGGAAAGGAAACAAGAGGTACTGGCAATGAAAGAAGGAAGACCACCGTGGATTCATCAGGTTGAAAGTCTACCAACAGAAATCAATTCGGACACTAAACCCTCTTTGATTTGTTCTCCCAAGGTATAATTAAAAGAATTGCCAAGTCATCTCAAGTATGCGTTCTTGGGAGAAGGTGAGACGTTGCCGGTTATCATTGCCTCTAACTTGGATGAGGCTCAAGAAAAAGGATTGTTAGAAGTTTTGAAAGCTCACAAGGCGGCGATTGGGTGGACCATAGCCGATTTGAAGGGTATTAGTCCATCTGTAGTCATGCACACAATCATCACCACGGATGATGCAAAGCCTACTTGGGAAACTCAAAGGAGGTTGAATCCCAATTTGCAAGAGGTGGTGAAAAAGGAAGTTATCAAATGGTTGGATGCGGGAATCATCTATCCCATTTCAGACAGTGCATGGGTAAGTCCAACACAGGTAGTTCCAAAGAAAGCCGGCATCCAGGTAATTAAAGATGAAAGTGGTGAACAAATCGCCACCCGACCGATAACCGGGTGGCGAGTGTGCATTGATTATAGGAAGTTAAATGCGGCTTCTTCAAAAGACCATTTTCCATTACCTTTTATTGACCAAATTATTGAAAAATTGTCGGGTCAAAAATTTTATTGTTTTTTGGATGGGTACTCGGGATATAATCAAATTGCTATCCATCCCGATGACCAACACAAAACCACATTCACATGTCCATATGGCACTTTTTCCATTAGGCGAATACTATTTGGATTGTGTAATGCCCCGACCACATTCCAACGATTTATGATGATATTTTCTCGGACATGGTTGGGGATTCACTTGAGGTATTTATGGATGACTTTTCCATTTTTGGATCAACTTTTGAAAGATATCTTGATGAATTGGAAAAAGTTTTAAAACGTTGTGTCGAGACTAATTTGGTTTTAAGTTGGGAGAAAAGTCATTTCATGGTATAAGAGGGTATAGTGTTGGGTCATGTAGTTTCAAGTCGGGGAATGGAGGTGGATAAAGCAAAAATTAAGGTTATTTCTTCATTACCACCACCGAAAAATGTAAAAGGGGTAAGGTCGTTTTTGGGGCATGTCGGGTTTTACCGGCGGTTTATTAAAGGTTTTAGTGTGATTACTAAACCTTTATGCAATTTGTTGCTAAAAGATGTTGCATTTGATTTTACTAATGATTGTTTGCAAGCATTCGATGTTTTGAAGGAAAAATTAGTGCAAGCATCGATTTTGCAACCGCCGGATTGGATGAAGCCGTTTGAGATTATGTGTGATGCGAGTGACACCACGATTGGAGCAGTTTTGGGTCAAAGAATTGATAAGAAGCCGGTGGCGATTTATTATGCAAGCAAAATTTTATCCGAGGCACAATTGAATTACACCACTACTGAAAAAGAATTACTTGCGGTGGTGTACGCCTTGGATAAATTTCGGTCATACATATGGGGAAGTAATGTTGTGGTCTATTCGGATCATAGTGCGGTTCGTTACCTCATGGAGAAGAAAGATGCAAAACCCCGTTTGATTCGTTTGGTCTTATTGTTACAAGAGTTCGATTTGGAGATCCGAGATAAAAAGGGGTGTGAAAATGTGGCGGCGGACCATTTATCGAGGATTCCTTTGGAAGGTGTGGATGATTCACATGAAATCAATGAGAGATTTCTGGATGAACAATTGTTAGTTGTTTCCACTACACCATGATATGCTCATTTTGTCAATTACAGGGCCACAGGTGAGATGCCGAAACATTGGGCCAAGAAAAGGAGACAACAATTTCTATCCCAAGTCAAGCAATATATTTGGGATGAGCCCGATTTGTTCAAAATTGGTGCCGATCAAATTATTAGGCGTTGTATTCCCGAGTCGGAAGTTCAAGAGATTTTGGCACATGCTCATTCATCGGCTTGTGGTGGTCATTTTAGTGGGCAAAAGACGGGTTATCGAGTTCTTACATGTGGGTTTTATTGGCCCACAATCTTTAAAGATGCAAGTGACTATGCCTGCCATTGTTTGAATTGTTAAAAGATGGGTGGAATTTCAAAACGGGATGAGATGCCTTTGCAACCCATTTTGGTGGTTGACATTTTTGACGTATGGGGAATTGACTTTATGGGCCCATTTCCAAATTCTTGTGGGTATTTATACATATTGGTGGCGGTGGATTATGTTTCAAAGTGGGTTGAGGCCATAGCAACAAGGACTAATGATCACACCGTGGTATGTAAGGTTGTTCAATCCAATATTTTTGCAAGATTTGGAATTCTGAGAGTGATTATAAGTGATGGTGGAACGCATTTCAAGAATTTCAATTTCGGCAAATTGTTGAAGCGGTATAATGTGAATCATTGAATTGCTACTTCGTATCACCCGTAAACAAGTGGACAAGTTGAAGTGTCCAACCAACAAATTAAAGAAATATTGATGAAGACGGTACGGGTTTATAGGAAGGATTGGTCGGTAAAGTTGGATGATGCATTATGGGCGTATCGAACCGCTTATAAAACACCCATAGGAACGACTCCTTACCGGTTGGTTTATGGGAAAGGATGTCATTTGCCTATGGAGTTGGCTCACCGGACATTATGGGCCATTAAGAGTGTGAACATGGATTATAATGAAGCCGGTGGGTTGAGAAAGTTGAAGTTGGCGGAATTGGAAGAGATAAGGGATGAAGCTTATGAGTGTGCATCGGCATACAAAGATAAGTTGAAAAAGGTTCATGATGCCAAGTTGTTAGTGCATGATGTCAGTAGTTCAGTGTCGAGTGTCTGTAATCGTGTTAGTTAGATTTGAGTTTTGTATGTAAGCTAAGTTGCTAACAAGTTCGCTGATATGGGCGAACTTGTTAGACAAGCGAAGTTAGGGACAACTTCGCCTGAACATGCCAGGCGAAGTTGTCGTGTCTATATAAGCTGTTTTGTTTACGGCTTATTCATTAAGTTTTGTTATTCGTGTATTCGAGTCAGAGAGTTTGTATTCAGTGATCATAGTATCACGTGTTTACGGTTGGAATACAACGTGTGTTTGATTATCGTATCGTGTGTTAGCTCGTATTGTTTTCTATACTCGTAACGTCTTACGTAGGGATTCCGCACCTACGTAGAACGCGATATCTCGTGTAGATCCGGCTGGGAACCTACAATTGGTATCAGAGCTTTTGTTCGATTGTGTGGTTCGGGATTATCACGCGGGTGTAGAAATCGTTCCGTTCGACTATTCGCGGGACGAGTTTTCTGAGTTTTTGTGTACTACTCACCTCCCACCTTCAAAAACAACCCATAACACCTTCACACACCTCGAAAAACCCAGAAATCTAATTTGCAGAAAGTTCGTGTTCATCAGGCGAAGTTGCCGTCACTGTTAGTAGGGTTTCGGCGAAGATATAAGGTTAAGCGAAGTTATCCACAACTTCGCCTACCTCTTCAAGTTCGCTTACCTCAAGCGAAGTTACCCACAACTTCGCCTATCTCCCAAGTTCGCTCAAATTAAGAGAAGTTATTCTCAACTTCGCAAATCCGGCGAATTTAAGAAAGTGAGCGAAGTTACAAATTCACGCGAAGTTAAGTCTTAAGCGAAGTTATCCACAACTTCGCCACCAGTGCTGTTTGAAAATAAAATTTTTGATTTTCGGATTTCTTTGAGTTTTGTGAAAGATGTCTTCGATAAACATTACGGAACTAGTTAAGATGGAAGTTGAAGCGGGTTCGGCTACAAAGGCATCGAAGATGCTTAAGAAAACCGATTATGTAGCGTGGAAAGATCGTTTTGAACAATATGTCAAGTACCAAGATGCTAAGATGTGGGTGTGCATACAAGATGGTTACATTCCACCTACTGTTGAGTATGAGGGTCGTGATCAGATCAAGAAATACAAAGAGATGGAAGAAGAAGAGAAGAAAATGTATGAGGCAGAAAGCAAAGCTCATGCTGTGATTACTATGGCTCTTCCACAAGAGATTCTACACACCTTTAGAAAGTATAAGACTGCTAGAGAGCTTTGGGAAGCTCTTGAAAACCGTTTTGAGGGTAATGTGGGAATTCGTGCTTCAAAGATTAAACTACTTAAAACCCAATTCTCGGTCTTCAAGTACTTGAAGAATGAATCACTTGATGATATCATCACTAGATATTATCATCTGATGACCGAACTCAACAATTATTCAATTGCTTACAAAGAAGATGAAATTGTTGAAAAGCTTCTTGATGCTCTCCCACCGAAATGGGAGATGTACACTGTGTTGATGAGAGAAGACAAAGACTTTGCTGACTATGACCTGGAGACAGCAGTTAACAAGCTAAGAACGTTTGAACTGAACATGGTACGAAAGGAGACACCTACCGATCAGGTTCAAGATCCGGGTATGTATGGTGCAAAGGTTAACTCAGGATCAAGTTCGAAAACTGAATCATCTGCTTATTACTCTAAGGGAGAGTCAGGCGCTAACTCAACACACGAAGGACATGTATCTCTCAACATGAACGGTGATGTGTGCTTTGTAGCTGGAGGATCAAATGCTTCTCAACCTCAACCGACCAAGAGTAGTTTTTCCCCAAGTGTTTCAAACAACAACTACTCGAAGATGCCCATGAGTGTTAAATCTGCTGAACAGCAGTTTGCTCTCTATGCATCTTTTATTGCTTCGTATGAGAATTACATTCAGGGTAAGATTGTTGATTCTGCAATTTTGGATGAAGACTATGATCAGATCGACGCTGATGATCTGGAGGAGATGGATCTGCAGTGGCAGATGGCTATGATTGTCAGAAGGGTTAAGAGGTTCATGAAGAAGACTGGCAGGAAGTTTGTCGGTGAGAGGCCAGGGTTTGATAAGTCGAAGGTTCGCTGTTACAACTGTCAGCAGAATGGCCACTTTGCAAAAGAGTGCAAAAATGAACGTGTAGAACGCAGTCAAAACAGATCTACACAGCAGAGTGGTAGTTGTAATGACTATAGAGCCATGATTTCCAGACAGAACGAGGAGTACAACTGGAATCTGCATGTTGAAGAAGTATTTGAACAGGCCAATTTGGCAAAAATCGAAACTGCAGATAGTGAGAAGGGAACTGGCGAAAATGAAGCTTACATGGCAGATGTGGCAGACCAGCTCTCCGAGGTAAGTACCGAACTCCCTTGTACTAAGTGTGAACATCTTTCTGAACAACTGACAACTATAACTGATCAGTTTGTTAGTTTGGATGCGCAATTTAAAACTTTAAAAGAAGATCATCATTTCACTAAAGCTAGAGAAAATAGTTACAAAGTAAAAATTAAAGCTAGTGAGAAGGATATTAAAAGTCTTAAAGCAAAGCTTGCTGAAAAAATTCAAGTGATTGATCTTAGCTATGAAGTTCTAGAAGAGAAAACCAAACTAATAGCTGAAAGGGAAAAACATATAGCTGATCACCAGGTAAAAGTGGTGGAACTTAACAGGAAACTTGAGCAATTCAGAAATTCCTCCGCTATACTTGATCACCTCGTTAGTGATCAAGGTTCCCCAAAAAGGGGAGGAATTGGTTATCATGAAGTTCCACCACCTTTCAATCATAATTACACTTATGATCCTAGTAATCAGAAATCTGTTGATGTTGACTATGGTCAGACAGTTCCAGTTAAAGTTACTATTAAAGAACCAGAAGTCAGTAAGCCTGTTGCAAGTGATAAGATTTCTGCTCCGAGTCCTGTCTCATCTAACTCAGACTAGTCTTCTGAGTCGAGTGAGACAAAACAAGAGGAAGTGTTACCAAAAAGTGGAGAGAAAAATAAAACACCTGAAAAGAAGTCTCCACTAAACCCGTATGTCCCACCATATGTGAGACAAACGGGCAGTAATACAGCCTCAACATCTAAGACAACTTTTGATAAGAAAGTTGGACACAGGAGTTGTTTTAGATGTAATCAATTAGGACACCTTGTTGCTGATTGCCCTCTGAAGCAGAAATTCAGAGGTGTGAGGACTTCAAAATCTGAGAAAAGAACTAACGTTAATCAATATAATGGTAAAAATGAAAACCCATCAAAATTCAGAAATTGGACTAATCAAGGTTTTCAAAGAAATAGATCTCAGTTTTTCACTGCTAACAACCAAACCTTAAGTAATAATTCTTTTAATTCACGAAAGTTTGGATGGCCTCATAGTCAATCCACAAGAAGGTATCCTGTTAGGACTCACAGAAATTATTATGATACTAACTTTGGACAGCCAAGGTACGGGATGTATCGACCCAAGACCAATCGGTCTTGGGTCCCCAGATTTTAATCATCTGCTTTAATCGTGCAGGAACAGTTGAACAGGGCTGCCAACAATCAATGGGTTGTGGATAGCGGCTGTTCCCGGCACATGACGGGTAACAAGAAATTGTTACACGACTTGAAACCTGTTCAAGGAGGAAGAGTGAGTTTCGCAGGAGAGAGCGGTGGAAGGATTACAGGAATAGGGACTGTGTCGAATGGAAAGATGACTTTGGAGAAAGTAAATTTTGTTGAAGAACTGAAGCACAATCTGCTGAGTGTTTCGCAGATCTGTGACAAAGAGTACACCGTACATTTTACAAAGAATGAGGCGATCGTGCTATATCCTGGTTTTAAGATACCAGAGGATTGGATTGTTATGAAGGCTCCAAGAGTGAAGAATACGTATATCATGGACATGAGGTCTACTGAGATGGCCACAGAAGAATCGTGTCTTCTGTCAAAAGCAACTGAATCGGAGTCCGAGTTGTGGCATAGGAGAATGGGGCACATTCATCTTCGGAAAATGAACTACCTTGTCAAAAATGGGCTTGTGCTGGGTGTTCCCTTGAAGAATTTCAACTTTGAAGACAAATGCTTATCATGCAAAAAGGGAAAGCAACACAAGAAATCCCATCACACCAAGAAGGTCAATTCAATTGTCAGTACCCTAGAATTACTTTACATGGATCTCTTCGGTCCCGTGAATGTAAGAAGTCTAGGAGGAACATATTACTGCTTGGTGATCACTGATGATTTCTCTCGATATTCCTGGGTATATTTCCTGAAGTCAAAGGATGAAACAGTGCAGATGGTAAAGAATTTGATTACCAAGGTTAAGAATATCATGGGGAAACGGGTTAAATTCATCAGGAGTGACAATGGAACTGAGTTCAAGAACTATGAGATGGAGATCTTCTGCTTACAGAAGGGGATAGAACACCAATACAGCGCACCGTATACACCGCAACAAAATGGAGTGGCTGAGAGGAAGAACAGAACCTTAATTGAAGGAGCCAGAACCATGCTGGCTGATTCGAAACTTCCCGTGGTGTTCTGGGCTGAAGCTGTTGCAACAGCCTGTTATATCCTTAATAGAGTGTTAACTGTTAAAAGATTAAATAAAACCTGTTATGAACTTATGCATGGGAGAAAGCCCAACTTGAGTGGTCTTGAACCATTCGGGTCCCCGTGTTCGATATTAAAGACCAATTCTAAATTTGGTGAAGTAGCCGACGAAGGAATCTTAGTCGGATACGTTGTTGGAACTCCCAACAGGCGGGTCTTTAATACATCGACCAGCAAGGTTGAGGTGGTGTGTAACACTGATATCACAAGTTACAAATCACCAAAACCAAGCACGGGACCCGCTGGGGTTTTCGACTATGATAGACTTTTTAAATCTTTTAACATGCCTTATTTGGATTGTGCAGAAGTTGAAGAAAGACTTGCTACGAAGATGATTTGCGATGAGGAAGACACCTTAGTGCAACGACCACAGTATGATGAATGTCAGCCTTCCTCGTCAAATGCTGTCAATACCCCTGCTGCCTCTACTGAAGAGGAATTCATCAATCCGTTTCACTCTCAACATCAATCACCCATTGATGAGCTATCTTCGAACTTGGAAGATAATCTGAATGTCAGTTCGGTTCCGACTACGAGAATTCACAAAGATCATCCTTTGGAGAATGTGATAGGTGATCTGTCCGATGGTGTACAAACAAGAAAAAGCTTGAATGAGCACACCTGTGTTTACACAAGCATTAAAGAATCAGGCATAATCAACGAGTGCTTGTACACCTACTTTATCAGCCAGATTGAACCAAAGAACTATCAAATGGCTCTTAAGGACAGCTCGTGGGTCGAAGCCATGCAAGAAGAGTTAGCTCAGTTTAAGAAAATGGAAGTATGGAACTTGGTTGCAAAACCAAGGAATGTGCATGCGATTGGCACAAAATGGGTCTTCAAATGCAAGAGAGATGAGAAAGGGATTGTTATCAGGAACAAGGCGAGGCTGGTTGTTAAAGGCTTTAATCAGCAAGAGGGGATTGATTACAATGAGGTGTTTGCTCCTGTGGCTAGATTGGAGGCCATTCGTTTGTTTTTGGCATTTGCTGCTCATAAGGAGATGAAGGTTTTTCAGTTGGATGTGAAGAGTGCGTTCCTAAATGGTAAAGTCGATGAGGTTGTGTACGTTGAGCAACCTCCGGGTTTTCCTGACCCTGACTTTCCCGATCACGTGTACAAGCTAAGTAAAGCGCTGTATGGACTACATCAGGCACCTCGTGCCTGGTATTCAACCTTATCAGATTTCTTGCTTGAGAATGAGTTTGAAAGAGGTAAGATTGATAGCACATTGTTCTTCAAGAGAAAAGGGAGCGACTTTCTACTGGTGCAAGTCTACGTGGACGACATTATCTTTGCTGCATCAAAGGTCGCCATGTGTCAGGAGTTTGAGGCCGTCATGAAGAAGAGATTTGAAATGAGTGCTATGGGTGAACTAACTTTCTTTTTAGGATTGCAGGTTGATCAGAAGAAAGACGGGATGTTCATTCATCAGACGAAGTATGTCCATGATGTTCTCAAACGCTTCAAGATGGAGGACAGCACTCCATATGATACTCCAGTCTGCGTCAATCACAAATTGGGTGCTGATTCAGACAACGATGCAGACGTGGACCCAACCCAATATCGGGCAATTATAGGTTCTTTAATGTACTTAACTGCTTCTAGGCCTGATATAATGTTTGCTGTTTGTCTTTGTGCACGCTTTCAGGCAAACCCAAAAGAATCTCATTTGAAGGGTGCGAAGAGGATATTGCGGTATCTCAAAGGCAAGCCGAAGCTGGGGTTGTGGTACTCGAGAGGAGGAGACTTGGAGCTAGTCGCTTACACAGATTCTGATTATGGAGGGTGCAATCAGAGTCGGAAGTCTACAACTGGTGGATGTCAGTTTATTGGTGGCAGACTAGTGTCGTGGCAATGCAAGAAGCAGACCTCAGTCGCAATTTCAACCTGTGAAGCAGAATACATGGCAGCATCCAACTGCTGCTCCCAGGTTCTTTGGATTCAACAACAGTTGCGCGATTATGGTCTGAATTTCTCACTTACCCCTATTTGCATTGATAACACTGCTGCTATCTCAGTAACTAACAATCCCGTAAAGCACAGTAAAACTAAACATATTGACATTCGTCATCATTTTATACGGGATTGTGCTGAGAAGAAACTGATTGTGCTCGAAAAGGTTGACACGTTAGATAATTTCGCTGACTTGTTCACGAAAGCGTTTGACAAAACTAGATTTCAAAATCTTGTTGAGCTGAATGGGATGATCAATCCCGAGTAACCATGCTTTATGTTTTTGATTAAAAAAAAAAAAACGTCACTATCGCTTAGAATTATGTCGGTTGCCTTAGTTTGAAGGACATATCTTCGGATTTGTTTGGTCCTCATTACTACTTGTAGAATATGAGAATAGCCATTAACCAGATAACTGAAAGTGACCGGGGCGGTTTATGATGTGTTTTTAGCCTTTCGCTGAAAATTAGTCGATCATACTTAGTTAGAAGGACACATACTTGTATGTGGTCGGTCCAGCTGATCCATTGGATCTTCGGGATAGCCGTTTACCTGAAGACTTTGTTTTGGTCGGGGCGATTGAAGTTAAAATTTTTTCTTTTCGGGAGATGAAATTATTTTTCAAGTCTACTACTTCGTAAGAAGTACCTTTACTATGTTTAACATAAAATTGATCCAACCTTGGAAAGTGATAGATATACTGATTCTGTGTGCTTAACTAGTGAAGTTATTAGGCCTAAAAGACTTTAGAACAGTCATTGTATGTCATGGTAGCTTTTTATGGTGCGTAAAAGTAGAAGTGATACTAACTAAATCTACTCGATTTTATGTGGAAACTCCTTAAGAGTTGTGCATGTCTTCATACATATCTTTCCGAATGATAGGCAGAAAAGCGATTACCCAGTCATACACGAGCCCGTGAGTGTTCTGATTCCCGTGAAGATAGCGTGTCAAGACGCTGCAGTGATCCAGATTCGGGACTTGCAGTTATTTTCTACTTGAAGTTGTGTATATACATGTTAAAAAAAAAAAAAAATTAGAGTTCATAATGTTAATGATTATCAATCAAGACGCAAGAAGGTGAACGGGAAGCAGAGTCTAAGATCGAAGAGTAATTAATACTTAATCAGACACTACGGGTCGAGGTCAATTCGGGGTGACTTGGGGAAAGCCAAATACGCCTTGAGAATAGATAGGAGGCATCATAATCTCTGAGTTGTTGCCCACTTAAGTTTTGAGCTTAATTGAACCTAACTCGTATCACAGAAACGATGAAAACCATTTTAAGTATATTACCTGCTTACAACCTGTTTCTTTATGTCATAATACAGCTGAACACGGATCTGTGTGACAGTCACGTAATTAGTATGATTCCTGTTCGGATCTTTTCTAAAACATGGTAGTCCCTGTCGAGACTGAAATTTGATCTCGTGTACTTTAATTTTTCAAATTTTCGTTACTTATGTAGTTGTATGATTTTATACGTGGTTACTTGGTCTTGATCGTATCATTTAACGCTTTAAAGGAAGTTTTTAAAACTTTATTGAAAATTGTTCAAAGTGTAGGGGTTTGTTTTGTAAATACCAGCGAACTTGTTCATAACTTCGCCTGGAGTAGGCGAAGTTATCGATAACTTCGCCTGTACTAACTTTGACCCTATATACAGAAGTTTTTAGGTCAAACAGTTTCATTATTTCAAAACCAGCGAACTTATCCTCTCCGAGACCTAGGCGAACTTATCGAGCATCTCATCGATCATCTGTGTTTTTCTTACTTCGATTCTAATCAAATTCAAGGTGTGTAGGGTTCGATTATCATATTATCATTGTCTATTGAGGTTAATCATCGGTCGTTTCGACTCGATTCACGACCTCGTTCTTTCGAACCTTAAACACCCGATTTCAAACTTGTTATTACGTGATAGTAATTTACTTGAACGTCTAAAACTTCATAAAATCATGTGTTACGGAGTCCTCGATCTCCAAAATCATCATCTACACGTCGTTCGATTATCCTAACTGTTGCCGATTCGAATTCGGCGAAGTTACAGGTTAGGCGAAGTTATCTGTAACTTCGCCTGAGGTCTAACTTCGCCTGATAATTAATTTTGAAACAGTTTAGGAGGCGATGTTGTAGTTAGGTGAAGTTCTCATTAACTTCGCCTGGACCTTTGTACTTAACAGTTAACAGACGAAGTTCAAGTTGAAGCGAAGTTGTTTCCCAACTTCGCCCCACCTTTAACTTCCCCTGTACAGAATAGATCACAACTT
This sequence comes from Bidens hawaiensis, assembly GCF_021521415.1. Classification (NCBI taxonomy): domain Eukaryota; kingdom Viridiplantae; phylum Streptophyta; class Magnoliopsida; order Asterales; family Asteraceae; genus Bidens; species Bidens hawaiensis. The sequence continues at coordinate 191,293 of NW_027492133.1, read as the reverse complement.
CGCTCATGGTAACAGGCGAACTTGTGACTTGCTTTGACGTTTATCTAACTTAACCTGTTTGTTGCAGATATGGCTGCTGTTGCTGGAGCAGGTGGTGCAGGCGGTGATGACGGAGGTGATAACCAGAGGCAGTTCTTCCCGGGTCACAACATGTATATTACATTAGACCCGGAGGCGAGCGGAGTTGATGATTTCCGCGAAATCATCACATTTCTTTTACGCTCGCGGATATTCCACGCGATTACAACAACTCTGCCGATATCCTTGCCCAACATTGAGGATTTTTGGCAGACCGTGGAATATGACTGTAGAGTCGAACCCCCGGTGATGCGCGCAACAGTCAACAATCAGATTGTTCAGTTCTCTTCTGAACAAATCCGGGCGGCTTTACGATTTGGAAATGAGACAAGGGATGACCCGACAGAGTTTGTAGCTCCTTTCCGTGATGGAGCGTTTTTGAGAATGGGATACTCTGGTCCCTTGGGGGATACGCAGAGGAGGAAAGGATTTTTACTTGACCAGTGGCGCTTTCTCATGCATGTTATGATTGTTTGCATGTCAGGGAGAAAGGCAGGCACTGATGGCATGGGCGCGACCATGCAGTCAGCGATGACTGCTCTGACTTACAACAAGCGATACAGCTTTAGTCAGATGGTCTTTTATGAGATTGATCGTCAAAGAAGAGCGATGGCGCGTGAGCGATTTATCATGTATCCAAGATTTCTTCAAATGATCTTGAATCATGTTGCTCCAACGCTTCCTCAGCGCCGTCCGATCCGATACGTTGAGAGTGTGAATAAACGGATCTTCGCCCAATGTAGATCCTCCAGTGCGAGGAGCAAACCTGAGCTCCGTCCTCGACATACTCCACTTTTTGGGTACTTGATCAACCCGGGGTATGTGCCTGCTCGTGGGGATGAGTTTCGGGACCCGGCACCACAACAGGCAGGAGCACCTCAAGTTATACCTGCTGCACCTGTTGTGTCACCGGAGGAGAACGTTGACCTTGATGCTGAGTTTGGAGGTCAAGGCTACTTTGATATGGAACGGGTGGATCCAGAGGAGTATGTGCAAGTCTCGGTTGAGAGGGTGTCGACTGTGAATGTTACTAGGACAGCTGCTACGGTGGCTGGTTCTGATTAGGCAAGAAGGATTTTGGTAACACATGAACGGACTCATGGGAAGAGAAAGAGAACTGATGATGATAGAGAGTCAGATTACGAGGAAGAGGTACAACAGTTAATACGCAGATCAAGAAGGGAACGGACAGGTGCAAGATCGGGAGCTGGTGAGAGCTCTAGGGTGGTACGTTTCACTCCACCAGCACTATCCGGTATGACAATGGTTCCCTCATCACTACAGGTTACAAGGCCAAGCGCTACGGTTGTTCCCGTGGTGGCTACCTCATCTACATTTGGCCTCCCACCCACTACTTTCCAACTTTCGGCTCCTGAGATCGTTTCGTTGCCGCCTCCGACTGTTACTCCATCGGAGGTCGTGGCACAATTTATCGAGTCGACTGTTGTGGCCACTGCAGGGTTATCGGTGACGATACCACCTGCGGTTACGTCCATTTCTACTTCTGAGGTCCCGGTTACATCAGAAATCCCTCCTCGGTACACTCAAGATATATCACATATGAGGTTCGATTTCGATGCAACCCTATCAGACTCTGAACGAATAGCAGCACTTGAACGGGTCGTGGCAGAGCAGCCAAGGATTAATCTTATCCAGACCCAGGCTATTCAACGCCTAGTTGCAGAGAATCAGATGCAGTCGTCCCTGCTGGTAGAACATGGAAAAATCATAGATGCTTTCAAGGAGTTCTTGGCATCTCAGGGGGAGACGAGCTGTAAAGGCGATGAGTTGAGGACCAAGAGACGAAATGATAGAGACGATGATCCCAATGCATCGAAAGGTGCAGGTGGTGAGTTGCCAAGAACTGATCAAGCTCTTAGAACTTCCACAACTCAGGGGGAGTCGACAACTGCAGCTGGTTGTGATGATGTGGTGGTAGTGGACGTAGAGGAGATGGATGATGGTTTGGTTGGTGATGATGATGTACTACCGAGTGATGTGATAGAGAAGATTGGTGAAGAGATTGTGATTGATAATGAGATTGAAGAGGGAGAGATAGTAGAAGAGAATGTGGAGCATGAGATACCAGATGTTGAGAAGATAGATATGAGTCAACAGATTGGAAGTGATGAGACTGAATGGGAAGAGCAGCCTAGATGGAAAGAAGGCTATGCTCAGTGGTTCGTCAAAACGAAGAAACCGGCGGTCCCTACAATGTTTAAGAAGAGTTACAACATTAAAGGCTATGCTGAAGCGAAGAAAGGAATTATTTGCTGGATATATGATGAGCAGTTGAGGCTCTTCGTGATTAAAAGGTATGACGGTGTTCAGTACTTTAGAAGGATGTTGAGATCGTTGAATACACTGCCAGAATGTGAAGTGAAAGACTTAGCCAGATTTGGATTGATAAACAGAAGTGACGATAATATGGCTAGAGTCATTGGGAAGATTGTGTGGAAAGAGAGTATAAAAGAGAAGAAATTTGAGCTGTTGAAACCACAAAAGGGAAAACTTGTTGAAGACAAGGATAGAGGTTTAAGAGCTGATGGAAAACCTTGGATGATTATGAAGTATAAACTGATCCGGTGTTTGAAAGAAGTACCGATGAAATTAATGCCCAAGGATGTGCTTAAAGACCTGAAGTGGTGGTATGTAGATTGTGAGACAGCTGAGGCAGTGATGGAAGACGAGGATGAACAAGAGGTGCTAAGAGTTTATGATCCGATGCACTTGGTAACTTATAGCAAGCTGATTTGCAGGTGTTGAATGATAAGAAGATATTTTATATTCCTTCTTGGAAAGACGAAGCGAGGAAATATCAAAGAGTTGTCTCGGTTTGTGTTCGAGAAGGAGTGCATGCTTGAAGATAGAAGATTGAAGATTACCAGACACGTGTTTGAAGCTAAAGAGATGAAGCTACTGCCAAGGGGGAGTCTGTTGGTGCATGATGTCAGTAGTTCAGTGTCGAGTGTCTGTAATCGTGTTAGTTAGATTTGAGTTTTGTATGTAAGCGAAGTTGCTAACAAGTTCGCTGATATGGGCGAACTTGTTAGACAAGCGAAGTTAGGGACAACTTCGCCTGAACATGCCAGGCGAAGTTGTCGTGTCTATATAAGCTGTTTTGTTTACGGCTTATTCATTAAGTTTTGTTATTCGTGTATTCGAGTCAGAGAGTTTGTATTCAGTGATCATAGTATCACGTGTTTACGGTTGGAATACAACGTGTGTTTGATTATCGTATCGTGTGTTAGCTCGTATTGTTTTCTATACTCGTAACGTCTTACGTAGGGATTCCGCACCTACGTAGAACGCGATATCTCGTGTAGATCCGGCTGGGAACCTACACAAGTTGAGGAAGCGGGTTTTTGAAGAAGGGCAAAAGGTTTGTTTATATGTCTGGAGCATATTTGTGCAGTGCTGGGCCGGAGACTCTCTTCAGATTGAGCCCAAATTTTTTATTAATTTGAATGAAATATTCATTTTTTTTTCAAGAACAAGAAGTTGGCCCCCCCCCCCCCCCCTAATCTAATAATCTAATTTTTTCATTTTTTTTTCCTATCTTTATTTTGATTTTGGGGACTTATATTGGGGACTTCTATTGAATGTGAATGTGTCTCACAACCAAGAATAATTCAGAGGGTCATTTCGGTTTTAGATCTAGGACAATAGGTTCAAGAGATGAGAGAATTAAGGATACCCACCAGAAAGACTAATCCAATCCATAATGATGTACCTGAAAATACAACATTTTTGTTACTTGACCAACCATCAGGAGAAGCAAATACAACGGGTACGCTAATCAATAAGATTGATGAAGTAGCAATTAATGCAAAAACAGCCAATTGGAAAAGCAAGAGTCATGCTTTTAATTCACGGCTCAAGCTTTTTTCCGGAAAGTTGAAAAGCAAATGGATGGGCCCGTACATGATAACAAGAGTGGGTAAGTTTGGTGATGTGGAAATTGAAGACTTGCACAATCAAGCAAGACTGTGAACGGACACTGACTTAAACCATACTTGGAGGGTAAGGATATTAACATGTGTGAAGTGGACAAGGTAGGCTACCTGTTGCGGTCGCCTGAGGAAATAACCAATTAAGCGGTCCAGGTTTGTTGTATAATTTAGTTTAGATTTTGTACAAATTTGTTTTTAAAAAATTACCTTTCTCGTTTAGGAGGTTGTCCAAATCAAGTGTGGGGAATTCTCAGGAATTTCTTCACCGTGTTGAGGACAACTCGGGTTTTTCATGGGGGGTAGGGTGATTTTTATTTTTGTTTTGTAAATAATTTTATTTGGTTTTTCATGATTTTGGCTTTATATATATATATATATATATATATATATATAATAAAAAATTTTGCATCAGGTTCCACCGTAGCCTACGGTGTCCACCGTAAGTTACGGTGGACCCTAAGTCTTTACGCCAGCAGCTGTCTGTTTACGGTGGAGGGTTACGCCAAGGTTGCTACCGTAGCTTACGGTAGCCACCGTAAGCTACGGTGGACTGTGAATGGGCGACTCGGGCTACTGTAGCATATATAAAAAAAATAAAATTATGTTTTAATAAAATCCGAAAATTCCCCATCCACATCTTTTACTTACCTTCTTCTTTTCCCCATTCATTCATCATCTTCATCCATCCATCCCTCTCTACCAAACCCTATTCCCCAAATTCATAACTTCTCCAAATCTTAACCAAAATCAACAATTTTCGGGTCTAACTTGACTAGATTTTCGCAAGGAATCACATTCTTTGCTCGGTTTTCATCAATCTTAACTTTTTGGGGTTCGATTTTGGACGTTTTTGGTCCAAAAATTTTGAACATCAAGTGGGTTTTGCAAGTGACTAGTGATTAGTGTGATTAGAGTGTTTAATTCGGCTTAAAGGTATGTTTCTCTTCACTCGATTGCTACAAAATTCATAGGTTAAGATTATATGTTTGTACATTGCTTGTTGAATATGAAAAAGTTTGATATTAGTTTAAAATTGTGCCATGGTTGTGAATATGGTATGGAAAAGTATAGTTTGACAAAAGTTGAAATTGGAATATGTTCTATGTTTAAATGAAATGCTGTCAAAATTTTGTGAAAAATGGCTTATGACTTTCATATATTCACAACTGTAGAAACAAGCAAGTGTGGGAATGTATATAGAGATGAATATTGACTTGGTTAATGTTTGTCCTTGTTTAGATGGGACGTTCTACTAAGGATAAAGGAAAAGGGATTGCGGGTTCATCTAACAGCTCTGCCGCCGAACAAGCAAAAAAGCGGAGGCTAGAACAACAACAAGAACAGGAAGAAGAGGTGCAGTATGTTAAACCGGATTGGACTCATGGACCACTAACAGATCATGATTGGAGATAGCAACCAGAGTTGTTTCACGAGAAAATGAATAAATTGACAAAGAAATATGATGCATTTCTCTGTGAGAAAGTGGTCCCCGAACGAGAGTTTGGTCCGTTCGATGTTTTTGATCGATTCAAGGCATTGGGTTGGGAAACAGCCCTCAAGTGTTATGATCGAAATGAGAAGTATGTTTTCATCGATGAAATCGAAGAGTGGGTGGCAAATTTGAGATGTCCTCCGTTTAATAAACCTTCGGGATGAAGCTTATTGGAACCGTTAACAATGTTGAAGTAACCATGTCATTTGAAACATTGAGGCAGATTGCACGATTTGATAGTAAGACTCAACACAATTATATATATCCAGATCTGAGTGATTTGTATTACCAACCAGATAGGCATCCAACTTGGAGAATGATGTTGGATGCTTTGTTTTTACCAGGCACTTATGATGGGAAATTATTGAGAAAGAATTTGAAGATCGAGCCAAAAATGTTGCTCATCATTTGCTTACACAATGTCATGCCAAGAAGAGGGGATATGACAGAGGTTAGATATCCCGATGTTCCGATCCTATACTTGTTGATGCATGGAGGACCACTTGTTTCTTTCCGGTATCAAGTACTTAACAATATCTGGATAAGCCGGAATAATGTGAGCAGAAAAATTATCCCACATTGCCGATTGATTACTACAGTGTTGATGAGGTTTGGTATCATTGGAGATAATGATATTGGAGTTGGGAAGAAACACAAGCCGTTTGATGTGACGAAGCTAGGGGTTGGTTGGGAATACCGAGTGAGTGATAGGTACCATCTGTTGAAAAGTGAGGGACAAAGATGGAGGGCATTGAAGGTGGATGCTAGACCCTTGGAACCAGGGGAAGAAGATGAAAGTGAGAGTGATGATGAAGAGGGAGAGAGTGGAAAGGATGATTATGATGTTGAAACGGGTGAACGGGTTGCGATGGAAAGTGAAGGAGTAGGTGGTAGTTCAAGTGCGCAAGGACGGGGACGGGGGAGTGCCCTACCATTTGACTATTCGAGGCAAACATTTGACTCAAATTGGGCGCACCAAGGCAACATGCGGGATGTGATAATTAAAAACAGGCCAACACACTTCTATAATTGGGCCGAGACAACTCAGACATTGTTTTATAACCAAACATTCATGGGCGCAAGCATGGAGCGCGCTCAAAAGCAAATGTATGATCGACAAGAAGTGTGGAACCGGACCCACGCTTATGCTGAACAAAGAGAAATCAACCATCGGTATGAGGATGACCGTCAGAGACAAATGCACGCTGCATGGCATTCGGGGCAACCTGTGGTGGCTGACCCACCGATCATTGACTACACCACATCGCCACCATACGACGGTACTGTGAATTATCCCATGCCGCCATTGCATCATTCCAAATGGTTGGATCCGTGATAAACTCAAAGGTCAGGACAAGCTCAAGGAGAAGGTCAAGCTGGTGGAGAGGATCAGGGGGCATTTGGTTTCGGCGAATTCACGGACGTGATGACGTCCATCTTTGGACCACCGCAACCACGTTACTATTGAGCTGCGTCGGCAGCAAATCAGGTGTTCCCTTGTTCATTTTTTTATCTTATTTTTCTGTTTATGTTTGGGTCTTAGGAGGTTGGGTGGAGTAATGACAAGTTGGAATTTAAGGGTCGTGATTGTGATGGTGTTTTTGTTATCCTAAATACCCTACATTGAGGACAATGTATCTCAAGCGTGGGAATGAGGGATGAAAATAACTAAAAAATAAAAAAAAATAAAAAATAAAAAAATACATATATAAAAATAAAAATATATATATATAAAAAAATTTTGAAAGAAAAACACCGGAAAAGTGGTAAGATTGTCGGGGCAAAGTTTTGGTCCCCTTTCATGGTCATAATTCCCCAAAAAAATCAAGTTTGCTTAGCTATGTTAAAAGTGTGGTCGAGTAGTATTCTAGGCAAGGTTAGCATGCTTTTTGTTTATCTAATCACATAACATGCCAACAGTCATTTGGGTATTGGAAAAAAGAAGAGCGGTGACGGAATGATTATTCTCCGTTAGAACTTGTGCCATCAATGCACTTCAAGACCTTAGCTTGGCATAAATGCGAAAGTGATTGAGGCACTTAGGTTAAAGCCTCGTCTCGGATGAGTGTGAGTGTGGGTTTTGGGGATTGGGCCTCATAAATTACATATATGAGCGTGGATAATGAGAGGGGCGGGGGGTTGGTTCCTTTAGAAAACTTTATGGGACCTGTTCTTTTTATTTAATCAAACCCCGATGTAATTGTGAGACGATCCGGCTTAGTAGGTTGTTCTTTGTAATTGTAGTTGTTTTGTTAGTAATAAATAGAGAGTAGCAGTTAATTGTTTATGCAAGTTATTATGTAAAAAAATGATGAAAAAAAAAGAGAAAAGACAAGGAAAAGTCGAGGTAATGTTCACAGCCTTGTGGTTCGAGTCGTGATTAAAGTTGTTATGTATACAGTAGTGTGTTTTATTGTTTAATTTAGTTTTGATGTAACAAGTCGGGTCGGATCATTTGAGCCACTTTCAATATCCCCATTCCATAACTTTACCCCTAGCCTCATTACAACCCGTTTAAGACCTCTTGATTTGCATTTATGTTAAAGCACGATTAGGTGGAGATTTGACGGTGGTACAAGCGTATGCGAGGAGAATCAAGTATGATTGTGATATTTGGAACGGTCACCGATAAGTGAGTTATTGAGTGACGGTGTGTTATATGCAAGTAAAGACCGAAAGCATGTTAAGGTTGACCAGAATTCTATGTTTTAAAATATAATATCAAGTAAGCTAGTGCAAACCTCTAATTATGTGGGAATAGGGTATGACTCGGGACTTAATCGAGCTGGGCTTGTGGTTTGTGTGGAGGTGGTGTTCTAAAAAACAATTGGTTTGAAGAGTTGCTTGAGGGCAATCAACAAGCAAGTGTGGGAATGTGACGGGTTGATTGTAGAACCACCCTTGAGTGTAGTAATTCTCGTTAAAACGTATGTGTGTATGTTTAATTTCACGAATTTGGATTACTACACTATGTCGTGTGTTTGTAGGTACAAGTGCTCAAAATGGCGATTCAAGTGAACTATGATGGAGAGGAGCAAAGGACTCGAGAGTTGGTGATGGCAGTCAACAAGTCAAAGAAAAACAAAGGATTTGGAGCTGAGGCTACCGTAGCTTACGGTAGCCACCGTAAGCTACGGTAGGGTTCCAGCGTAGCAGGCTGCCGTAAATAGATAGAGGCTGGCGAAAAACTTCTGAAGCCACCGTAAGCTACGGTGGCCACCGTAGCTTACGTTGGACTCTGACGCAGAATCTGTAACTGCCATTTAAGTCCGTTTTGGGACGACTTTTGGGTATCTTTTTCATAGTTTTTTGATTGGAGACACTTTAGGAGGCGATTTTAAGGAACTATAATTCAATTTTGAGTTGTTTAAGCATTAGAGACTTGTTTTTGATTTGTATGCACATTATAATCTAAGGGATGATGAACCGAATCATGCTTGGCTAATCTCCTTTGTGTTTTCCCTCGGATTGTAAGGTTTCATATTGTTTGTTGATTGAATGTTTATGCAATTGCGGAGATGGTAATTTAATATTATTGATTTCAAAATTATAATGTCTATGTATTGATTGATAAGTTGTTAGTTGTTTAATTCGTGTTCTAAACCGTCAGTTCTCGGTGCTATAGGCAATCGGGATTAATCAGGTGGAACTCGGGGTTGGATAATCTAATTGGTTTTTGAGTGATTGCCTTGCGTTTGTTAATCCAAGTACTTAGTCCTCAATTACCACAATTGTTTGCATATTCATAAATTATGTTTTTATAGTTCGTCTCAGATAAAATGTTTACATTAACATTCATTGAAACCTGAAACCGAGGGAGAGCATATCCTCTCATCTTTGATTGAAAAACCGTGTTAAGTGTTTTAGTTAATTTTCGTTAATTAAACAAAACAACCTAAACTTTGAGATTTTATTTTCTTCATTTAGTTTAAATTTAGTTAATCTATAAAACTACTTGGTAACACATAGTCCACAAACTCTTCGTGTTCGACACCCATTTACCACTATCTAATTAGTTGTATTTGGTTTATTTTTGCGCGAGTCTTCAACCTCGTGTCATTTATCCACAGGTTCAACCTGCTGATGACCAATCTATCCTGATGCATGCTGTATTGAGAGATCTTGGACATGTTGATATAGCTGCTGCTGCACCCATACTCAATGTACAACCCATGTCTAATCAACCAGCCCCGGTAAACAATGTGCAGCCCTCTGCGGACACCACAGAAATGCCAGTTGTTGAAGACATGAGTGATTCAGATTCTGATTCATATGTGTCAGCCGACAACAATGAAAACGTTCAAGTTGAACAAGCAGAGCCACCTCCTGCAGAACCAAGTGTGGTGGAAAATCTGTCCCCACACCTCCCTCAGAAGAAGAAAATCAAGGTCCTGCAATGGAGTTCGATGCATCAAATGTGTAAGTTGATCCATGTGCGAATGAAGCTTCTGATAACATCAACACAACCTCTATTCCAGCCGTTGTTGTCCCATTTTATGACAACCTATGGGAAGGTCCCATTGCTCCAGAACACTTGGTCGATCAACAAGAAAGTGAAATTGATCCTCAACCAAGTGCTTCTGTCCCTGCGACCACTGTTGTTCATCCCATAGAAAGCTTGACAATTCAGCTTGAGGCAACACCATTCAAGCATGTTGATCAAATTCCACAGTTACCTATTCATCGTCGACATCCGACTGAGAACATCATTGGAGATCCGTCCGCTGGCATCCAAACACGCAGCAACATTAACAGATGTCTTTTTGCTTGTTTTATTTCATAGGTGGAGCCCAAGGACTACAAAGTTGCACTGAAAGAGAACTCCTGGGTTGAAGCCATGCAAGAAGAGCTGTTACAGTTCAAGAAGCTGAATGTTTGGAGGCTAGTGAAGAAACTAGAAAATAAGAAGCCAATCGGAACGAAGTTGGTGTTCCGAAATAAGAAAGATGACAAGGGGGTGATCATTAGAAACAAAGCCCGACTTGTTGGGTTTTTGGCAACGTGAAGGTCTTGATTACGATGGAGTCTATGCACCTGTAGCCAAATTAGAAGCAATTCGTATCTTTCTGGCATACGCCTCGTACATGAACTTCAAAGTGTATCAAATGGATGTGAAGACTGCTTTCTTGTACGGGAAAGTAAAAGAAGAGATCTATGTCAGTCAACCTCCAGGTTTTGAAGATCCAAGTCATCCTGATCACGTTTACCGCCTTGACAAAGCACTTTATGGTCTTCACCAAGCACCTCGTGCATGGTATGCCACACTGGCCGATCATTTAGTGAAGAATGGATACAAGAGAGGAATTGTCGATCAACCTCTCTTTGTCAAGAAGGTCAAGGGTGATCTGATTCTGGTACAAGTTTATGTTGATGACATTATCTTCGGGTCCACGAATGAGAATCTGTGCAAAGAGTTCTCTGAGGTTATGCAATAGCGATTTGAAATGAGTTCCTTAGGGGAGATGACTTTCTTCCAGGCTTACAAGTTGAGCAAAAGAAGGACGGGATTTAATACACCAAGAGAAGTACGTTCACGACATTGTTCATAAATTTGGTTTCAAGGACTCAACATCTTTCATGACTCCAATCGCTATGCGACCTGTTCTTGCTCCTGATCCATCGGGAAAACCAGTCAATCAACACCTTTACAGGTCAATGATTGGTTCTTTGATGTATCTCACTGCAAGCAGACCGGACATCATGTTCCCTGTTTGTCAGTGTGCCAGATATCAGTCTGACCCGAGAGAATCCCACACGACGGCTGTCAAGTGTATTTTTAGATACTTGAAGGGTAGACCACGTTTGGGTCTTTGGTATCCAAAGGAATCTCCCTTGGAACTTCATGCTTACACCGACAGTGATTATGAGGGATGCAACTTGGACAGAAAATCTACATCGGGTGGATGTCATTTCTTGGGAGACCGGTTGACCTCGTGGCTATGCAAGAAACAAGTCACCGTGTCCACCTCCACAGCAGAAGCCGAGTACATTACCGCATCCAGCTGCTGTTCTCAAGTGATATGGATCCAGCATCAGCTGCTGGATTACGGTTTGAATTTCTATGGAACCACGATCAAATGTGATAATGAGGCGGCCGTTGCAATTGTTAAAAACCCGGTCCAGCACTCAAAGACTAAGCACATCGACATCCGAATACACTTTATTCGTGGTTGTTTTGATCGTAAGCTTGTCGATATAAAAAGGGTCCATTCTGACTATAAATTTGCAGATCTCTTTACCAAAGCTTTTAGTCGTGCCCGATTTTTGTTTCTCGTTGAGTCATTGGGCATGATTTCCTTTGAGTAAATTTTATCTTTTAGGTTTTAAAATTGTAAATATTTTTCAAATATGTCACAATTTAGAGGGAGAAAATGAGTCAACTTTAACTCACCAAAAAGATTTTAAATTTACTTTCAGTAAAACAAAAATCAAGTCACTTGACTTAACAAAAAGATTTTAATTTTTATATCCAATATTTATTTCATCTTTACTCAAAAAGATTTTAATTTTTATATCCAATATTTATTTCATCTTTACTCCTATTTAAGAAAATATTAAGAAAACTCTAAAAGTGTTGTCCCGTTTAGAGGGAGCTCCTTCGTAGAGGGAGTCGGCTATTTTAAAATTTTCAATTAAGAATTTGATCCGACCATGTGGAAAGTGATGGTACATTGGTATGTATTGATCCTAGCACGTTAAAAGAGTAGAACAAAAGGCTACAAAATCATTCATTGACGTGTAGATAGGCTTGACAAATAAGTAAGTGTTGGGCGATATAAACTTAAACTACTGCCGTTGCTAGTGGCTATACGTTTAAGAAGCGGTTGCATGATTCCGTGAAGTCATATTCATGAAGGCAAAAATGTAATTCTACATGTCATACCCAAGCCTCCCTTTACCTGATCACAGTTGTCTTATGAAATAAGCGTCAATTTTTAATTTTTATTTGAGTCAAGAAAAGCCTCATAGAAAGGCAAGAAAAACAGAAAAACTGGACTTTCTCTGTTTGTAGTCATACAAGATCTGATTGTTAAGGCCCTGAATCTTTATTTTAACTTTTCTAGATCGAGTCAAGCGTGCAAAGAACAAAGTGTAGAGTGTACAAAGTACTAAGCGTCATGTATGTTAATAAGAGCACTGTGATCAACTAAGAAAGGTTTAAGTCAAGTTGAGGTGATATGTTAACACAAAGTAAGCCCGAGATATGATGGAATCAGTAACATGTCTGATTAAGTGGGGACCACATAATCACCGTGCCTAATTGAACTTCAAATGTATCATTTTAGCACCAAAACATTTGTCAAGTTTAATAAACGGACAATATCTACAGTCAATGATGAAGTTGTGTCACAATAAATTCTAAATGGAAACATGATTTAGGGCTGTGCAAATCGATATGATTCCACGTCGCGATCGTTCTTTGTAAATTAACTAAAGAAAAGATGTATGTAAATTAATTCAATATTTTTGTAACTTTAGAAGTTTTTAAAATTTTCTTTTATTTTAGTTTATTTTGTTTTCGTTTTCAAAAATATTAAGTACTTGTACAGTTAAATATTTTAAGTTTTATTTTTAATTTTTATTTTATTTTATTTTATTTTTTTTATTTTATTTTTATTTTTAATTTCCTTTTAATCTTATTTTTGTGCTAATGTTTAAGAGATCGTTAGTGCAAAGGTTAACAGTCACGGACCGACAAAAGAAAAATCAAATAAATAAAGTGCTTGGATTCGGTGGGTAAATGTTTTTCGGGTTCGAAAATGAAAATATGTTTATAGACCGAGGACTGAGAGTGTATTTTCGATAAATACTTGCGATGTTTTGACCTTATCGCGAGATAGGCTGACCCTATATAAATGGGAAACCTAAAATATATTTCACTATTCACCAAACACTTTTACTTTTCACTCTCTCTCTTCTCTCTCATCTTCATCCTTCAAACCCTAACTTTTCATAAGTTTTTTAAGATCCAGCCTACTCATTATCAATTATGCCGTTGAATCCAGATCATGCTCCCTCGGTATAACTTCATAAACACCATCGTTCATCCTTTCATCTTTGTTTCTGGGTTCTCGTGGATTGAGACGGCGGTTCTTATGAACCGTCGGCTAGATCTAAGAAAGATCACATAATTTGTGGTGTTCCTATGGACATAATCTGTTATTAGGACCTTAGATTTATGTTTATCATCATTATTTGTTAGTTTTAGGTTTCCTTATGTACAGTTTATAGTCCTAGGGTTTATGTTCATGGATTCTGAGGTTCAATTGACCATGTAAATCAAAAGGGTTTTGGTTCAATCTTTCCAGAAACCTAATTCGGGTCTAGGCGTCACACGAGAAATGGAAAGGGGATCAAAATTGGGCAAGTGACAATATTTCGCAAAGGCTTTTTCTCTTCGCATCTCTCATGCAAAGCGAAACACTTCTCTGTTTCGCTTCGCTTTGGATCATGCGAAGCGAAATAAAACTTCTGTTTCCCTTCGCTTGGTCTCATGCGAAGCGAATGAAACTTCTGTTTCGCTTCGCTTGGTCTCATGCGAAGTGAATGAAACTTCTTTTTCGCTTCGCTTGACCCAATGCGAAGAGAAATAAATTCCCATGCGAAATATCATCTGTTTCGCTTCGCACCCCCCATGCGAAACGAAATAAGAACCATGAGAAAAAGTCTAACTTAGCAAATTTTTTTTGGTTTTCAGACTAATACCTTCTAGACTGTTTTGAACTAATGAACTGTTTGGACTCTCAGGCTATTTTGGACTTAATCTTTGTTGATATTGGACTATGTAACTTATATATAAACTAAAATTAACTTATCAACTTATTAAAATTAATTAACTATATACAATTAATTAAGTTGAGTATTATGTAAATAATTAAGACATATGTATATAACTTATCCTGTTTTGCTTTTATCTAATGATGATTCTCATATTCTCAATTTCTAATTTCAGGGTCATAATCAATTTTGTGCCCTTGAGCTTCCAAAATCTAAAAAGAACAAAGCGTTCACATCTATGGTCAAGGGGCTTAAGCAATCACCCCTTGCACATGCTATCTCTGCTGATCCAGCCATTTATTACAAGTGGGTTTTGGACTTCTGGGTGTTTGCCAAAGTTGCTGATGATTCTCTATCTTTTACAACAAAGGTTGCCAGAAAAGAGTTGACCATCACTGAAGCAGATATTAGACGGGTGTTAAAGATTGGTGACGAGCCAGAATATACATATGAGAAGGGAGACAGGAAGAAACTGGTTGACTTTGTTACTCAGATGGGATATGACATAGAGTGGAAGAGCCTCGAAAAGAAACATCTCCCACCATACTGGAGGTTTCTATTCCACATCGTCACTCATTTCTTTGCGGATATTCGTGGAGGATATGATAGCATGAGGGTTGACTGGGTTCGCATCATGTTTGCATTGACGACTCGAGAGAAGTTCAATTACTCTCGAAGGATATTCTTGTGTATGATGGGAAATATCAGGAGTGAGGCCACATGGCTTATGTACCCGAGATTCGTATAGATGCTTTTTGATGATTTGATTCCAGATGTTCCTAGGTCGGGGTCAAAGAAAGCTAAGGACAAGAAGTCACTTCCTGAGCCCTATCATGTGAATGAGATTAAGACTTCAATCTTTGGTGTGTTGCTGAGCACCAAAAGAAGGGGACATCAGTATGAGGGACCAAGGTCGGGTCCTAAGTTCGGTCTGTTTGAGGAAACAGAGCCTGTTGGGGATGAGGTGTCTGTTGAGAGTGAAGAGGATGATGAGCCAGAGGTTGAGGCAGAACAAGATTCGTCTGATGAGCCTTCTGAGGACCGCACGAAAGCCAAGCATGATTTAAAGAGGAAGGATACGGAGAAGGGCAAGATTGTTGAGTTAGAGGAGGAAGAGGAAGACCAGCTGCCCTTGAAGCATCTGAGGAAACTTAGGGACTCCCAGAAGTCATCCAAGTTCATTGTCAAGATTCCCTCTCAAGATAAACCATTTGACCAACCCAAAATCACCAAAGAAGCCCTAGCCAAAGCCCTCAAAGAATTAGATGTAACCAAAATACAGATCCCTACCTACAAGAAGCCAAAGACCAGAAAGAAAGCAAAATCCAAGAAAACCAAAACCTTACTCCACGACTCACCCGAATCCTCACCCGAACCCACTCCAATAGACCAACCAATCTCGACCTTCCTACCCTAAATACCACCCTCAGCACCTCAAGACCAACCCACAACTCCAGTCAAACAACCAACCCAAACCGAACCCGAACCTTCCCAAGCCACAACACCACCCACACAACAAATCACCGAGCCAACGACCTCCTCAATATTCACATCATCTGTCTTCATCTCACCAATCCAAACAACCAGCTTATGGAGCCAAACCGTTATAACTTCCCCAACCCAATCCATAACACCACCTGTCACACAACCAACACCACCCACCACTACAACTTCACCAATCCTTACCCAATCCATTACCCTACCTTTGCAAACAACCTCACCACCCATAGTGTCCATCACACCACCATCCACTATCATTTCGCCCAAACCTATTGCCCGAGGGAAATCTTCGACACCTCTAGTATACGCCGATCCTATCCTCGATAGGATCATCGAACTGGAGGAATCCAACGCAAAGAGTGCGGAACGAGAAATTGTGCTCCTCAAGTTTATCAAAGACATGAAACAAAAAGCGATTGAGGATGAGAAAGAGAAGGAAGCACTGAGGGAAAGGATAAGGGTATTAGAAGAGCAGAATGAGGCAAGCGATGCACTTGCTGAAAATCAAAGATTGCTGACTAATACTTTCCATACCCGAATCCAGAATCTACAAGTGCTGATGAACCGTGAAGCCTCTGAAAATGCAAATTTGAGAGCAGATCATTCAAGGCTTGGAGACAGAATGACCACTTTAGAGAGAAACTTACCAAGTGCAAGCGCCCTCAGAACAAATCTGAATAAGAAGATCGAGGATGCGACGAGAAAGTGGGATGTTGAGAGTGAGGCTACAAACTCCAGAGTCACAAGCCTAGAGAATCAGCTCGTTTCATATGCCTCCCTTGATACACTACGAACAGAAATGGAGGCGATTCAAGAGAAGGTAATGGAGCATGATCGTCTCAATGAGCTCCAACTAAAGACGAATTAAGATTTGGTGAGCAAATATCAAGTTGCCTCAGACCTTATGGGTATTCATGAGGATGATTTTCATGGTCTGGAGGATAGGCTTGATGCGGTGTTTAAAGCTTGGAGAAGGTCTGGTGAGACTTCTCAAGTTGGTGGATCACAGCCTACCGCAGGTCCGAGTGTGGCCTTGCGAGGAGTTAGGGTTGTAGTGTCTGAAGGTGAGGCGACTGTTGGTCGGTTGGTACAACAGGGCGGCCAGTCTAGTAGTATTGGTGGTGGAAAGGAAGGTGAAAAGGAAGATGAAAGTGATGATGGTGATGACGAAGATGATGATAATGGTGAAGATGATGACGATGACAACGTACATGATAGCTTTGATAACAATGATGATGGTGATGGTGATGAAGGTGGAGACGGAAGAGATGGAGGGGCCGAGGCAATAGGAGGTGGAGGTGGAGTTAACACTCAATCACCTCCACACACTCAACAAGTGTAACATCCGCTTTTATGAGAATTATAAATAACAGAAAGTTCTATAATTAACTGTGTGTCATTAACTTAATTGGGTGTGTTAATGTTTGGATAATAAATGGAATTAGAAGTGTGAGTGGGTTGTGGGGCCCATAATCCCCTATATAAACCCAACCCATCCTTCCTTTCACCACTTTCTTCCCTTCCACCACACACACACACTCAAGAACACACACATTTTCTCTCAAGACCCGAATCCGAATCCGGGCTAAAGCAAGGGAGATCTTGGTGTTCGAGTATCTCAAACATCAAGAAAACGTCCAGATCTTCGGGGTTGTCCAGATCTGAACCGAACCCGGAGCAAAAAGGAAAGCTTCGGGCAAAGGGTTAAGTTTTATGGTTAGAATCGACATGCAAACCGATGTAATGATAGATCGGGTTGTGAAATGTAAGAAAAACATGAACTTGGTGAGTTTTAGCCTCACGGGTGTATTATAGAACAAAAAGGTGACGTCTGGACTATGAGAAACACGGGTATACAAAGTTTGTACAACCCAAAACCCATAAAAAGAGTATAATCGGGTCCTAAGGAGGAAACAAAGAGAAAAATGGCTTTAAAATGGTAAAAACGACGAAAGGCAGGAATTTCGCATCGCACAGCCATGCGAAGCGAAATCAATATTTTCGCATCGCACAGTCATGTGAAGCGAAAAAGTCATGCGAAGCGAAATTCTTCCATGCGAAATTTCATGAAATTCATTTTCTGATGCATTTTGTTAAAGGACTGTTAGTGAAAATATCGATTTTCGACCCCAGCCAGGGGCTCTGCCCCTTGGACCCTGCTAAAGGCTGCCGCCCCTAGACCCCGCTACCAGGGGCGTTGCCCCCAGACCCCCGTTAGTTAAGGGTTTCACTAACTTAGATGTAGGAAGTAGTAATAATGGATAATTGACACGCGTAATGTGTTGTACAGTTAGCCGTGTGCAACTAAGGAAGGGCATTACCATTAACAGCAAGAGAAACCGACTCCAGGTGAGTTCTAGCCCCTATATCTGTTATGTTTCCGGAGCTGTGTGCATACTCCTATGTAGTAGATAATACACTTACTTTATTGGTAAGTGTATGATTGTGTATTAAATGTATTGTTACATAACGATTGTATGAACGAGTACGTATATATATTTTATAACTAGAAGATATGTAAAGTATGCACGCATGATAAAGGTATGGTTATTCGAGACAGAAGGGACCAGACCCTTATAATATCTGTGATGTTAGGGACCAGACCCTTATAATATCTGTGATGTTAGGGACCAGACCCTTATAATATCTGTGATGTTTAAGATAGAATAGCTTATGGTATACCATAGGGTTTCATGAAAGAAAGTATGTAAGAACTTATGCATATATGTAAAGTATGTACGAAAGAAGTGATAGTAAATAAGGTATAAATACGTATCTCCGGACACGTATGAGTATGGTATGAATGTAATGTATGTTAATTGATTAACTAGAACTCACTCAGCGTAGCTGACTTTTAGTATGCACGCAGGTGAGTAGGATGAGGCATGTTGCTTGAGGTGGGACAGGTGGAAAATGGATGGAGACTGGCATCGAAGATGGAAGATTCACGTGTCGTTTCTGTTGTTGTTTAAGACTTAATATATTTTGTTAAGACAAGTACTTATGTTATGTAAGAATGTTTAATATTAAGTATTCCGCGAAAAGTTTTTAATTAACTCTGATTTTAGAACTATGTTTATGAGTAAATCCAACACCAAAGTAGGGTTACCGGGGACGGGACCTTACAACAAGATATTCAAGACCCTGCTGCTCACGACTCAGCTTGCAAAGTCAGGCAACACGACACGGAGATTGATTATATGTATAAAGATATATTTCCTGATGATTTTGCAGGTGTTATAGATGATTTCATTGAAGCGGGAGTGGACTTGGAGCAATACATTACGGCTAACACGAAGGAGGCAGTAGAAGATGACTACCTCAACTACTCGCCAAATCCAGATACGCCTCCAGCTCAAGTTCAAGCTTCAGAGACTCCTGCCGCCGATCCCGTCTCCAATCCAACCGCCGACTTGAC
The DNA here is from genome assembly GCF_021521415.1 of Bidens hawaiensis. Taxonomy (NCBI): domain Eukaryota; kingdom Viridiplantae; phylum Streptophyta; class Magnoliopsida; order Asterales; family Asteraceae; genus Bidens; species Bidens hawaiensis. The sequence continues at coordinate 172,074 of NW_027492133.1, read as the reverse complement.
ACAGGAACCACCAAAGAAGAAGAGAAAGAATCATATTGTGTCAAGTCATGCATGTGCCCGCGAGCTCATCTACCCTTACCACGATGATTCGCTGATCGTCTACGCGAAATATAATAAGGAGAACGAATGTTGGGCCATCAGAGGATATAGCGACGATTTGATCTATCTCAACCACCGCGAGCTGAAGTCGTTACCAGAGCTTGACATTAATTATCTCTGAAAAGCTCTAGGGCATGGTGCAGCTGGGAGTACGTTAGAAAGTTGGGTCCCAGATTATCTTCATCGTCAGTCGAAAGTCAACTACAAATATTTCGAGCTGAGTAAGGGTCGCAACTACAAGAACCCAAGGGAGATAGAACCAGCCACCGGAGAACCAAGAACAATGTGAAGATACATGGCACCAAAGGATTGTCATATCATCTACCATGGTGAGCCCTATACTCCTAACATCCTCCGAGACTTCATTGGCTGGGAGTTCGATAACACGACAGGGGAGGTCGTCATACGCTGCAAAAATCTGAAGGAGATTCGTATATTTGACGAGCACGAGCTAATGGGGTTACATATAGAAGATGTTAAGAAGCTCTACAACTCACCCCTGGGAACCGTCGAGGACATCGGTCGTCAGAACACAGACCGGATAGTTGAATCCTTCAACAAGTTTGTTAGAAGAATTGTTGAACTTCCACTACCCGAGGACGGCTTGCTGGATTACGACACTGACGGTTTTCAATACTAAAGACTAGAGGGAGATTGTTAGACCCATTTTGTTTATCTAAGTCTTTTGTATTGAATGTATTTTTGTTATGGGCTTTAGTAGTTTATTTTGCATGTATAGGCCCAAGGAAAATAATGTAAAGAAGCCCATTGGGCATACAATGTGACATGTTTCTCATGCATGCTTCTCTATAAATAGAGAAGCATTCCATGAGAGATGTGTGGTTGAATATCAATAGAAAACAACCTTTTGTTACCACACTCTTTTCTTACTTTCTCTCATCTCTCTCTCTACCCGAAATAACATCTCAAGATCCGAGACCGCTTAGGTGGCTTAGTGTGATCTCCGCTAGCACTAAGCTCGGTTGATCCAAGAACATTGTTAGATCCACCCGTCTCGGGACCTACAGGTATATATGCATTTAAGGATGGTTTTGAGGAAGAAATATGCAATTGTCTCTTATTTAAATTTAAGTTTATTTTAGCAGTCTAGAGAAGTTAAAAACAAACTGCAGACCTTTGGTCCACATTTTCTTCTACAGAGATCTGCAAATGTGATTCATATATATTTAACTCTTAAAAATCAAATTCCACGTAAATATATCTCCTAATCCATGTTGCGCCCCTTCTTTAAAAAAAATGGACGGATTATTCACATTTCATTTGATGGTAAGAGACAATTAATAATATGCAAACTCCTCATCTCATGTACTCGGTTTAGCTAGGTTGGGCTCTTTTTACATGAAAATATAGAAGTTATATTTAAAGTTGAATGATTGAGTTCAATGGAGAAATCATATTAGTGTGAAAAGTTGGAGAAATCTTTTGAACCAATCAGATTTTTTCTTTTTTTTTCTCATTTAATTAAATGCATGGGTATATTAGTAAATTTCATAATTTCTTTTATATGGTAAGTATTAATGGTTTTTTGAATTTTCAAATTATCATAACAATTATTTTATATCCTATATTTTTGTTAATTTAAAACTTAAATCAAGACCGATTACTGAGTCGATTATGCCTATTTTTGCTTTGCGTAACATGCCATGATTCGACAACATAACGAAGACATGATCAGGTTATTTATAGAATATCAATTGCAATTTTGTGCCGCAATAGTTTCATATATACCCCCTACACTTACCTACACGAATTCATATACAATAATTGGTAGAAAAACATGTCATTATACTTTTATACCACACACTTTACATACGCATACCCTACACTACACTACACTACACAATAACTTACTAACCACATACATTACCCTATATTGACCTAGCATACATGGTTGGAAAACACAAGTCACCAGACTTTTTAATTTAGCCTACACTGACCTACACACTTTCGCACAGATGATATCTTTTCACAAACTGAGACGATTTGTAAGAATCACATGAATACTTTTGTGGATTTGATGGATTATCTCTTAATTTGGAAGATATCGCACGATGAAGGGGTGAACATAATTGATATTACGAATCTTTTGCAGATTTGGAAGATGGAAAGTCAATAAGGGTTTGATTATAACAAGCAAGTTTCCAAACAACCAGCTTAGTTTCCTATTTTAATTGTATCACAAGATTACTATTGTACCATTTTCATTAAAAAATAAATCTTAAACCTGCATAATTAATTACCAAAACTGTCACAATACATGTAGGTCTTTGATCAATATATCTAATGGCCAGGATTCACTTCTTCAACTTCTCACTCTAATTTCATTTCTCTACTGAACCGTCCCCTAAAGTTGAATAAGTATAATACACAAACTCTTACTGAATCATTAAATGTAATCTAGTGGCACAATCAAGTTAAAGGATAACATCTTTTAAGCAAAAATAACATTTTTGTGTTCACTGAACTATTTTTAGAATGATTTATGTCACATCTATTTCGAGCTCATCATAAGATAATATCTTGTCTTTTAAAAGGCTTGATTAGTGTCGGATGAAGTGACATTGTTGGGCCCAATATGTATAAATTAAAGTGTGGTCTTTAGTATATCTTTTGTTTTGGCCTAATTATGATTAAAACAATGGCTGGTGATTGTGTAAGGTGACCGATTGATCGGCTGGTTGACTGGTTGAAATCTACGAACTGAAACAGATCGACTCATATATTCTCTCATTTAAGACGCCAACTCATTTTTCGAAAGAATCTGGTTGTAAAATAAGTTGTAATCAGTTTGTAAATGGTAATAACATAAGCGAATTAACACATTAAATTATTAATTATATTCTTTGTTACTTTCTTGTTTTTGTTAATCGATCAATACACTTAATTTTTTGTGTAGAACAAACATGACCAATTTTTAAACCTACCAGACATAATAAAACTCGCTTATTAAATGATATTAACGTTTTAATCATCACTCTCCTGTCATTAGACCAGAAGATCGAAGATAGACGAATTAAAAGCCAAGAAATGCTATATTCTTATATCTATTAACATTAATTAATTAGTTAACTATGACATTGAGTAACGAAAATATCTTCATTGGAGACATACATAGAAGACTTTGAATGGCCTTGAAACATGAGTACTTTCCTTAGTTCATGGAGATGACCTAAGTGCGCATTTGTCCGATTTTTATTTTAATATATTTTATGTAATTAAGAATCTACTTACAAATAAAAAAAAACATAAAACCTAATAAAATTTAAATAATAAGTTAAAATAAATTAATGTGGACTCATTTTTATTTTTTTTTATCTTTATACATTTGAATCGGTTTTAATCTTTCTTTCTTTTCCTTTGATCTGATCCAAATTATTTTCAACAATCACCCCCGTAATAAAAATCTAGATACACTCAGAAGTGGATTAACAATCGCCTCATCATCCCCGATCACTGAGTCTTGTTACCTACCTTGAAACTCCCCGTGATCATTGACTATGTTGTTTCGGTACCCCTAGCTAGCTTCATCAATCCCGTGACCCAGTCTCTGACTGGCCTCTCGGCTGTATGAACTCGCATAACCATTCCCTTGGCTGCGATCATGATCTTTCAATTGAGCGAACAACATGCTTCCTTGATCTTTATACTGTCCACAACTACCCCGCTTGTACAGCTTGCTCACCGTTTCAGCCCCAAAACTGAGCAAACACCACGCACCCGCTGCTGTTGGACATTACTAACATTTTTCATTACCTTCCGCTATAGATGAAACCCACGCGTATGATTACAAGCCTTTTCCCTCTTGGGTCGCACCTGATCAGAACATTTCTTTCCCTTAATATCGGAAACAACTAGTCGCTACTGTTGTTGTGGAGCTACTAGCTATTAATCCGCGCTACTAGTTCACAACTAAACGAGTCCCTTCGTTTCTTTCTGCTGTTGCGTGTAGATCTAACCAAACATCCCCGGCCCTGTTGTTCTTCGATCTCCTCCTTTGAATCATCAAACTCGTCCAATGGATAGCTCTAAACCAAAACTAATATATTATAAAACTTTACATTTTATGAGCTATATATATAAGATCATATGCATCATGTTACATACTAAAATCCACGGTAATTTACAGATTCACATCTATTTGTCACAATGCCAATCTATAGCATGAAATCACAAATGATATAACATAAACTAGTTAAGCTTATGTAATAAACTGTGAATATGTACAATATGTAAGAAATAATTAGTTATAAAAATAATTAGTTTGTTTAATTAAAACTTAATTGGATTCCGGAATCTCTAACAGGCCACCAACTTTCATCAATGTCTTCTTGTGAAGATTCAGTTTAAAACTAAATCAGATCTAAAACTAAATGTTTATTATGATATATTATTTTACGAAAATTGGATTATCATTGGTTAAATTGTGTATATATATCGATACCATCGGCCAATAAGTGATAGTTTGGACTTTGAATTATTTGTGGTCCAGTACTTGTTCTCATATAAGAGTAACATTTATTATAATTATACAAATATGGTAAAATCATATTTTCCGGATAACAATGATCATTTCAAACATCATTATGCTTTTATTATTAAACAAAGATTAAAACATTTACTATACAAAAATAATAATACAATGAAAAGTGTTTCCAAGAACCTTATTTTTGTGGGGAAAGTGTTTGCAGATGGGGTTTTTGATGACAAATATGAATAAAGCATGTCCAATTGCCTTCTAGGGTTTCACAAGAACCCTAACCCCAAAACATTGCTGCAGTATTATGTATGTACCTATAAACAATATCCTACTACACACACAAAACAATGGTCTCCATAGTCAAATTAGACTCATTTGCCACATTTTAACAGTACAAGCCTTTAGAGTTCAAGTAGTTGATTGATTGTTTATTTAATCCTGCACTGAATGTTTTGTTAATTATCAGTTAAGGAGCACCTCCAACGGGAGGACGTACCACTAGTCTGATTGATAGTATGCATAATTAGGTAACCTATAGATGCTGGCTATTTTAGTGTAATTTGATTAACTTGTTGATCAAGTTAATAATAATATGAATCAAAATAAGTCGGGCGCGAGTTGTATACGTAGTTGATCTTATTATGATTTAATAAGCCTATTCGTACTAGGGGCGTAGCCCCTAAACAATGGGGGTTCCAAGAGATAACGCCTCCTTGACAGGGGTCCAAGGATAGTGTCCCTGACGGGGCCCAAATATCAGAGCCCCTGACTCTGGAACCAAAGAAGCGAGACAGTCCCCAATTTGCAACACTTAACAACAAAAAAATACCCACCAAGTCACCAAGCATACATTTTCTCACAAAATTGTATTTTCCAACCAATTATATTGATGTGTTAATATACATACAAGATTGTTGACCTTGGGCTAGTTGCGGTTTTAGTGAGCCAAACATTTTTATTCTTCCAAGATTGTTGGAAGAGATTGGCAAATATATATGGGATTTTTACATATTTCTCCTTACTAAACATTTGAAATTACATATTTCCCCAAATTAAATATATATGCTGTATTTGAGTAGGAATTAAGGTTATTTCACATTAATATAGATAATGAAACTCAAGTTAGATATTGTATATTACTAAATTAATAATTTATAGGATTATAATGACAATTACAAATAAAACTTAATCAAATCATATCTTCTTTTAACGATGGTAATGCATAACAAACCCTAAATAATATGTTTTTTAGTTAAGGGAGTCACCCCATTAAAACTACTGTTACTTGGTCACTTTTTTGTTGTTTATTGCTAGGCTTTCCATATATATGCTAAATAGCATATGATTTGTAATAACCAATCAAGTAGAAATTAAGACTCATGTTTGTGCCTGCTATTGAGAGGTAGATGAAAGGATAGTTAGAGCATCAACAAAACTTGGTATTTGGGTGTTTTAATTTTAGCTCGTGTGGAGGAGACAACGAAGAGGCACTTTTCTTACCGCAATCTTGAAAGCTTGCCACTAGCGATACTCTTATATAAGTAAAAATAACATCAAAATATGCGTCTATCTTATTAATTTTGATCACGTTTTGAATATCGCGAGCTCAATATCCTATGGTGGAGTTCTTTGGCACAAATCTGAAAACTCATGTATATAGAATTCAAATGATTAAGCACACAAGATCTTGATACAATTCATTCAAGAAAATGACCAAACAAATTATATACAAACCTTAACATAATAGATTCAAAAGTTAAAATTCGAAATCGTCATTCATCGTGTTCATACAAATATGATGCAAAAACTTCATTCTTCACAAAGGCACGCCCTAATTAAGATCAACTTATGTTATTCTTTCAGGGTCATTTCCTAACCCTAGATGTAATTAAACTCAGCACAGATCAAACTAATTTCTCTTCAACTTTTCTTCTTATTCAGGGTCAGGATCATCTAATATACAAGTATTTAAATTTATCTTGACCCAATTAAAACATGAACCCTAATAGCTATTTCTTTTATCTATAACAGTGAATTCGAAAAGATTCAGGGCCGAGGGAGAAAAATTAGCTTTTGAAGAAGCTTGGTTACCTGTAGATCTGTAATCTTTCTCTTCATTACTACTGCTATTAGCCCCTTTATTTTGATTAGCCCTTTCACCATCAAGCTCTCTAATCTTGTGCAAATACCTCTTCAATGGTTCTGCATAATCATCAAACCCTAGATTCATCATTGCCCAACACACATCGTCTCCGTTGACAGTCTTTCGCTTTTCTTTACGACAATGATCTGAAGCTTCGCCGGTCACAAAGCTAATAAACTCTGAAACACATTCTTGCATGGTTTCTTTAGCTTCTTTGGAGATTTTTGCATTTGGGGGAAGGATTTGCTTCATGATACGACCTACATTCGCTATTGGTAGCAGTCGATCTTGTTCGTTGATAACACGCGGATCTTGTTGAGAAGTGGTACTTGCAATTGTGCTAGCATCATATGAGAAGTTTAATACTTCCCTACCTGAGTTAGAGTTAGAGTTAGATCCTATATTGTGAACCATATTGGTTAAGTAAATCTTGATCCTCTAAAACACAGACACGTTGCTTTTATATCAATTATTATCCACAGAACCAATATTATAGTGAGAAAATATTATCGTGAGAGGTGCGAGAATCTCATAACACAATTGTGTCTTAAAATTTTAAGCGTGATACATAAGACAGTTAAATAACCGCATGTCCCATTATTTTTCAGAGCGAGTATTATATTGATTACTCAAGTATCATATTATACGTTTTTAATTTTTGCTTATACGTTCAAGGGTTATATGGTATATAAACCGTCTTTCTTTCTATTTCTTATTAACTCACTATATTACGTACATAGTTTTATACAAACTCTTGCAGTTATCAGTATATGTACTACGGATTTCGGAAGGTCACATGTAGTCGGATGAAGAGCTTGAAACGATCGGCCCCGGCAGCAGGGGCGTTATAAACAAGCTAGGACGTTAGACACAACTTCACTAAGGCCCCAATTTAAAAAAAATGTAAACACGTCATTTAATGTATGTTAGGTTTATTTTGAGGGTTATAAACCGAAACACAACTCTAGTATACTAGTAAGACTCTATTCTTGCTCTTGGCCGGGGGTGCATATTTGAATCTACAGTTCCCAACTTTATTTTTTCATGTTTTTTAAATCTTATGAAAATAGATACCAAAAGTGCAAACCAATTATATTTTAAAAAAGACATCAGATTTTTTTATTTTTCGTTTTAGGTCTCTAAAATGACTGATTCTGCCCTGTCTGACAAGGGACATTGTCTAGGCCACGAATCAGGGGAGCTATTTTTCTTTTTCTTTTCTTTTTTTTCCTTTAGGTAATTTGGTGAATACTCCCTCGTTTTCACCAACAATTTTGGCGGTTTTTGTACGATTTTGATGCTTTTCAGAGCTGTGAGTCGTGGAGATCCAAAACGACTACGTGTGCTCTTATATATGAAAAATACTTATATACCATCAATATACATCTATAGTGGATTCGGCTCTTTTACACTTTCAAGTTTCAACCATGACAACGCTCAGATTGTCTTTACCATTAATTTAAAAATATATTCATGCTGGCGTACGTTATAAAGACCCACCACTTAAACCTAATCTATTGCCACTAACTACGATTACTCACAACATCTTCAAATCAACGGCTCGTATTAAAAACATTAAATAAACAACTTATTTTTTAAAAAAGGCCTTAATTAAATAACTTATAATTGTCAACTGGGTATATAACTATATATAGAATAACGAATCTTATATAAAGCAACAGAAACCCACAAGTAAAAAACTTTAAAGAATTTTACAAGTTCTGTTATTTTATGTGCTTTTGATTCAAACCGGGAGGAGCTTATAAAAGATCAAACTGAAATGCTAAAATACGTAAAACAAAATGAATCATTTTATTTTTCTTAATCTTATACTGATGTAAAAATGATATAAATGTAACTTTATCATTTTCTGCTAAAAATTAAAAAAAAAATACTATGAATTTTAGGTATATGCGTAACGTTATACATATGCATCGGCGGATTTAAAGAGGGGGGGGGGGGGGGTTCAGGAGGGTCACTTGACCCTCCGACCGGCAAAACTGGCATTACACCGGAGAACTCAAAATAAGAAACAATTACTGCTGGACCCTCTTGATTTTCTTTGATAGGGGATTTAAACATAATGAAAAAGATAGTTTTAAAGATTTTCAGGCCGGTGGGAGGTGGTGGCGCTGCGATGGTCTGGTGGTCCAGTGATGCTTCTATGAGAAAGAGAGAGAACGGAGAAGAAGATAGTGCTATTGTTTTTAACCAACCTTGATTTACGTAAAAACCCAGAAAACATTTTTTATATTTCTTTTACTTTAATGTTTAACCTACCATTCCCTGTAAATCTATCACTTTTTGTCATCTTGATTTCCAAGACAAGGTTTATATTGTTTTATTTTTGCTATATGTATATTTGTCTAAAAATGACTTTGCTTTTATTATTTGTTTGATAAGTAATAAGTTGATAACATTTGGCATATGAATTAATTGTTGAAACATGATCAAATACATTTTATTTTTAACATGAAAACAGTGAGAACCAATTTGCTGTCATTATTAGGTTTATTTTTACAAGTGTTTGCTGTTATTTTTTGTTCGTAGTTGCTAATTTTCGGTTATGAAACGTTATAAATATTTGCTTATTTGTATTTTGTTGTTATTATTAGATTTCTTCTTTTGCTGATATAACTATTTGTTGGTATTTGCTGTTATTATTTTTTTCTTGATTTTGATTCTTTTGTTGTAATTTTTAGGTTTTTTTTCTTTGTTATTATAAACAATTGTTTATGTAGATTGATATTGTAGTTGATATTGTTTCTTTCGTTCTCGTTTTTTTATAAATTGGTATTATTTCTTACGTTCTCATGTTAAGACTAAAATGCACATGAACCTTCGCCGTTAATTGTTATATCAGTTTGATTATCTAATTAGATATAGTATTTTGGTTTTTAAAAAACATTATTATTATATGTAGAAACGTTACATAGAAACGTTTTTTAGGATATAAAATTGAAAAGAAACAAAAACCCAAACCATATACTTCGTCAAATCCATTAAATGATATTGTTTGGAACGCAACGATTTGTGTTGAAATATTTTTTTCCACGGTTAAGTTTAAAATTGATTTACACATCAATTATATCTTTCTTGCAAGTTCACTTGTGTGTTATCGATAAAAATATTTTTGCAAGCATTAAAAATGATGCAAAATAACAATGATTAATTTCAAGATAATCATTTATGTTATGGTTAACAATGCTAAAATGAGTAACCAATTTACACTAGCGAATCACGAATGTACAACTCTATTATGACCCTCCAATTAAGAAATTCTGGTTAAATTCTGGTTCCGTCACTGTACATATGTAGGTTGTGTGTGGGTATACACATACATATAGATAGACGATGAGAAAAAAGACAATAGTTTTTTATGTGTGTATTTATTTGTAGTAAGGGGGGTCGTTGTGTTACCCGACAACGTCTCTCTCTCTCCTTTGCACACATGACACACAAGCTCTCTCTCTCTCTCTCCTTTTGTTTCATCGGCAAAAAGTAGTCGAGCCGGCTACCCATTGTGCCTTTAAGGAGCCGGGGGTGTCTCCAGTCGCCGCCGTTTTTTCGTTTCATAGGATAAAATTTCATGATTTCCTCTGAAAATTTTTATATATGTTAAGCTTGGTCACCCCTCAATAACTTTGGTCATCCCTATGACTTAGCCCAAGCTTCGCTACTGTCCGCAAGAGCATAGCGTTGTAGCCACTTTGCAAACTCTATACCCAACTGGGGCTGTCTCGAGTGCCCTAAGTGAAAACTTTAAAACGATATGAATTATTAATTAAAAAATTACATATTTATATGAAAATTCAATTGTATGAATTTCTTATTCCTAGCTTTATGCAAACCTTGAAAGTCAGAAAATGACTTGCAATAACATCCAAGTGGTCCCAGCAAATTAGGTCACTAATAAATTTGTAATTTTGATAATGGCGTCAATAATTATTGGATTAAGAGAATTTAAAATTGATTTTGATTTTGATTTTGAGGAGAAGCACGTGTCCACCTCGCAACATGAGTGCTATCCAACAAAACCTAAAAAGAATTTATTAAAGCTTCATAAACTATTGGTTTGCAAAACTTAGGTTGCCAGGATTACCAAACTAATCTTAGGTATAACGTTTCTGTCACTCTTATCCTTTATGGAAAAATATATATTTGCACTTCTAGTGACTTCCCAAGGAATCTGTATTTTATTTTATTTTTAATTTGATTGATTCAGATGTCAAATTTATTATATATTATTTACAGAATAGCAGTGTGTTTGGATCCATGATTTTTTTTCATGGGTTGGCAATATAGTGTCTTAATCAAAAAAAAAAAATTTCATGGGTTGGCAATATATATAGATTTGAACCATTATGTTAGGCGGTTGTTCACCTTTCCTGCCACCTTGTTCTGAATATTTTTGACACAATGGTTCCTATGTTAGAATGACAAATTAGAACAAACTGAAAATATATGACAACACGTAGATTGAAGTAACATACTTTGACGTGCTTTTTTCTTTATTAATTAAGCTCGGCACATATATTGAATGCATAACCTATTTATATTAAATTTATATATACTAGTCCAGCTGACTCATCTCTAATGACTACTAATTCTAAAATAATCTACCTATTATAACTGTAAGCACGTGTCAGTTTGTGATTAAACCTCATAAATTTTTCACTCAAAACTAATAACTATGTAATAAACCAATAATTATTCATTTTCCTTTTACACTCCATTTATATTATATCTATAACATAAGTAAATTATTCACTTTCCTTTAAACTCTATTTTATTATATATACTATACATTTTAAAAACAAATAAATATTCTTATAAATTATAAATATATATTTTAAATCTATCCATTTAGTTTTTTAATTAATTTACTAAACTATATATATATGCTAAAATGTAATAATATATGCCATTCAATGATTGTTTCAGGCTTTGTTGTGAAACTTAAATTTGATTGTAACGGGTCAAAAGTTGGTAATTAGATTATGTGATACAAGTTAACTATATTTTGCTCAAAATTTGTTATGGGTCAAAATGTCACACCCCGTCTTCGGGCCTAGGCGTGTGACTCACAGTTGATACCACTTTTGTCAATTTATCAAAGTTTGCAGCGGAAAATGTTAATTTAAAATATTTACTTTCATAACAAAGGGAATTAAATACCCTTGATTGTTTTACAAAATTACTCGTTTAAAAACAAGTTTAATATATATGCTTCATTACAAAATTAGCTGAGCCACCAGCTGCATTCTATGCCTAGTGATCTTCTATCTCCACTGGCATATTCATCACTATTTCTTACTCCTAGTTACCTGAAAACAGTTTCAAAATACGTCAGCTATATGCTAGTGAATACGCTGACTCAATAAAACATTTTCTCAATTCGTAATGACACAACAACAATAGTGTTCAACGACTCAGTGGGTCTCAATCCCATCTCATCGGAACTAAACATACGCACAAACCACATAATCTGACTTCACTCGCCCTAGAGACAGTCATTTGCCTCATGGTCTGTAAGTCCCGTGGAGGATCTTTCAATATGATATCAACTGATCTCGATGTTGGTGCGGAAATCCAACACAAGATGATTCAAGAACAAATATCAAGAAGACACAGAACAATAAGTAGGTGAAAGATATGATGGTTATAATGAGAGAAGATTTTGGAAGATTATAGAAGTTGTGAGTTTCAAGAATAATCAATAAGTAGTAATGAGTGCCTTTTAAACTACCTGGTCACATCAAACTTGACCGAGAACACTTAATTACCGCAAACATATGGCCGAGAACCAAGTACTAAAAGTAGGGAACTCACAAAATTGAGTTTTCTGGGCCAAAATGATCTGGCCGAGAACAAAGAAGAGCCAAGAACACCATTAACACAAACAACTTGGGCCAGAGCTGACAGGACCGAGAACACATAGATTATGGACACACTTTGCCCAACTGAATGGCCCATAACATTTTGCAACCGTCAAATAAAAAACAGATCCCGATTCATGTGAAAATGATTTCTTATGACATTTGTTTCGACACGAGTAAACATGAGGTAAAAATTTAAAAATTAAAAATTAAAAATAAAATATAATTAGAATAAAAACTAAACAAAAACAAAAATGATTTACCTATCTGGCCTTCAGTAGAATTAACATACTTTGGGATCAAATTTCAGCTATTTTAAAATAAACAACACCTTTTTATGAAAAGATCTGAACATGAAATCATATTGATTAAGATACTTTCACAATGATTCATTTTCAGCATTATTGTGACATAGTGAGAAGGTTCCTAGCAGGTAATTTTCATGATTTTCATTGCGCCAGTGATATGATTAGATTCAATTAGGCATAAAGCTTACATGGACATCACTAATAGACCTATGATGCCCCTTATCTATTCTCAAGGCGTATTTGGCTTTCCCCAGATCACCCCAATTTGACTCCAACCCCCTAGTACTTAATCAAAATATTTTTCTCTATACAAAATGATTTTAAGCTTTAAGGTTGAACGTTGGACTTACATGCCATCCGGACTTACAAGCCTTACATTCAGGATGTTTAGGACTTATTTGTATGCCCCACCCCTGTAGTTCCCTCGGACCCCTTTAAGCTTTTGGAAAACAATTTGAATGACAATAATTTTCATATATATATATAAAATATTATATAATTTTTTTTATTTTTTTTTATACTTCAAATGAAATATAATATTTTTGGCGATCAAGACACTAACGGGCTCGTGTATGACTGAGTAATTGCTTTTCTGCCTATAATTCGGAGAGATGTATCTAGGGACATGCAAACATCTTCAAAATGACTCTCCATAATAAATTTAGCATATTTAGCTTATATCACTTCAAACTTTTAGTTATCATGGAAAGCTACCATACACATCAATGACTAATCAAAAAGCCTTTTTAGCCTAATAACTTCACACGTTAGGCACACAAAATCAATTTTTCTATCATTTCTCAAAGGTTAGATCAATTTTCATTTGAAAATATTTTAAGCTTCTAAAAAGCTTTTAGCTGAATAATAATATCACCTCCCAGATGATAACCCCAAAGTCGATTTAAATTCAATCACCCCAGTTACCTTCAGTTTTCAGGTGAATGGATATCCTATGTGTCTACAGGTAGACGATAGGACCAAACACATAATAAAATGTGTCCCTCAAACTTTAGGCGGCCGACATAACTTTCGGTGAGAGAACTCAAAACGATAGTTGAACCAAAAATAATTAAAAATTTTTATGTATTTTAGAAGCCCCGGTCACTTTCAGTCTTAAGGTTAATGGTTATCCCGTGAGTCAAAAATTGATGACGGAACCAAACATATGAAATATGTCTGTTGAGCTTGAGTAGCCGGCATGATTTTAAGCAAAGGAACAAAAAAAAAAATTTTAAAGTTAATTGGACACACACACACTCTTTTTGTATTTTTCCTTTTTCTCCCCCTAAATTTCTACAGAAATTATGACACGAAGAAAAACTTATGTACACAATTTAAACCTCAAAAATACTCAGTCATCAAAATGCAGCATCTTAAGAAATCCCACAAGAACATTAAATCTGGCTATTCCGACCATTTTTGTAAATAGGTCCGCCACATTATTATCAGTGTGGACCTGTTCAAGATGAATCAGTTTCCGGTCATAACAGACACGAATATAATGGACTTTGATGTCAATGTGCTTGGTTTTGGAGTGCTGAACGGGATTTTTAACAATTGCAATAGCAGCATCATTATCACAAAAAATGGGAGTGTTAAGAAATTCCAAACCGTAGTCCAGCAATTGATGTTGCATCCAAATAACCTGTGAACAGCAAGCTGACGCAGCAACATACTCCGCCTCGGCAGTCGAAGTAGACACCGTTTGTTGTTTCTTACACTACCATGAAATGAGACGATCTCCTAAAAACTGGCAGCCGGCAGATGTGGATTTCCTGTCAAATTCTGAGTTTTTGGGATACCAAAGACCTAACTTCGGTTGTCCCTTCAGATATCTAAAAATATGTTTAACAGCAATTAAATGAGAGAGTTTAGGATTAGCCTGGAAACGAGCACATTGACAGACTGCAAACATGATGTGGGGACGACTGGCGGTGAGATACATCAGAGACCCGATCATCGATCGATAGTACGTTTGATCTACGGGACTCCCTTCAGGATCAGACGACAGAAGAGGCCTTTCTGCCATTGGAGTGGCGGCACTCTTGGAATCTTGAAATTCAAATTTTGCAAGCATATCTTCAACGTACTTTCCTTGATGTAGCAAAATTCCCGTCGAGCTCTGACGAACCTGTAATCCTAGAAATGTTGTCATCTCTCCCAACGAGCTCATCTCAAATCTCTTCTTCATAACCTCTTCAAATTCTGAACACAGCTCAGCACTGGTAGACCCGAAGATAATATCATCCACATAAATTTGAACCAGAATCAAATCTTTCCCGACGGTTTTAAGGAACAGAGTTTGATCAATGGTCCCCCTTGTATAGCCATGACCCAGAAGATGTGCCGTCAACGTAGCATACCACACCCGAGGAGCTTGGTGAAGACCGTACAATGCTTTATCCAATTTGTAGACATAATCAGGATTCTTAGAGTCTACAAACCCCGGTGGCTGATCCAAGTAAATCTCTTCCTTAACTTCGCCATACAGAAACGCGGTCTTAACATCCATCTGATATACCGTGAAACCCATGAAAGACGCATAAGCCAGAAAAATCCGAATGGCCTCAAGTCTAGCTACAGGAGCATATACTTCGGTGTAGTCTAAACCTTCAACCTGACGAAAACCACGAACAACTAACCGTGCCTTGTTTCTAACAATAACTCTCGTGTCATCTTGCTTGTTTCGGAAAACCCATCTCGTATCTAGTGCTTTCTTTCCCTCTGGCAGTTCAACTAACCTCCACACTTTCAATTTATCGAATTGATTCAACTCTTCGTGCATGGCATCCACCCAACTTGGTTCTAGAAGAGCCATTTCCACCGACTTCAGCTCAATCACAGAGATGAAATAAGAAAACAAAAAAATGTTTATGTGTCCTGTCTGACTTCTGGTGGACACACCTGTCTCAAGAGGGCCGATAACATTCTCAATAGGATGATTTCGTTGAGTTCTTGTCGGAATCGGCTGTTCGGGAACATCTCCAGTAGGAGATAAGTTTGATAAATTTTCATCAACTTCAGTGAGGGGATTCTTCCATCCAGAAGCCGCCGTACTGTGTGAGTACGAAGTGCTGGCAACGTATTCATTTGGAATGACATCGGGAAACAAGGTGCTCCCGAAGATTTGACGAATAGGACTCTCCCTCTCAACTGTTGAAGCATTTTCTGAAGAGTTTGGAGAATACACAGTTTTCGTAACTTCTTTCGGTTGACTGACGGACGCGGGTGGGTTGCATCAAGTGGTTCTGTGACATCATCATCCAGAAGAGGAGAGATGTGAGATACTGCATGTGGGTCTTCTTTCTCATTATCTACTGTAGCACCACCTGAAGTTTCTGTTGACCGGAAACACATTGAAAGTTTAAAGAGTTCACTGTAATCGAATAACCAGTCTGGACAAACACGAGCATCAGTCTCGTTTTCTTCCAACCAACAAACATCATAGGATTCTAGAATCTGTTTAGTTGACTTATTGTAGACTCTGTAGGCGGTGTGACCAGCATACCCAACAAAATAACAATCATCAGCTTTGGCCCCAAACTTCGGAGTAGACTCAAGATTCAGTAGAGTACACGGACAACCAAAAGCTCTGAAGTGTGCAACAGTAGGCTTATGACCATATACGATCTCATATGGAGTTTTCATTTGTGATTTGTTAATCATCACCCGATTCTGAACGTAACAGGCTGTGTTGATGGCTTCTGCCCAGAAGAATAATGGCAGTTTAGAATCACACAGCATGGTCCTTGCCGCCTCGATAAGAGTCATGTTTCTCCTTTCGGCCACACCATTCTGCTGAGGTGTCCGAGCTGAACTGTATTGACGGAGCACCCCCCTTTCTGAGCAAAAAAAATTCAATGATGCATTCTTGAATTCCGTACCATTGTCACAACGAATTCCTTTCAGTTTCAGATTCAGCTGATTTTCCATAAGCACCACAAATCTCTTGATCAGTTCTGCAGTTTCACTCTTATTTGACAAGAAAAATACCCAGGTAAACATCAGTAATAACGAGACAATAAGAGCTGCGAGAAATACTCAAAACATGAACTGGACCAAAAAGGTCCATATGCAATAATTGAAAAACTGATGAAATGGTATTAATCAATTTTGGCTTATGAGTTTTTCGATGATTTTTACCCAAAGCACAAGCCACACATTTTTCAATAGTAACAAAATCTTTAACGGGTAATCCACGTACCAAATCATTCTTAGCAAGACGATTCAGATTTTTCGTATTAGCATGACCAAGACGACGATGCCAAAGTATGGCATTATGTTCAGACACTTTTGAAAACAAACAGGTTATTTCATCAGGAACATTTTTGTTCATGTCAATCACGTAAGCATTATCTTTTCTTTGTGATCGAACAAGAATCCAGTCTTCTGGTATAATGATACCAGGTTTCAAAATCAAGCACTCTTTCTTAGTAAAATGAGTTGAAAACCCTTTATCACATATTTGTGACACGCTCAACAAACTGTGCTTTAGCTCTGGAACAAAATTAACATTTTTGAATTTTAGAACACCGTTACTTACAGTACCCTTCTGCGTGATCTTCCCTTTTTCTCCACCCGCAAAAGACACATACCCACCATTAAAAATTTGAATTTCGTGTAGCTAGGAAATGTCTCCTGTCATGTGCCTGGAACAGCAACTATCAACATACCAAGGTCTGATGATATTCCTCCATAGCTGCTCCTGCACGAAGTGCGGGATTAATTAGACTTTGGCACCTAGTCCATAGTAACACTGGGTACACCTGACTCATCTACACTTGTTACGGGCTGCTATGACATATTTTCTCGATTATCTAAATTGGAAGAAGAAACCTTCTTTACCAGAGACTTAGGCATCAATTTATGTTTACCATTGTAAGATTTACTGTTGTTTGTACGAATGGATGGTTCAGTCTCTGGTTTGCGTGTAGAGGGAACAGACGAATTTGTTCTCCCGACAGGCCGTGATTTAGAAATCGAGTTAGTTTTTTAAGTCGAATCATGGTTTCTATCACTTCTACTAAACATGTTAGGCTTGGTCTGATGAGGACTAAACCTACCAGTTTTGTTCTTGTTCCAATCACCGTCAGAGGGATTTGCCTTATGATGCCCGAAATTTCGTCGATAGGTATCACGAGACATATTCCTCTGATAAAATCCATAGTAAGGAACATATGGACGATGTGGATAGTTTCTAGCAATATGACCAGGAATCCCACAATTATAACAAGTTTGACGTTTTATATAAAAATCATTGTGGTGAACCTTTTGTCTTGACCTATTGTGTGGGTCAGGTCGCTTAGCTTGATGTTTACCTTTAGACATGTTGTTCGATTCGACACCCTTTTGTTTATTTGAGCATCCCTCTTTAATGAACTTGGGTGGTGAGTAGTTTTTAGCAAATTTTTTATTTTTATTTTTCTTATTAAAAACCACATCATCAGATTTCACAGTTTTAACAGAATTAACCACACAATTGTCTTTGCTCTTAAAGCCAGAGCCCACACAAACAGTCGAACTAATAGAATTCAAAACAGGCAGTTTTAAAGAAACATCAGAATTAATGTCTTTATTAAACGAAACACAAGAGTCATCATCTTCATCAGTCCATTCCTCAACAATTACTTTCTCTGCACATGAAGCAAACACGTTAGAATCATTCACTCCTGAAGTGGATACATTTGTATTCACAGGATCAGACTTGTCATTCTTATCTTGTTTACCGTACTTCATGCCCTGTACCTTTTCTTCCTGTTCTTTGGTGACAGGAAGTCGAACATAGTTGTCATTGTAAGGTGGGGGTACCCGACTATATCCTATGCCCTCAACTTCGTTTTCCTTCCACCATAACTGATTGTCAATCATTGAACTAACTACTTTACTGGAACCCTCGAATTTTTTGAAATCAAGTTCAGCTCTTTCAAATTTAGCATTTAAATTCAAAAAACTCTATTTTGGAGGCTTCCAGTTTAGCGGTTAAGTCAGAAATTTCCTGCTTGGCATCTAGGTGGTGACAACACTTTATGCTGAATTCAGATTTAAGCTTAGAAAAATCCTTTTGATTTGCTTCTATTTTATATAAGAAAGCTTTTTCATTTTTCTGAAGTTTAAAATTTTCAGATTTCACTCTTTCCATATCTCTAATCAAGTTATCATTGTGGAGTTTATATAAACTAATTTTATCAACACAATCCTGAGAACATGGTTGAAAGCTTACCTCAGATGAGCGGGGAGGAGTGAAGGCCATGAATGCGAATTGAAGTTCCTTGATTTGCTCCTCAGCAGCATTTTCTTCCTCAGCATCCTCAACGTGAGCATAATTCGCGGTCTGATTGCCAATGTTGAGAGTAGCCATCTGATCATCCCAGGAAAATTATTGAGCAGCCAAACCTCTTTCACCATTTCCCGAAGTACCCCCAACTTCTCCTCTAGCATTTCCCACTGGAACCAGCGCCCTCTCCGTGTTTCCTTCCTTTGCTGGGTTGGTACATTCACGAGCAAAGTGACCCGGCTCGTGACAGTTGTAACATCTCAGAGTGTCCTTGTTAAAACCCACCTTCTGATTGTTTGGCATATTCCAATTGTTCCTTCCCGTTCTCTTAGTGAATTTCTTGGCCCGAAACACTGCCATGGCGATTTTCCAAGAGATATCCATTTCTTCAACATCATCTGGATGGATTTGATCAAGCTCAGCAGCAACTACAGGTTGAACCAGATCACCAGCTAGAAATGCATTGTAGCGGTTCATGAACCCCGCCATTAAAGCTATGTTCTCTTGAGTTTCTTTCAGGATAGAGGGAATCTGACTGGAGTTCTGACCAGGAGCAACGCCAGATGACAGAGGTTTACCATTATCAGCCGAAGATTGAGCAGATTTAGTGAAAAGTGATGGAGCTGGTTGAGGTGGGATGGAAGAAGATTGGCCCTGAGTGGACTTAAACATTTGGAAGTTTCCTTGAGGTGGAAGTTCCTGAATGGCCTTAAACATTAAGAAGCTGTTTTGTGAGATGAGGGCATTGTTGGAGGCAACGTTGTACCCAGCTGCACTGTAGGAGTTTGCATGGTTTATTGCACGTTGCTTGTCGTCCATGTCACATGCCTTAATAGTAGCCATCATCTCAGAAATAGACATTCTGTTGAGATCTTTTGTCTTCTTGATAACAGCAACATTCATATCCCAACTTTTGGGCAGTGAGTTCACTAACTTGTTGTTTATTTCAGAAGTTTCCAGATAGATGCTTACAGATCTCATCTCAGTCACAAGAGCTATGAACCTTTGAAGTTGAGTTTCCAACGACTCTCCCAAAACATGATTAAACATATTGAATTTCTGTCGCAGCAGGTCATGGCGACTTCTCTTCATGTCTTCGTTTCCTTCAAACACCTCAATTAACGCCTCCCACAACTCCTTAGCAGATTGAAGTTCTCTAAAACCCAGAGCAATCTTAGGTGAGAGTGCCATAGTTAAGGTTGAGAGAGCCTTTTCATCCTCTTCAATTTTAGCAAGATCATCATCATCGTACATAGCAATAGGCTTCATAACAACTTCCGTTGAGTTCTCACGTTGATACGTGATGATTTGGGGTCCCCTAACTATGCTTCTCCAGATTTTTGCATCTTTCATCTTAACATACTTCTCGAATCGAAATTTCCACTCGCTGAACCCCTCATGAGACAGTAGACGAGGCACACGAGTGGTGGTCCCCATTATGGAATCCAGTTCTTGATGGAGTGAAGCATTGGATGACACACTACTGTTAGTTAATTGTTCCATTTTAGTTTAATCAGTCCCAAAAGTAATTTTAAGTCCATAAACACTCTAAAGTCCAATACACAAAGCCCAAATCGGATTGATCAGGCCCAACTAAGTTCACAGTTTGCTTTGACTGAAAACAAGCTTTGACCGAGAACTAAATGCGTTGACAGAGAACAACAAATCTTGACCGAGAACCAAGAATCTTGACCGAGAACACTATTCCTTGGCCGAAAACACTGATTTTAAGCCGAAAACCCTTGTTTAAAGGCCAAGAACTATTAAGTGTAGCCGAGAACACCCAAAACTACCCGAGAACTAGATTTATTGATTAAGATTTGCAACTAACTGAATCCCATGAATTATGGGATTCAAATTTGTTTCCAAATTGACCAAATCTCTAACCAAGAATAAACCCTCTTCTTCTTCTTCGATTAACAACTCGCCGTAAAACAACAAAATCACCAAACGATTAGATATTGAATCCCGTTGATATCACAATAACGAGCCTGAATAGGTCTAAGGCTATTGGTGCGGAAATCCAACACAAGATGATTCAAGAACAAATATCAAGAAGACACAGAACACAAAGGATTGCTTCAAAACACACGTTATTATTAACGTCGGGTGCTTAAGCACTATGCTTACAATACTCGTCTAATACACCAATGATACTAGACGGCCAAAACCACCAATTGAACCAACCACTAAACCCTATACAAAGAGATCTATATATAAGGTAGCCAACATACTAGCCCAACAAAAGCCCAAAGCCCACCGAGATCCATAAGGATCTCGGTTTACATAATACACCCCAAACTAAACCCAAAGTACATGCATAAACCACAAAATATAGCCCAACATGGTCAGTATGTCTGTAGTGTGCCCACTACAGTACATATATGTAAGGATCCAGACACATGTGTATTTTAGTCTGAGTGTTTAATACTACCTTGTATCAAAACGTTTGAGAGGATTTGAACCAACCCTCATGTAAATACTTTCATAGCTCTTTTACGTATGGATAAGAGTCCATAGTTTAAAGAGTAAATATCTTTTCAAAAAGACAGTACATAAACGTATCCACGTCATAAAACATTTCACACTATAAAAAGGTTTGGGCGTATTCACCTTTTGTGATATCAATGTATCTCACTGACAAATGTCTGTTCTTTATCTCGGACCTATAGTACGAGAATAATATTTCATAAATAACTAGATCTATAATCTAGCTTTAGACCTTTAGTCTACTTGCATAATCCTAATCTTAATATTCATTTTATTTATAAAACATATGTTTAACATTATAGGCTACGTTTCTTCTTCATGAAGAAACGTGTATATCAAATTTCTTCTTTCATAAGTAGTATCTTTATAAAATAAAGAAAAATATTTCATCTATATTCTTATCTTATGAAAACTTATATTTCAATCACTTATTTGATCAAGGTATAGACTATACCCCCGACTAGGATCTAAGCCATATATAATAATAATAATAATAATAATAATAATAATAATAATAATAATAATAATAATAATAATAAAATAATAACTTAAGCAGAACCCCTACCTTATGCGGGCATTTTATTTGCTTAAGTTTTGCACGGGCAGTACTTCTACTTCTTTATCAAGTATTGAAACTTAAACTGTCGGGACCTTGCTTCTAGCTCGCTTAATCACTCTACAGATCGTCAGAACTCCAGTTCTTGCACGAATTACGAGAAATCAGGGTCTCGAAACCTCACAATAGTCGGGCACGCCTCCCAAAGTTATGTGTGAGAAAGAAAAGGTGTTTGTGGGGTGAAAATGCTTCAAACCCGTAGCCCCCTTTTATAGGCAAAGTTTTGCCCACCGTTGCCTAGCACGATGGGCCTCTCCATAGGCCATCGCGTAGCGCGACGCCGCAATTCACAAGATCTTGCCACGTGTTGACACGTGGTTGATCCGGTTACTTAACCGGGTCATCGCGTAGCGCGATACCCCCATCCTCTTGGACCATCGCATAGCGCGGCACCCATTTTTCTAAAATCCTGGGAAACACCATCGCGTAGCGCGATGATCAACATGTTCTACCCGTCGCGTAGCGCAATGGGTCTAGGAAATCAAAATTTTTTATTTTCAGCCCCTGGACTTTGTTAACTCGTTACTTCTTAGTTTATCTTCCATAGTTCAAAAATACTAAAGCGGCCCTTATGCGGCTCGTGGCGATGCAAACGTGCGAAGTGCGCATCAAAACGCCACATTACGTCCATCGCCCGAGTCCGTGTCTGTGTCCGAGTCCAAGTCCGTGTCCGCACGCTTGGGCGTCGGGTGCTTCGCACCCTCCGCTAAGACTAGTGAGAGTGGTTAGCCCCATAAGAACATTACCATGGAAAATTCCTTCCTTATAAAGTGATTTCATTTCTTTCCCACTTTCCATGTGGGATAGAGATTTTCTTATTTCATTAACTTAATATGTTCTTGTTTCCCTTTATCTCGTTTGTTCCCATTACTTATCTTAAGAGTATTCTTAGTCCTTTAACTTTATAAACTTGCCAAATTTGAACCAAAATTTGGGTGTTACACAAAAAGGGGTAATATGAGTATTTTTAAAAGTTTGAGAATGCAAGTAGATTTATCATCAAATTTGTTACGAGTTCAGAGTTTTGACTTGAAAATGTCAAACAAATGAAAGCTAGAATTTTAAACGTGATTTAGGTTTCAAATTTATTTTCAATGACATATTTGGAAATAACAAAAAGACTCAGGATTTGGCTAATTGACTATTTTTCCACAACTATTAAAATTTAAGAAAAGACGGCGAACACTTTCGACATGCTACCTCCAGGCTATCAATGTTTCTACCTTTTATTAAATTTGAAACATCTATGTCATCATTGACTTTTTCTCTAATGGTGATTAAAATGTAATGTGTGAAACATGTCATACAAAATTATGTTCAAGTGAAGCAAAACATTTACAAAACGGAACAGGTTAACGCGTTCAAAATTATAAAAATCGTTTTCATGGTGTAGCTGAAATTGGTTCATAACCAAAACTCTTTCAATTATATATATATATGTGTGTGTATGTGTGTGTGTGTGTGTGTGTGATACTGAGAATTAAATTTTCAATAGATGGACCGTTCTCGTGTACGTTTTTTTTTTTGCACTTGTGTTATTATTATTATTATTTTTTATTAAGTTCATTTTTTTTTGAAAAAAATCATTTCACTGATATAAATAAAATTAATTCATGTACACAGAGTATAGATATAAGTATAGATGTAATCATTTTTTTATATATAATATGTACTTATTTGCTTTATTTATAACTTTATTATTTGAATCATCTCGTGTATTACACGGGCTCTAAATCTAGTTAATAATCTAGTTAATAAAGAAACTCTATTTTTAACTCTAACATTATCTCTATAACTCATCGGTATCTCTTTTCTTTCATTATTTTCTTGATCGCCAACTTTTAATCTTTAGTTCTATTAATTTTTTGAGTTAATTATTTAGTCCTTTCACATGTAAAACGGTTAAGATTATCCCTTCATTCTCCTTCATTGATCCCAATGTGTTCCTCATAGGCTCAACAAGACTGTCTCCAGTCCATTGACCCTTTCATGTTTTCAACTTATTGTACCCAACAACAGAAAACTTTACTCGCCACTCACAAGTCTGATACATTGTTCTTACTCTATCAACTTGTTGTTTACGGTTTCGATTACCACCTTGATCGAATTACAAGTCTTGAAATGGATCACGAAAAGCTTCTTAGATGATCCTGCTTAATTTGGTGAGTGAGCTCAAAATGCTTGAGAGAGAGAGAGAGAGAGAGAGAGAGAGCTCAAAACGCTTGAGAAAAGTAGATCATCTACGTTTCAAGACTTCAACAAGTTCACCCAAATACTTATTTATGTCACGCATACTCGAATGAATACTTGAATACAGATACATATTTTTATATGAGGTGTTACAACTGCCCTTCCGGCTAAAAGACAACTTTGCATAGGTGTCAAAATTGTAGAGGTTTAGAGAGTTCTTATCGTTCTCTCAACTCATAAGTTTTTATTAGATTTTCTTTAAAATCAAATCTTTAAAAAAATATCAAATTCCACATTACTAAATTAATACAAGAATTTAAACCCATTAAAATATTTTTTTACGACAAAGTGTGTAATAATAATGTATAATGAAGGAGATACGTTAACTTAAAAATAAAGAAAGGTGTCCCTTTTAATGCTCATATATTCAGGAAGTAAAGACTAAAATTAGAAAGCCTAGTTGGGCTTCCATATTGTCGGTTTATGGCAGGCAATGCAACAAAACTGACTTGTCTTAATGGGGTTACTATTCTAAGTTAGTTTATTTTCCATTTTCTTAACTATATATGCATGTGTTGGACAGTTAGGTCCAGTTTGATTTTTAATTTGTAATATTATAATTAATTACTATTGTTGGTATGGTATTAAGTTATTAACGTGCGGCCGCCTAACAAATAAATATATAGTTTTTGTTAACATGATATAATTATGTTTATTTTCTTATTTCTTTTCCTTAATTTCCCTTAGTAATAAAAATAGTAGTTAGGACTTTAGGTACATGGTTAGGAATATTTATGTTACTACGTAGTGTTTTGAAGGAAAATAAGTGCTTGTTATCATTGGGTTAATTTGTGGTGTGTGCATTCATCTTGCAATTATAGTTAGATTTTGAAATGTTAGAAAAGGGTCTTAACCCTTTTAGAGCATTCTCAGCTCATTCCCTTAAAATATGTAAGGAGTATTTGTAAATTATATGGTATGGTTATGAGTGGTTATGAGTAGAGAAGAGAGAAAATGTTATATGGAAAAGTTAAATTTGAGGATTCACTATTCATACCCTATAGTTTTTTAATATTTTTGAAAAGTGGATATGAGTGGAGGAAAGAGAAAAGATAATGATAAAAGTATAAAAAATATTATTTAATTAAACAGAAAAGAGAAAAAACAGTAATTTATAGTGTAATTATATGATATATATTGATATAGGGTGGGGAATAGGTTTGGGAATGCTCTTAGATTGATTTTTCCTTAGATCTCAACCACATCAAATTTTTATTGTATTTCTCTTTCTTACATTTTCCACTTGTTTACCTTTCTTTTGAAAAAGCATGTTACTATGTTACTATAATTTGGACGTTTTAAGGTATACTTGTGTTTTTTTGCAATTGCAATTTTCTATGATTTAGTAATAAAAAAATCTACAATTTTTAATACGTTATGTAGGGCTTTTAGTCTTTCTTCTTTGACACACCAAATCTAGACGGGCAGTGTTAAAAATCGGGGTTTTCAGTTTGAAACTAAAACCAAGCATATCTCAAATTCAGTTTTCAGTCTTGACTGGAAAATTTTTCAAATTGAAAAGCACTAGACCCTATTCATATTTTACCAAGCTTTGCAAATAAAAACAAGTCCCAATTGGATGAGATATGCATTTTACACACGTGTATTTTAAAAAAGTTTACAATAAGATTATTCATATAGGAGTCCAGAAACAAGATTATTTGCCACAAACTTTTACGTGTTTCGTTCAGATGACCTAAAAGCGTACAATCTCAAATCTAACTTCTATATAATTAGTACTAATCGTGATGCTGTAATTATATACTTAATACGATTTTAAGACGCTATGGTAGAATTCATGGTTTCTCGTTAAAAATTTACGCTGTTTATATGTAATTATGTGTTATTATTGTAACAAGAGTTTTGTTAAATAAGATGTGTAAAGTGCAATATTCTCATTAAAGCTCTCCAATGGCATTAAATTTGGACAAGTGGGTGCAGGCAAGCACATCACCTGAAAATATCTAGGAACCTTGAGAAAGTATGCTTGAAAATATTCTCCACTCGGTCCAAGCATGCTATCTTTGCTTAGTGGGTTAAGTATCAACATTTTTAACTAAACAACTAGTTGTTGATTTTGATTCTAGCTAGTTCTTATTATTCCAAAAACCGGAAACGATGCATTTAAGGCTACCTGCCTGACACAAACTGAAATTTACCTGATCTCGTTGATTAGCAAATTGTTAAGAGGTACCTATAAGTTTGTTTATAATGGATTCTCATCCTAATTAACCTACTTATAGGCTATATTGATTTTTGCACCCCTATCGATCTAAACTGTTATGAAGTGCATACGGACAAGTATTTATGATATCATAATTCGATAATCTATTCCAAGTTTGTTTCTTTCTTATTGAAAAAACCGGGAATGTTGGAACAGTTAAAGTGATTTCTTCAACATTGGGTTTCAGATTTAAAAGAAAAATTATAATAAAGTGGCAGGTAAGCGAGCAACAAGCTACGTCACAACCCTCTTTTGAATAACAAATTCGATTCTACTAAAACGAAGCTTTTGGTTTTAGGAGTCGAAGAATTATTATTCACGACCCACTGAACCCTGGTAAAAAATGCCACATTCTCCAGGGCCAGGAAATCGAATGTATATTTAAACACAAATTGGCGAATTACCATAAAATAATATAATTGACTATATTTGATCATAAACTAGTTGTTATATAAAAAGAAAAAGAAAACATTTGAAAAGGGATATTTTGAATCGACTCATATACACAAATATATTTATGACCCAACACCTATATTCGCCACCTTTTTCTTGAACCTAATCTCTGCAAGAGATGAATATTTGTGGGCAGAGTCAACTCTTATCGGCACAATGAGCCATGATTTAAATAATTTCAAAAGTCAACGCACAAAGTGACATTTTTAAGGTGGACAAGAATCCAAGGGGTGCAAAAATATTATTTAGTTCTCATTCCTACAAGTTACATCACATAGCCTCTTATTACGGGGTTTAGGTGATTGTAGTTTAAGTCATGCAAAAATTTATAAAACCAGATAACTAGGGTATCGTATCCACAAGTAGTATATGAATAGTTGTATATATTTTATTTGTAAAGAAAATGCAAAAGAGGTTTGAATTGATCAAAAACTAAACAAATTGGCAAATCAAAATAAAAACATACAACATGTAAAGAAAGACACGTTAAACTTAAGTGGTTATAAAGATGAGAACACGTAATGGATTCTAGTTTTCGGTTAGGTTACTAAGTAGCAAGACTTGTTCGTTAACAATAATGTTTAATCGGCTACATAGACATATTGAATATTGATCCTACAACTAACCTAGAACGTGATCCATTTCCTTACACACCAACCATCTGATCATGAACTAGCTTGGGTGCACATAGACGATGTGGTGGCATACTATAAAGTATAAACCTTATGTTGAATCAATATAAAATCAATCACACCTATACGAATACAAATAACATGCCTATGATGAACACCCATTTAAATGCTTAAACATAATTATCGTTTAAAGTATGATTGCAACTTGCTAACTAGATGTTTGATATAACATTTGAATAGTTATATAGACAGCATAAATTAATTGGGTGACTAACTTAGGGCACTAGTAAGTAGATTCCTACAAATTTTCTTTTCCGTAATTACGCTAAGTTGAATTAATAGTTGCATGATATACTACTATAACCCATCCGACGATTAACACAACCAAACAATATCATAAAATACATATGAACTGAAGTGTAACAGTTCATAAAAATTAAAGCTTCTGGTTCAATACTACACATTAAAGCTAAATAAAAATTACTCATTTTATTACCTTAATTTGCCGACTTCCAAAGCCCACGTGACCTCCTAAGTGAGGTGCGCAAAAACCTAAATCCAGAACCAGACTCGAAAAAAAAACCCGAAACCAGTTTTTATATACCCGGGTTTTAAATACTCGAACCCGTACCCAACCGTACCCATAGGGTACGAATAGATAATGCATATCAGTACCAAAACCGGTACCCGGAACCAGATTCGATTTGTACCTGGTAATATCCGAAAATCGGAACCGGTTCCATACCCGGAACCGGGTTTTTCAAATGTCCGATCCATACCTGAAATTACATGGAAAATACCCAAAAGTAGTCCAGCCTATTAAAAAACCCAATCTATGCTAAAATATATCCGGGAAAAAAACCCGAAAATAGAGGTTTTTCAATACCCAGAAATAGGGTATTCAAATACCTGATTTTAGAATACCCGATTCTATACCTGACCCGAATCCCATGCATAGGATATGATGTTTAGAGACAATACCAATACCCGAACCCGGTTTTATAACCAGAACCGGGTATTAGAAAAACTCGAGTTGTGCACCTCTAGTCCTAACTCCTAAGTCCTGACCGAGTGATTGAGCGATCAGCCCACAAACCAATTCAACAGCCCATTTTGTTGCATCAACATTCTTTTTCATGATACAAAAATATATAAATCGTAACTAAATAGCAAATAATGTTAACTAAAAGTAAATATATGCATACAATAATAGTGAAATAGACAATCGAAATATACGTATTTGAAATAGACAAACGAATTATAAGTATGTATAATTTATATGTATATGGATGTGAATATATCTAGAGATTTAGCAGCAGCAGCAACAACATATACTTACGAAATATATCATATGTTTCTTTATCTATACTTCGGGTCGCGCAACCAAATAATCATGAAATTAACCACTATTTAATGTTTTACTTAATTTATATCATTTCCTAGAGTTAGGTTCAAATAAGAAGTTGGATTTTCCTAAGAAGGCTAGGAAGGAGGGTATTTTAGTCTAATATTTTAATATCAAAACCCACTTAAATTAATTTCAAAAACCCACTTACATAAAACTCAATTACATCTTCACTCATCTCTTACAACCACCACCACTCCACCGCCCACCGTCACCACAACCGTCACCCACCGCCACCACCTCGCCGGAAAAGTCCGAAAAAACACAATGATAAAAACACAATAAAAAACACAATTGTATGACACAATGTAAATAACACAATGGAAAAAACACAATGAAAAATACTATTATATAACACAATTTTGTAAAACACAATTTGTAAAAAACCCACTATTTTTTTTTTTATTTTTATATTACAATATGGTACTCATATAAAAGATAAAAAGACACTCGTTATTATGGTGAATTTGTTTTTCAATAAAAACGTCGTAAAAAAGTTATGGACGTTTTAAAATGATGTGGGAATTTGGCATGTGCCTTGCATGTGGAAAGAGAAAGTCAACAAATGTGTTATTACTTTTATGTCCTTTACCTTGTATTCACACTTGATTTCCCCATAAACTAATCTCAACCCTCCATATTCAAAATTAATGGACAAGATTACTTCTTATCCTTCCTACAAAAAGTATACTTTCTATTATAACCTAACCCTCATTTCCTATATCCGCATTTTATCAAGTTTGGTTCTCAGTAATTTCCATATGGTTTTGAAATATAAGGTACACAATTTACTATATTTTTTGTTTTATGATTATCAAATATTGATGTAAAAGATTATCTTGTTCTTATTGTATCCTCTCCAATAGGTGCGTTGTGGGTTGGGTACAGGCAGTGCCACAGTGTTGTAGAAATGGCTAGTCGGATGGTATGGTGGAGACTAACAATTAATCGGGATTAATCAAGGTTAGTCAGGATTAATGGGATCAGACTTTAATGTATAATTTTCAGTTTTATTTTTATATACATGCACCACACATTTTTATATGTACAGTTCAGTTTTATATATACACATATACATTTTGGCCGGAATCTCATTGAAAACCGTTAAATATTACTGGAATCTCGTCGGAAACCGTCGATTTTAGTCAGAACCCCACCAGAAAATGCCGACTAAGTCCGATTAATCACGAATTTGGCCGGATTTGACAATTGACAGATTAATTAGCCGACTAGCCCAAAACTAATCAATGGGGTCGGGACTAGTGATTAATCGAGGATTAATTGACGCCTGGTTAAGATTTTTACAACACTGGGTACATGTTAGAATGGATGTGCGTGGGTCGTATTTGGGGTCAAACAAAAGCAAAAATCGTTTTTTGGGAGTTAGAAATGTATGAATGTATCAGTTCAAGGTCACATGTTTTGCATAAACTTTTTCTAGTTTAGTTAGTTTTTTATTATTACGATTATTATATACAAGGTTGATCATGTACAAGTAGAGGTGTACGAAACCAGTTTTTTACAAAACCGAACCAGTTTGGTTAAAGCCTGGTCAAAACCGGTTTAATTGAAACCAGTTTAGGAGCAAGAGAGGTCGACCTGGTCCAAGTCAGTCCGGTTCTGTTTAGAACAGGTTTTAACCGGTTCTCCTCAAACTGGTTTGGTTGTTCAAAAGGGAACCAGCACCAAAACTGACGGTTTGGGTCGGTTCATGAACCGGTTTGGATGAAACCGGTTTTCTTATCAAACCTGTTATGGTCGGTTTGCCATGAACCGGTCTCAAACCAGTGTGTGTGTGTGTTTTTTTTTCTACACCCTTTGTACAAGAAGTGGCTGGGCTCTTGTCTTGTGGGCTGATCAAGGTTAACAAGAAGTTGTGCTATAGACTAGTTGAATAGAATAAGGCCCAATTGGGTTGTTATCAAGCTCTATGAAGTTTAAATGGAATAACCCGGAAAAAGCCAATTTTAAATGTCAATAAAAACTAAACACATAATATTTTCATTCTTTCATTTCAGAACTTTACATTTGGGATTACATGAATCTCAATCAAGTCAAGAGAAACCAAAATCAAAAAGAAAAAAGACATAGAAAAACATAAAACTATAGCACACAATACTCAAGAAACCACATCTAAAGTAAACTTATGTCATATATATGTTCAATGAAACATTCTTTGTGGATATGTTCCAAGCATTTGAAAAACTAGTATTTGAGTTTATTTATATCTTCATCAACACATCCTCTTATAGCTCATAAGTCATTCCAACCTTCAACAACTTTTTATGAGGAACATCAAACACACTATAACTTTGCCTCAAGTTTTTCTTCATGAAATTATAAGCGTAATTGATCAAGAACCTTTTCCCAATAGAAGACCCTTCCCTTGACACAATCTCGTGCTCTCCCACCAAATGCACAACTCCAGATCGCCAAGCCTTGTCTAGTTTCACTACATCTTCATCTGCTACACGACTTTGTTGCGGTTCAGTTCCATAATCATATTGGATGTAATCTTTCAAGCGTTCGATCAAAATCTTCTCAAATGACTCTTTTTCATTGCGTACATCTGTGTACCCATACCTGACCACACACCTAAAAACATACAACTCATTTGGCTTTACTCTTCTAAACAAGAATCGCTCTTCTGGTGCCACCCTACTAACTGGCAACGACTTGATGGAAACGAACACTATAACCGAATGTAAAGCAGGCACGTTATCAACATAGTGTTTAAAGATTGGCGGAATACCATGTGCAAGTTCTGAATAGAAAATAGCAAGTCCGCCCATGTGACTAATGCTTGTGTCCGTAACAATGTCTTTTATGGCTTCACGTGACACTTTGTGGTCAAGTTCATAGTTGTATTTCGCTCGGTAAACATAGTTCCAAGTGCACATTATGAACATTAGCACGAGAGCAAATGAAAACGGCAGGTACCCACCTTTGCTGAATTTATAAAGAACTGCGCTTAAGTAGAGATATTCCGTGGAGCTAATCACAAGCACATATAACATCACAAGAATTATATTGGTTTTCCATATAACAAGCATGATCACCACCAAAAATCCAGATGTTAGCGTCTCAGCATATATCACCGCGATTCCTTCATAGATTTGGAGACAAAATTAGTAAGGGTTCAACATATTAGTAAACACCAGAATAATTATAAACTATGATAACACTAGAAAATTGTGTATTCATTATGACCAAAAAAAACCTTCAAGAGTAATCCATTTTGCGATCCCTGTGCGACCGAGAGTTATTTTGTAACATATTTTAACTGCTACAATCTCGGTCGCAATTTCTATCCCAAATGCCCAGTTTTCTAGTAATGCAAACACGCATAACATATTTGACAATTACTTGTTTTTCTTTTAAATAAATGTGTAGATCGAACTCTTACCGTAAGCATTGCCAATCTTTTCAGTAGTTCGAAAGGTAGCAGTAACTAAAACACAACCAATCATAAGAAGATAATTCATTTCTGGTATGTAAACTTGTCCTTCATACTTGTCCGAAGTATGCACAACTTGAACTCGAGGAAAACATCCTAACGAAAGAGACTGTTTGATGATGGAAAAAGTCCCCGATATCATAGCCTGACTTGCTATAATTGCCGCCATCACAGCCACCACAAACACGGGCCAGTACAAGGCACTTGGAAGCGACTTATAAAATGTGTCCGCAACATGGTTGCTATTCTTTCTTAGCCAAGACGCCTGACCACTATAGGCTGTGATTATAGCCGGATAAACCACACAACCCATGCTTATTTGAATAGATTTGACCGTAAAATGTCCAAGATCAGCAAACATAGCCTCGGTTCCTATTACAATCCAACCAAATATTATATAATCTAAAAGTCTAAAACCGTAAAAAAAAAAAAAACCATTTTGACCAAGTTGTACCTGTAATGGCAAGAACTACTCCACCGAGCGAAATCCATGCTTCTTTTCCATTTCGTTTGAAATAATCAATAATGTATTTGGGGTTTATGGCTTTAGCGACTGAAGGGTCAAACTTGATGAAATTATAGACACCAATACCAGCAATGAGCGAGAACCAAACACAAATGATGGGTGCAAAAGCGTAGCCAACTCTATCAGTTCCAAATCTTTGGACCATGAATAAAGTTATCAAGATCAAGACTGATATTATGACAATCCTTCCTGCATTGATCCATTTCCAAGACGTTAAAAAAATTGTGTTATGTCTATTTTTACTTTTTTTGTATAATTATATATACATCGAGTTGAGTTAAAATAGTTTTATTCAACACCTCAAACCTAGCTCGAAATCGACTTTTAATCAAGTCGGCTCGGCTTGGCTGGGGTGTTCAAACAATCTGAGTTTAAGCTTAACGCCGACTTGAATGAATTCATTTTTACTCTTTAAGTTAAACCCTAGTTTTGGTGTTATAATGCTAGTTTTTTATTTCTTTAATTCACTGATTTAGTTGCTTGTCTAAATAATTTGTCAAAACAGCTTGGCAAGGTTCATACATTATGTATTGTGTCTTAGTTTAAATATGCTATGCATTAGGTAGCATAATTTGTATGTTTTTAATCTTGAAATGTTCATCACTAAATTTAGTTTTACATGTTATTAAAGGTTTATTTTTTATATATAAATTGTAAAATATATTTTAACAACAAGAAATCAATTATTGTGACCCGAGACATAAGCAATTATCATGTTGGGTTAGGGAATGTTCAAATAACTCAAAGCTCGCTAAGAAATACCGATCGAAGTTGACTCGGTTGTAATCAAACCAGCACGGCTCAACTTGGTTTGTAAATAATCATAGTTCAACTTTTAATATTGGCTTGGATTATATTTAAATGATTATAAAACCTAAGAAATCTATTAAATATTCTTGTTAAGTTTTTTTTATAATAGATGTTAAATCTTATTTTATTGAGAAAGACTTTCTGTTTGGATTATATTTAAATGATTATTTAATACTGAGTAATAATAATAATAATAATAATTACACATGGTGTAAGAGTTCATTTGAGTCTGACGATTTATTTTTTTATTACTTGCTATCGTAATAATCGCTTCTGTCAAATCAAAAGGGTGACACAAAATATAACCAATTTGACCCAAAAGATCGGAAAATTCATTGCATGTTCATTATTTAACAATCTTTTTGAATAATTTAGCAAAATAGACCTTATTTTTCACTATGCTTCATTTCTTGAAATCATGTTTGGTAACCATATTATGTGTCTGAATGTATAAGAAAAGACAGAGTTGGGTTTAATGTTTTTAAATTTACCTTCTGTCATGGAATCGGTTGCTTCCTTAAGTCCTGATACTGCGGATAATACTATATAGAGAAGTAGATACATACGTTAGAAGTGATTGAAATTGATGCTTGTGTATGAGAACAATAACAAAGAGTAAAGGTAATCACCGGATATGGAAGGAGTGAGGATGCCATCACCAACGACCATAGAAGTCCCGAGCATAGCAACAAAAAGTAGTGCAGACTTTGCAAAGTTGCTTTGCTCGAGAATGTTCTTGACCTTTGATGATATCGTGTTACGATTGTTTGGCAACTCAAGTTGATAATTTGAGACCTCTCTATCCTCTGGTTGCTCGCTTGGGATTAAACCTACCTTTGCATATCGACACAATTTCGAATACAACGCAAAAGTACCACCTGTTATATATAAAAAAGAAACTCATTAAAAGCTAGTGATTAACAAGAAAATATGATTGTTACAAAAACAAGATACGCCACAACAATTTAGCAAGTTTATGTAATTTTCTAGTGGGAAGAAATTGAGTTATACTTCGCAATTAAGTATTTTTATACGTGTCCAGATTATATCACTAATGATACGGTTTTTTATAAGTACAAGAAAATTAATACATAGAATTTATATATTTTTTATTAAAAGTGATGAATAATATAGAAAAAGAATGCATATTATTTTAAATATTTTTTCTCTTGTACATATTTTAATCATTTAAGGATCGAGTGCATGCATTATGTTACAAATTAATGAACCAAAAATCATTAGAAACTAATTATTTTCCTAGGTTTTCGCATAGTCAACGCGTTATTACGAAATACTCGTTATAAAATATTATGACACACAAAATCAGTTACCACCAGTGTAGATCTAACCTTATTTCATCGAATCTTGGAATAAAATATTATTTTAGTTACTATCATCTATATTTTATTTGAATTCAAACAAATATAACCCCGACTACTCAGGATAACCCAATGACATAAGGTAATCTTATACACTCGTAGTCACAGACAGCGTATGATAGCTCAAGTCCATTATCTTCTGTTTTAAGAAAAACCCACAATTCAAAAGCTCACTACAGTAAAACCTAATTGAAATCAGATTCGAATTTGAAACTTAGCTGTCTTTAGCTCAAGTCTTCACTTCCCACTATCATCCCTCTTATTTATTCATTTCATAATTATTTGTAACTAAATATTTAACCCAAAATTCATCACTAAAAGTTAAGTGCATGCCAAAAATAAAGAGTTAATTACCATAACAAAAAGTTAAGTGGATATACCGATAATAGTCATAATATACTTGTGATATAATATTTTCTATCCAAATAAATGCTTTGATATTGTCAACAAAAACATGGAATTAATCGTTAAATGAGAAAAAAAACGCCTACCGTCACCGTTATCATTGGCATGCAAAACGATTGTCACGTACTTAATAACCGGAATTAGGGTTATGGTGTAGAAGATCAAAGACAAAACTCCCAAGATGTCGTCCGGGTGCTTGATCCCGTTAATAAACGTGCTTGAGTAAACATACAATGGTGATGTCCCAATATCACCGTACACGACCCCGATACTTTGGAAGGCAAGTCGAAGGATCACTCCCCAGTCCTTACAATTACACAAAAAATTCATTTTCAGTAATATAATAATATGCAAGAAATAGTGACAAAATGTTTATAAAATCAAGAAAAATAAAATCAAGAAAATATCCATCAGGATCGAAAATCTCATATTAAATGTTTAATTAATATCATCAAACCCGTCCTGTTTATATATATTAGACACTATTTTCAACCAATTACATAGCAACATGTTTTAAAAATGTGGTCGAACCAACCGGTTTTTTAAGAACCAACAAAAATTTGTAATTAATTACATATTCATATTGAGTTTGGTGAGGACCGACAAAATTTTTGGTGAGTCCAGAACAAATTTTTCATAATTAAGTTTCGAGTAAATTTATGTGAGGACCAATGATATATGTTGTGAGTCCCTACCAGATTTATGTGTGTCCCAACCTTGTGAGTCTGACAGATTTCGTTGTTATAAGACGTGAAAATATGCAATTGAAATGTAAAAGTGGTCGGGTCCGCCGGATTAGTAATGGACATATAGGGTTTCTTTCTTTCTTTTTTGGAGGTGGATACTCGTGATGTATACGAGTAAAAAAAAAGTTATTAACGTATGCTAACCTTGGTATTATGGTGACCGTGGTGACCGCCGATTTTAGCCGACTCAATATCTAACGAATCGTGACGCTTCAAGCCGGT
The DNA here is from genome assembly GCF_021521415.1 of Bidens hawaiensis. Taxonomy (NCBI): domain Eukaryota; kingdom Viridiplantae; phylum Streptophyta; class Magnoliopsida; order Asterales; family Asteraceae; genus Bidens; species Bidens hawaiensis. The sequence continues at coordinate 135,258 of NW_027492133.1, read as the reverse complement.
ATATTCAGGAAGTAGATGATCAGGTGTTTGTTCCAAATGGATTTGTTCATTGTTATCTTCAACTTCTTCCTCTATGTTAACGGCGTTAGAGTTTCGTTTGCTGCCGCCAGGCGTGGAGGCGTTGGACTGTCGTCGGCTGCCGGCGGGGGTATGCATGGCTAAGGGTTCCGGCTTAGAATGGAATGAAGTAGGAGAAAACTATGGTGGTTATATAGGGGTTTATGAGACTATGAGAGTTCACTTCCAAGCTGGAAATTAAAAGAGAAGATATTAATTAATATAGTATTTAATTTAATTTATTGTGTCACACACCTTAAATATCATGTGACATTAAGTTAACTTTCCAAATTTCAATATGCTTTATATCTTGAAGATGAGATCGACCAACATTTTAGTAACTCAGTTTACGCGTTAACTATTTTCTGATAAAATAAATATATAAAGGAAAATTGGATGTAAAGAAAATAATATTGAAACTATTGGGAATGGCAGCCCTAATTAATAAAATATCTACTCACGGTTTATTTTTTAAAATATTTGCTCTCAACGATCAGCGACTAACATAATTTTAGCGTTGTTAGTCGTCGGTTTCCGGGAAAAGTTGGGTAGAAAACTCAACCTGAAACCACCACACCGCTGACCACCACCACCTGAAGACCACCACGCCAAGAACAACCACCACTAACACCCATCACCTGAACACCACCACTAATTGACTCGCCATTAACCAATCACCACCACTTTAGCACCACCAACTTACTCCGATGATGGTTCTAGGGATCTGACGACCTCAACAACTTGGACTTTTACTAGAAAAATGTCCCTAAAGATCTGATTTAAGGTTAAAAAGAGATTCAGGAAGAGAATGTCGAGTTTTCCGGCGACCGACGACTGACTGGGTTAGGTTTTGTTAGTCGCGGATTGTTACGAGCAAATATGTTCAAAGATGGGATCATCATAAGACAATTTTTTAGTTGAGACTCTTATTTAGTGTTAATAGTTGGGATTTAAATCTAGTTTTCCATATGTAAATAAAATCATTTGGTTTGTTGGTCGAAATCAAAAACCAAAAGTCAATTTACGGTTCGATTTTGAACCATCTAAATTCAGTTCGGTCCGGATTCAACTTCAACCATAAAAATCATCAAGTTGAAAACCGGTTTTATATAATAGTTTAAGGATTCGTTAAATAAATCAGATTTGTTTCGGCTACCATTTTTTTATCAGTTCATATAAATTACTGATATTGATTTATTATCAATAATGAATAATTTTATATATACCTTTACAAAAGTTGAAAATATCAGGATATATATAATTTCCTAAGTTTGCTACTTAACACACTACACGTAGCAATCTATACATAGCCACCATAATTAAAACTCTAATTACAATTATATAGTTGTTTTTTTGTTAATTATTGATATTAAAATATTATATTGTTAGATTAGATAATTTAGCATGCGTCCTAGGACTTGTTCGTTAACATCACATAGTTAAAGTATTAAAATTCCTAATTACTCAAATGAGAGTTTTAAATGATTATATTATGAATTATTGCATTTTTGTCAACGTTTGATTTTCTACTCCATTTGTGTTAGCTTTATATTTTTTTAAACGGAAAAGATTTTTGTTGATCACCAAAGTCTTACAAGAAACTAGACGAAAAAATAAAAAAAGACATTGGTTTAAATCAAATTACGATGTTGAATGAATATCAATTATGCCAACAAAGTGTTGAAAGCCTGCCATGATTAATAATCAAAACGATTACCAAAACCAATCTCATCCACAATTTTGTATGAAGAGATATGTTTACCATTAAATATGAGATGCATGTAAGACGTTGTTCACATCATATGATATATAAGAAACGATACGGTGGCGATATCGTAAGTAAACAAAATCTTAATAGTATAATGTATGTCTCGATGTTCATATTTAGTGATGTAGAAATTTTACGTGGTGTCATTTGCATAACTATGTTAAAACGTTTACAGTGTAATCTATGGATTTGATTATTATAGTGCGTTAGTGATTTCCTTGTGATTTCAACAAGATAAACTAGGTTTCATTAACCAACACATTACACTTACAAAACATTAGGTTTTCAAATAAAAACAATACTTGACAAAAACAACTCTTGACACCATTATAAAAAAAAAAAAAAAAGAATCCAACTTCAACATGTGTTGTTTGTGTTCCGTTTTGAGCACTTGATCATCATCTATTATCTTATCCGTGAATAATTGACTTAAGGCATTTCAACATCCCAAGTTAGCTTCGTTGTATATAAAAATCATGGTTAAGCATTACATATGAAATATATGCTAAAACACTACTAGAGGTTATTTTTGCTACAAACATTTTCTACAATTTTCCCACAATTTTTCGTCAATAATCAAATACAAAAAAAGTCTAAATATTTCACACAAGTTTCCTACAACATAGAGGCATAAAAAAGTCTTGTCGCAATTTTGACGAAAACATAAATACATTTCCGACAAACTACCGACAATTTGTTGTATATATTAACCTCTAAAATAAAGAAATCAACATAGAAATCAAATCACACACTTTTTTAGCAAAACGGTGGGAACACTGGCAAATTTTACCACAAATTTGCTACAAATTTTTAATTCAATACTTTTGTGACAAAATTGTAGTAAAATATGCAATGTTTGCTACAAGTTTCAGGAAAATGTGTATTAATTATTGAATACTTAAACTAATTATGATGAAATCATTCTTTTGTGGCAAAACGGTAGGAACACTGGCAAATTTTGCCACAAAGTTGCTACAAATATGTAATTTAAAACTTTTGTGGCAAAATTGTGGTAAAATTTGCAAGTTTGCTACAAGTTTCAGGCTAACGTATGTTAATTGCTGGAATACTTAAACTATTTATGATGAAACCATACCTTTATGGCAAAACGGTGGGAACACTGGCAAATTTTGCCACAAAGTTGCTACAAATATGTAATTAAAACTTTTATGGCAAAATTGTGGTAAAATTTGCAAGTTTGCTACAAATTTCAGACAAACGTATGTTAATTGTTGGAATACTTAAACTATTTATGATGAAACCATACTTTTGTGGCAAAACGGTAGGAACACTGGCAAATTTTGCCACAAAGTTGCTACAAATATGTAATTTAAAATTTTTGTGGTAAAATTTGCAAGTTTGCTACAAGTTCCAGGCAAACGTATGTTAATTGTTGGAATACTTAAACTATTTATGATGAAACCATACTTTTGTGGCAAAACGGTGGGAACACCGGCAAATTTTGCCAAAAAGTTGTTACAAATATGTAATTTAAAACTTTTGTGGCAACATTGTGGTAAAATTTGCAAGTTTGCTGTAAGTTTCTGGCAAACGTGTGTTATTGTTGAATACTTAAACTATTTATATACTTTTGTGGCAAAACGGTGGGAACACTGGCAAATTTTGCCACAAAGTTGCTACAAATATGTAATTTAAAACTTTTGTGGCAAAATTGTGGTAAATTTTGCAAGTTTGCTACAAGTTTCATAAAAACATAACTTTACATAAACTCTTTGTTTCTTGTTATTTGTTATTACAAATAAATTTAAAAGGGTAGCAAATAAAGTTGTAAACGCTTGTTTTGTACGTTGTATCTATCATCAACACGTGCTTTAATCAACAGTAAACCAAATCATGGATGTGAGCAAATGGGCTAGAAAGGGCTTTTAAACTCAATAAAAGACGGTTAATGGTCATGACTTAAGCCCCTTCATGTGGTGACATAAAGTGATCTACATACACAAGAGGCAGTTTAGTAGACACGAGTTGAACTACAGGCGGATAAACAAGTAGTAATATGTACATGCGGTATTGTATTCAGCCCCTTTAGGCGGGGACACAAAGCGATCAACAGGCACATGAAACGGTCTAATAGACACAAGGCACTACAAAAAATGTGACTAAAGTTTCATCGACTGATATATTAGTCTCAAACACATAATATGTGGCACAGAATTTTCAGTTACTGATAGCATAAGAAACTGAGTTTTATGCAGTGTATCTAAATAGTGTTTGGTATAAATGAATGGACGGGGGAATGGAATGGATCATTCAAAAGAATGAAATAAATCATGTTTGGTTAATATGGATTAATGAAATGGTTCATTCCATAAGGAATGTAACTCCTTCGATTTCTAGAATTTTCATTCATTGGGTAAGATGTGTTTTTTTTTCATTCCTTAAAAGAATGGAATAAATGAAAATAATAATTATTAATTATTTTTATTCGGTTTAACGATCTCGTCACAATGTGTGAGTCCTAAAACTAAGTATTATTAATATTCATATTATTATTAACTCTATTTATTTATATATTATTATTACTTATAATAATAATAATAATCTTTATAATAAAGTGATGAATTATTTCATTCCTATATAGTTTATGCCAACCAAAAATGCCCCCAAAGCTTCAATAAACACTGCCCACCCCAAATTCGTGTCGAGTTATCGCCTCAATGGCAGGGTTTGCCAACCAAATTGACATCGTTTTAAACATTTTCTTATATGCTAATCTTAACCTATGTAAATTTGACGAATTAATTTTTTGGGTTTTGACGTTGATCAAATTTTAGCGATGGTGTTTATCCCGTAACGAATGTAACCGATACCGACCAAATTCGAGTCGACTCACTGTCATATTGCTCAGGTTTCACCAATGCCAGGTAAAAAAACTAGTTGAAGTATAACTATCATTGACGTTACGGATTTTTATTGTAATAATCTTTTTAATTCAACATCTTGTTTACATTCTTATCTCCATTTGAAATGAGTTGATATTATACTTAATTTGTATACAAGTATATTAAAAAAAACATGATATCTTTAAATATATGACTTAAAACTAAAACAACCCACACATTCCAAAATCCATTCCTCCGTAATTGAAACTAAAAAAACCCACAAGTTCCCGCTAGCAGTAAACATTATTTTCCCTCTCATTCTCATCTCTCTACCTGGCGCCAAACCCTAATGGATTCTCACCACCGCCGTTTCTCTTCTACTCTCCACTACCGTCATTTGGCTACCCTAATTGAACTACTAATCTAATTACCCAACCAACTTACTCCTCAATCGAAGTTTGCAGCCCTAGTCGGAATCTTCAATCAAAGAAAAACAACATCGTTTGGTGGAGAAGTTTAAAGTGCCGAATGAACTGGTAATATATCTTATTTTTGTTTGTTAGAAAAAACAAGTAGTAATTTGTGTAGCCTTTGAAACAAAATTGATTATTTGTGTAGCCTTTGAACAACAAGTGATGAAGAAGTGGTACTTTTCCCTACTCACAGCTCTGATTTGATTTGTAAGTTTGTTTTTTTGTTTTGCCCTAATTTATGTTTGTGTACCTGTTAGATTTGTAAGTTTGTTCTAACAACATCGTTTGCTAGAATTATGTTTGTGTACCGAAACCGAACTGGTTAAAACTTGAAACCGAACCGTTACTAACGGTTTGGTTTCGCAGTTTGCTCAAAGTTGAGAACTGTCACTAGTTTTAACCAAATTACACACACACATAAATATATATATATATAAATGCCAAGCCAAGCATACTTTAGTACTTTCAAATCAATAAAAATGTGTCAAATAGAGTATGTGCGTTTCTTATGTGCATAAATGTATGTGCATTTTTTATGTTTAGATCGATAAAAATGTCATCAAATAAAGAATGGATGTACAAGAGAACCAATAAAGATGGTAGTTTAAACTTGCAATATCAACTATGTGTTGATAAGTTTTTGGATTTTGCATACCAAAATGCAACCAACATTGAAGAGGATATGGTAAGTGGGGTCATAAAGTTACTAGTTAGATGTCCATGTAGTAAATGCAAAAATTGTTATTACAAGACAAGAGGTATTATTGATTTGCATTTAACTACAAGAGAATTTATGAAAGACTACCAACAATGGTACGCACATGGTGAATCTGATGAGCCGATAGACATGGGCCAATGTTCAAACTCTAGAGTGTCTCAACATGCGGGTCAAGATGCTGATGAAGATCTTGGTGAATATACTGGATACGATCAAATGGTTATGGAGTGCATAAACCAACAACCAAATAAAAAAGCACGGACATTCTACAACATGTTAGAGCAAGCCAACAAGCCATTATGGGATGGGTCTAAAGACGCTAGCACACTCTCTGCTACCACCGAATTATTGAATTGGAAAGTAGATTGTAATGTTTCTGACTCAACATTTGATAAACTACTTCCTTTAATCAAAGGCATTATCCCTGATGATAATAAGCTACCTAGAAACTTTTATGAGACCAAGAAGATGTTGAAGCCACTAGAGTTGCCATCACAACATATTCATGTGTGCCAAAACCATTGCATGCTATTCAATGGACAACACTCTAATATGGATTGTTGTATAGTATGCAATGAAGACAGATACAAGGAAAGAGGGAAGAAGGTGCCTAAGTTAGTGATGGTCTATATGCCTATTGGACCAAGACTTCAAAGATTGTTCTATTCAAAGAAGACGACCCAACACTTGACTTGGCATGCAAATCGTAAACTATCAGAAAAGATGTGTCATCCTAGTGATGCTCGACCTTGGGACCATTTCAACAAGGTCTTTCCTGATTTTTCAAAAGAGACGCGCAATATTCGTCTCGGGTTGTGTACCGATGGACTTAGTCCGAATACTACGAACGGAACTCCATATTCATGTTGGCCGGTGTTTATTACCGTTTACAACCTACCTCCTTGGTTGGCCTTGAAAGAGCAATACATACAAGTTCCTTTGATCATCCCTGGCCAGAAGAATCCCAAACAAAATCTCGACATTTTTCTACAACCTTTAGTAGATGAGCTGAAACTATTGTGGCAGGATGGCATTAAAACTTATGATGCCTATTGAAATAACAATTTTCAAATGAAGGTTGTACTGCTATGGACAATTAGTGACTTCCCTGCTTATGCGATGTTGTCTGGATGGAGCACGCATGGTAAGTTAGCTTGTCCATATTGCTGGGACCAATCGGGATCATTTCGACTTCAATATGGAGGAAAACCGTGCTGGTTTGATTGCCATAGACAACATCTTCCCATTGGACATCATTTCTTGAAAGATAAGATAAACTTTCAAAAAAACAAAACGGTTTCGGGCGGAAAATGTATTCCAAATCCATCCGGAGAAGAAATATGGCAGATTATAAAATATTTTCCCGTTGTTTATGATGGTAAACCCCATGATACTAATTTATATCAAAGTCCTCAGGGTTTCGGGATTACACATAATTCGGTAAAGAGAAGTATCTTTTGGGATCTTCCATATTGGGGTAAGTTGTTGATCCGACATAACCTCGATGTAATGCACATAGAGAAGAATGTATTCAAAAGTCTGTTTTACACAATTATGGACACCAACAAATCCAAAGACAATATGAAGGCGAGACAAGACATTGAGTGTTTTTGTAACCGACCCCGCTTAAACCCCGTCCGTGATAACAACGGGAAGATAACTAGAGTTCGGGGTGATTATAGTTTGCAAAAAGATGACCTTAAAAAAGTTTGTGCTTGGTTGAAAAAGCTTAAATTTCCTGATGGGTATGCATCAAACATTGGAAATTGTGTAAACATAAAGAAAAACTCTTTCTTTAGTTTTAAAAGTCATGACTGTCACGTGTTTATGCAACGGTTGCTTCCAATTGCTATTAGAGGTTTTGTTTCAAAAGAGACATATGAGGCTGTAACAAAGCTGTGCATGTTCTTTCGAGTCTTATGCTCAAAGGCGTTGCATGTAGATGACTTGCATAAAATGAAGTATAATGTTGTTCTTACCTTATGCAAGTTGGAGAAAATCTTTCCTCCCGGTTTCTTTGATTCCATGGAGCACCTGGTGATACATCTAGCTGATGAAGCTCTTTTTGGTGGCCCGGTGCAATATAGATGGATGTATCAATATGAAAGGTAATTATGTTGTTTATAATTAGAAACAAAATTTGGCTCATCATTTTTAATACATTCACAATGACTTCTAAATGTAGGAAGCTCAGCTTGATAAAAAGAAGAATTAGAAATAAAACAAGGGTGGAAGGTTGTATCACAAGGGAACACCTAGTGAATGAAGTCACCACCTATTGCTCTTTATACTTTGACCTAACGATTGAGACACACTGTAACATTCGTCACTTTTCAAACCCGAAAAACCCGACCCGTTTCGAATTTTCGGAGTTTTTTTGATTTCCAGTATATATATATATATAAAGATGTATTTTGGTTCATCATTTACTGTTAATATAAATATTCCCGATTTTATTGTTCAATGTCTGTTCGGTTATTATTTCATTGATTCGTTTATAAAATCCCAAACTTTATCGTTAATCAAGCTTACGGGTTAAAACACGTAAATACTCAAAAATCTTATATAATCCGGAAATTATAACATCCTCAAAGTTCAGGGCTAAAAACGAAATTGTTAAATATTAAATCAAATATTAAAACAAGCTTTGATATTAGCCAAAACTCCAGGGACTAAAATGAATATTTTCATTTCAAATTATATTATTTTAATTATACCCAGCCCCAACCCCCCTGGACTCCCGTTTTTCCGACAACGGAGGACCGGCGGCTCCAGCCACCCAATTCAAGCCATAATTCACGCAAATTAACTCAAATAATCATTCTAACGGCCTTAGTCATCGTTATTATATTATAATTAACCGACTAATTACGTTATAACAACCTTTAGCCACGAAGTAAACCCGTGATATTCGCCGGATTTTAAGGAAATCAAAATTAATACGATTGACGCGTAGATGCTCCAATTAGCTGTATAAATAGGGACCTAAGCTTCATTACAACTCGCTCACATCTCTCCTTCTCCCTAATTCTCCCTGTTTTGGCCGTAATTCTTCATCCAAGTTCGGTTCCGGCGAGGCCCCCTTCTCCGTCAAAACAACAAGATAACAGTAAGTAAAATATGCATAGTAACGGCGTTTAATCACTGAACAAAACCCCTAAACTTAATCCTTCGTTCATGGAATGGTTTTCCGCAATTGAAACCCTAGGATTTCAATGAGGAAGACAATTCCAGGGATTAGTATTTAATTAATGGCTTTCGTTGTTAAACTGAATTATAACTCTGGTCCACTGGTTAACTCCATAGTGTTGTAAACATCAGACCCGGGGTCAAAACCCGGGTCAAGCGTTTGTTGTTCTTTTTTTAAGAAAGCTGTTATTATAATTAATAAAGAATAAAACCTGTTATTATATATAATAAATTAAAACCAGATCGTTAACGAATATCATTCCTAGAACAGTTGGTAACGATTAAGAGTTGTAACGTGGAGAACCCGGGTCAGATGCATTTTTTTGTATTATTTAATTATCAGTTATTTAAATAATTATTTAATCATTTTATTCAATTAAAAATCATAATAAATCTATTTTTAAGTTAAACAAAAATTATGTAAATTAACTATAAAATATATCTCACCATTTTAAACTTAAGAACCAAGTTTCTTGTTTTTGTAAACCGTTATTAAAAATCGGTTAATAAACGTAATGTAAACTTTAATTTTTCTAAAAATTATTTCGTTAATGCAATAACTATAATTATGACTTATAAACAATAGTTCAACTTTTTCGGAAGTATAAACTTTATATTCTCGTTGTTAAAATACTTAAATCATATTAATAAACGAATTGTCGTTAAAGCATAAATAACAATATTATAATCAAAAATATAAAATAATTCCTTACAAGATATGCGATAAACAATCCCGTACGATTATCGATTAAGTCTCGTTTTTACTCAATTTAGTTAGTGCGGATCGCTTGCTTCGGCTTTCGTAACGAGTTCGATTCTTTGCCATTCTCCCTGCTTTTGAGTTTTCCTTTTACCTCAAGTTTTAAGTTGAGTTTCTCACACCCTCTTTTTAATGTTTTTATTAATTTTGGGGGTAGCATATGTATCCTACAAAACTTCAAGTATTTACGATATTGCGTACAAACTACAATTCATTACATGGGCTTGTGTGTTTACTTGCTCAGAATTACTTGCTCAGTGGTTGCCTCAATAAGTATGATCATACGCCCCCCTTTGCACTCAGGTCCATTTGTATCGAGTGGAAAAGGGACCCCATATCCGAGTACGTTGGTAGCCCCAACTGGAAAGGACCTTCGTTTGTTATTTACACTCAGGTCCATTGCATCGAGTGTAAAGAACCCTTATGTGCTCATTTCACAAGTTTCATGGAATTGTATGATTTTTACATATTATATCAAACTGTGGGAATCTCACCAGCTATGTTCATAGCTGATTTTATTTTATACATATGTTACAGATGTAAAGATACGAGGATGAAAGTTATAAGACACATAGCATGCCTATAGGATATTCAAAGAACAACTTATTATTTGTTTATTTATTTGTTACAATTTGTATTATTTGATAAACTTGTGTTACATGAATATTTAAATGAAATAATGTTATTATAGTCACCTAATAGTGTCACGTGTGTTTAAGCAATCTGTACGTCACACTCAGGCGTTTCCGCTTTAGCCGGGGTGTTACACACACCATAATCGAGAGCCGCGGAATTTTGCTCCACAACATCCCAACTCTTTGAGTGGAGGCTCTCAACTAAGCGTGTTTAACGTTCCCTCTAGACAATTATATCAAAAGGGTGGAACACGAAGACGCATGGGTATTGAGGAACATAAAAAGGCACACACTTATGTTCTTCTAAATTGTGTAGAAGTTTACCCTTACATCGACGAGTTTGACAAAGTGGCACCACAATTATATCCAGACACGCCAGAGTTGCTTCTTAGAGATTACCACTTTGCTGAATGGTTTGAAACCCGCGTAAGTAAAGCCACTTAAATCATAACGATTGATGTTAGGGCATTATTAACCAACATGTTGTGTGTGCATTCTTCATTGTAGGTAGCGAGTGGCTTAACTGATGGAAGCACTCGACATTTGGAAATATTAGCAACTAAACCATCAATTTATGCTCAATCTCATAATGGGTACTTTGTAAATGGTTATAAGTTCCACACACAACAATATGGCAAAGGGCTTGTTACCTCAAATTGTGGCGTGTGCGTGAGAGGAGAAACATATAATGCAGAAGAGTCTGACTACTATGGCTTATTGGATGAGGTACTAGAGCTCCAATATGATTCCACCAAGCCTCAAATTGTTGAACTATTCAAATGTACCTAGTTTGATAACAAACATGGTGTTATAGTTCATAAAAATAATCTGGTTGATGTCAAATACAAGTCCCGACTTCAAAGTGATGACAAGTTTATCTTGGCATCACAGGCGGAACAAGTGTTTTACACATCATACCCCGCCGTGACACGTGATACAAAATATTTGTGGGCGGTTGTCAAGACAAAATCCCGACACATTTATGAAGTCACCGCACCTGAAACTGAAACCGATGTCATGAACGATGGAAACACAGAATCACACAATTTTCTTCAAACTGATGAACGGTTTGAGCTACCAGAAGAAGTAACAAGGACTGAACACTTGGATCATAATACCATATATCAAATAGCTGAAGAAGAGGAAGAATTTAGAGAAGATGATACATTCTTTGAAGACGACGATGACTATGACAATGATGATCAAATGTTTTATTCTAACCACTCTTCAGATGAAGACGAACATGATTTTTAGGAACATAAGTTATTTGCTGTTGTGTACTTATTATATTTTAGATTTATTTTAAGGTATGTATGTTGTAAGTTAATTTTTTGACAGGGTTTACCAATATATAATCTATCTGATCATTTTATGTTTTATTAAATGCAGGTTATATACGCTATGATGGATGATAAAGATAATCCTAATGGTGTTTGCGGAGTTGGTAGTGGTCTTCGGGGTGGGAAGACAAAGCAAGCTGGTCATGTTGGTAGTGGTCTTCGAGGTGGGAAGACAAAGCAAGCTGGTCATGCTGGTAGTGGTCTTAGCAGAGGTTCTAGTGTTAGTAGTGGTCATGGAGTTGGTAGTGGTCCTAGAAGAGGTGCTAGTGTTGGTAGTGGTCGCGGTGCTGCTGATAGTGATCTTAGCGATGGTACCGGTCATGCTACTTTTGGGAGAGGAAGCTTTCAGAAGTCGGATCCGAAAGATGCTAATGGGAATGCAACTGCTAATAAAACTATTGTATGGAGACATGGGCCATATGTGAAGATACGACCTCCAAAAGGAAAGGGTCGCGTAGTTACATTGTGTACTAGAGGCAGAGCTGGAAGTTATAGCCTTGTGGGTGGCAATGATTCGATGGTTGATTTAGATGCGTTGTTAGATACCACCATGGTGTTACATGATGCATCAAAGGATATGCCTGATGATGATTTAGATGAGGATTTCGATGATGATGGCGGCGATGGTGATGAAGATGATTTTGGTAGCGATGGTGACGATGGTGGGAGTGGTGGCAATGATGGTGACGATGGCAGAGGCGGTGACGGTGGTGATGCTGACGGAAGGGAATGCATAGTGCGTCAAGGAAAAACGTATGTTTATTTTAAATTGTTGCGTTATGTTTCTTATTCATGTTATAAATATACTAATCTGCATATAACATTATTGTAGGTTTGGAAACAAAATTAACAAAACTATAAAAGACATTTTAGAACAATGTCTTGATGGAGATTGGATCACGTTCAAAAAGGTCCCGACTATGAAAAAGAGAAGCATGTTTAAACGCTTTAAGGTAACCTATCAATTATTACTTGTGTATGTTACAAATCCATTTTGTGTGTATTGTAGATCAATGTTTTGAAACCCGGACCGGACTGTAACATTCGTTACTTTTCAAACCCGAAAACCCGACCCATTTCGAATTTTCGGTTTTGTGTGTATATATATATATTATAACGTTATTAATAAATTTTCGTTGCATATATTTATTCGCCATTGCCTTACGTATATCGAATTCGTTAAACCTGCCCGTTTGGTCGTTTCGATATAGTTTTGTTACTCGTTCATTATTAATATTATATTTCCGACGATTTACGATCATCGTTCATTCCTTTTCTATTATTTTCGATCAATAAACGAATCTCTGGGAAATTACATTTTAAGCATTTCGCAAAACTAATCGAGTAATATATAAAAAGTATATAAGAATTATAACTTTTACTTCATTTCAAATACTTTACAAAGTTAAAGGACTAACTTGTAATTATATAATAATTCTTATTTTTAAAAGATCTATGAAACTTGAGGGACTAAAGTATAAATTAATTTAAAATAATAATTTAATAAATCATTCCAACCTTTTCCCGTTTCCTTCCCACGACTTTCCGGCCGACACCGGAATCCGGCGACCTCGAACGACCGGCGACCTTAAAAACCTTCTCTAGCGCAAATCAATCCAAATAACTCGGTGTAACGGATTTAAAACTTAATAATAAACCCGTAATCGTTGACAATAACGTATAATAACACTTAAATCATCCGTAACGTTTGGCTAAAAAACCGCTGGAAATATATAAAATTCCATTAACGATCAATAACTCCAAAACGCTCCAATTAGCACTATAAAAAGGACGTAAACTAACAACTATAAGTTGTCCCAATCATCCTTTTCACCTCAAACACCCTTTGTATCTCGTAATTAAGCTATCAAAGTTCGTCTCCGGCCAACCATGGTTCACCCTCATTCCAGCACCATTCGAGGTAATGATTATATACTTTTGAATATTTTTTAGCCGTCTATTAAAACCCCCAACTCAATTTAAGTAAACATGGAACCAATGAACTATTTGAAATCTAGGGTTTGTTAATGGAGAAGATGAACAAGCTTATGTATTTATAATTATTTTTTTTCGTTAAGTTAACAATAATCAAGTTGGTCCAGTGGTTGAGCCTGTTCATTGTGGTCATGAGGACCCGGGTTCGCATGTCCTTTGTTATTTTTTTAAAACCATTTATATCAAACCAAATATATATTTATAAATCATTTTAAATCAAACAAAATTACTTTCAAGTACTTAAAGTCAATGATAAATCTATACCTATCATTTTCACTTAAAAGCCAAACTTTCAAAACCCATCAACTTCATTTTAAACCCTTTTAACATCTATATATTTATTTATTGTTCGTCAAACTTTATAACTCGTTAGCACTTTCGTTTTCAAAATAAAGAACACCGTTAACACCAAAATTTCATGAACGTTATAATATTTAAGCTTAACGTTAACCTTGTCGTTAAGATATAATTAAAGTATTAATAAATCATTAACCCGTTAATATAATTTCGTTCAATTTTTTTAAGCTTTAAATCATTTGCTTAATTCGTTAACATATATTTCGTCAACCGTAGCCCGTTAACTTTAAAATTGATAACTTATCATTCGTTAACCATAATTCGCTTGTTCGTTAATCTCAAAATCGTAAACTTTAAAACTCGTTATCTTTTAGTTCAATAACTTAGTTAAAATATTAAAATAATTTTATATCATTAAATTTCCATAAAAAGGTTAAATATAATATTATAATATAAGAAGCCATAAAATGCTAATAAAATATATTAGAATAATGCCTAACTCCGTTAACCAAATATTTATAACATTTTCAATCCCGATAGTTAGACTTTGCGTTTGTTTTAATATAGTTCGAGAAGTTCAATCGTTTTGGTTTTCTTTAAGGCACTTTCGGTTGCTTCGGTTTCATTATTGTGCTATCGGCTTTTATTGCATGTTTATCTTCGATTCAAGGTGAGTTTCTCACAACCCCTTTTTAAACGTTTTCATGTTTTGGGGTAGCATATGTATCCTACAAATTCAAAGTTATTTATGATTTCGCTTACAAACTACAATTCACTATATGGACTTGTGTGTTACTTGATTACTTGCTCGAATTTACTTGCACGTGGTAGCCTCGATAAGTATGATCATACGCCCCCCTTTGCACTCAGGTCCATTTGTATCGAGTGGAAAAGGGCCTCATTATCCGAGTATGTTGGTTGTTACCAACTGGAAAGG
This sequence comes from Bidens hawaiensis, assembly GCF_021521415.1. NCBI lineage: Eukaryota > Viridiplantae > Streptophyta > Magnoliopsida > Asterales > Asteraceae > Bidens > Bidens hawaiensis. Next base: position 120,246 of record NW_027492133.1, on the reverse strand, counting down.
ACCTTACTTGCGCGATTACCCAAGTACGTTGGTTGATACCAACTGGAAAGGACTTTACTTGCTCGTTTATCACTTGTCCATGAATTGTATGAATTTTATGTACGTATATAAAACTGTGGGAACTCACCAGCTATGTTCATAGATGACTTTATTTTATACATATGTTATAGGTGTAAAGATACGAGGATGAAAGTTAGAGGACACATAGCATGCCTATAGGATATTCAAAGAACAACTTATCATTTATTTATTTATTGTTTCAACTTGTATTATTTGATAAACTTGTGTTACATGATGATTTAAATGAAATAATGTTATTATGGTCACCTAATAGTGTCACGTGTGTTTGAGCAATGTGTACGTCACACTCAGGCGTTTCCGCTTTAGCTGGGGTGTTACACGGACCGGCTGACCGGGACACGCTAGGAAAGTCGGTCCAGTGTATTTAGCTCGTTTACTAACAAACCGGCCGGGTTTGGCGTTTTCCGGTTGGCCCGAACCCGGTGACCCGGCGGCCTAACCGGTAATTATATTATTCTGAGTACTTGTAAGCTTTTCTGTTCAGAAAATCAAAATCGATCCCCTTTGTTTTGCTATGTACTCGCTTAAATCTACTATGCAATGTTTTGAGCTTGAATCTGAGATGGAAAAAACACTCAATTATAAATGTGTAATTCTGTATAAATCTACTATAAGATGAAATGTATAAATCGGTTTCATAAAACACTCAAGTAAAATAAAAAATGTAGAAGTCAACTTTCTCTTGCAACTTCTAATAGTCTGGCGGCTGCCTTCTTTCTATATATATATATATATATATATATATATATATATATATATATATATATATATATATTACAACTTTGGTCTATTATATTAAAATTAAATAATCTTATTTGTTTTAATTATTGCATTTTACCTTTTTTCAGACAAAATACCGATTGGATCCACGAACTGAAGAGAATATATGTGATGGATTTATTAACGTGCTTAAGAGTCGATTTCGGGATAATATGAAAATTTTGAGAAAAAAATCCAAGCAGAAAGCTAGGGATGATGGGCATGAAATTCCAAATGATAAAGATAATTTTGATATAATGTACAAATATGCACTTGATGACTCGGTGCCTCTTGGGAAATGGCAACACATGTGCAATGTAAAGGAGTTGATAAGTTTTTGTTTTTTTCTTAAATTTTATTTTCTTATAAATATATTTTACATATATTTTTACTATTACAGCAATGGAATACTAAACAATGGAAAAAAAAGGTCTGAAGCTGGGAGAGCCAAACACAAGAATGACTTATGTCTTCATACAGGCGGGTCAATAGGAATTGATGAGCACCGTCCACGCATGGTAAACTAATCATAACTATTAGTTTGTTAACTATTTTTTAACACTTATGAAGTACATATTCATTTTTTTAGAATAAGAAATCGGGTGATAAGGTTAAATTTAGGTCAGTGTTTATCAAAACCCACGCCACCAAAGAGTTCAAAAAGAGATTGAGGGATGGGGAGATCATTGAAAAAGACTTGGAACAGTTAGAGTTTATTACCACTTATGCTAAACGTTCATACGTGAGTTATCTTTTTATTATTTGTGTATAATTGTTTTATCAACTTTTAGTACAATATCATACATTCGGTTTTGATACATTGTAGGTCTCGTACATGAAATAACTTCAAAAGTTGCACGGGAACATGGATTGTTGTAACACCCCGGCTGAAGCGGAAACGCCCAAGTGTGACGTACAGATTGCTCAAATAACGTGGCACTATTAAGTGACCATAATAACATTAATTCATTAAATAGCCAAGTACACAAGTTCAATCAAGTAAACAATACGAGTTTAAATCAAAGATAAACAATAATCAAAACAAATGTCTCGTTTATTAAATAACCTAAGTATTCTAAATGTCTTCTAGTCCTTCATCCTCTAATCACGGTACCTGTAACATATGTATAAAATATGGTCAGCTATAAATATCGCTGGTGAGTTTCCACAGTTTAAATACGTACATAAAAACCATACAATTCATAGACATGTGGTAAACGAGCAAGTAAGTCCTTTCCAGTTGGTACAACCAACGTACTTGGATAATCGCGCAAGTAAGGTCCTTTCCAATTGGTAACAACCAACGTACTTGGATAATGAGGCCCTTTTCCACTCGGTACAAATGGACCGGAGTGCAAAGGGGGGCGTATGATCATACTTAATGAGGCTTCCCAATCGTGCAAGTAATATTCGTGCAAGTAATACAAGTAACACACAAGTCCATATACGAATTGTAGTTTTTGTAATAGAATAAATAATACTTGAATCTTTATAAGGCTACATATGCTACCTCAAAACATTAAAACATTAAAAAGGGGTGGTGAAAAACTCACCTTAGTAATTGAAATGAAAAAGGAATAAGAATAACTTGAAGGCATCAAAGGAACCGAAACAGTCAATCCGTACGAACTATAAATAAGAATAAACATGACTTTTAACGACTATTCTATCGGGATTTTAAGGTTGTTTAATTGTATAATAGTTTTAGAAGATAGTTATTATTTTATTATAATTTATTACCAATTCTACAGCCCTTTGATTATTATATTATTATTTATGTTTAACGGTAATTGTTTATTAATAAAATAGAACTAGCTTAACGGTGAGAATATGGAGTTTATACTTCCGAAATGCTTGAACTATCGATTAGAAGGGGATTGAGAAGTGTGAGCGAGTTGGTTAGAGGTCTAGGCACCTATTTATACTAAGGGAAGGAGCGTCTACGCGTTAATGTAATTAATTTGATTATCCGAAAAATCCGGTGAGATTACGGGGTTGATTTGCGATTTTTAGGATATTATAACGTTATTAATTAGTTGGATATTGTTTAGTGTTGACGGAAAATCGTTTTTATATATTTAATTTGGATAAAAAAATGTATTTTAAGGGGGTGCTGGCCACCTCCGGCGCCGGATTCCGGTGGCCGGAGGCCCCGCCGGAAAAACGAACAAGGAAGGGGGGACGGCTAGGGTTTGGTATTTTAATAATATAATTTGGATTATTTTCATTTCTAGTCCCTCAAGTTTCAATAACCATTTAAAATATAATTTAAATTCTTTTAAGTTTAAATAAGTATTTGAAGTTTACATTTTTAACCCAAACTTTATAATTAAATTACAAAGTCTTCGGTTTTGGATTATTTACGCGTTTTACTCGCGCGGCTCGATTAACGTTAAGGTTCGGGAATTTATAAACATTTAAATAACAACGAACAACGAATAATGAACATTTAATATCGGGAATCACTTTATTAAAATATATTTAATACATCGAAACGACCCAACGGGTCGGGTTTACAATACGAACACAAATCGAAAATTGACGAATGTCACAGCATTCCCTACTTTTGAAAATTTCGTCCCGAAATTAGGTTAAAGAATCCGTATCAAACAAACGGGGATACTTAGTTCGCATTTGGTCTTCCCACTCCCAAGTAAATTCAGCGCCTTGTTTAGATTCCCAACGAACCTTTACCAAATGTATACGGCTACGTTTGGTCTCTTTGTCCATGCGGTCCATGATTTACACCGGCTTCTCAAAAAAGTGCATAGATTCATCGATGCACACTTCGTCAAGTGGTATGTGGAGATTTTCCTCGGCTAAACATTTCTTAAGGTTCGACACATGGAACGTCGGATGAATATTCGCGAGTTCTTGCGGAAGTTCAAGAGTATAGGCCACGCTACCAACACGATTGAGAATTTTGAAAGGTCCAACATATCGAGGAGATAGTTTTCCCTTCTTACCGAAACGAACAACACCCTTCCGAGGAGATACCTTGAGAAGAACACGATCACCTACGTTGAACTCATGAGGTCGTCGACGATTATCCGCATAGCTCTTTTGACGACTACGAGCGGCTAATAGATTTTGTCGAATTTGTGTGATTCGATCAGTGGTTTCTTGAACAAGTTTGGGACCGGTGATTTGGGTTTCACCAATCTCATTCAAGCAAATCGGAGAACAACACTTACGACCATAGAGTGCTTCGAATGGAGCCATATCGATGCTCGTATGAAAACTGTTATTGTAGGAGAACTCAATCAGATGAAGATGAAAATCCCAGTTTCCACCAAAATCCAAAACACAAGACCTAAGCATATCCTCAAGCGTTTGAATCGTCCGCTCGGATTGCCCATCGGTTTGAGGATGATAGGTGGTGCTAAGGTCCAAACGAGTTCCCAACGCGGTTTGCAAAGATGACCAAAAGTGAGAAGTAAAACGACTATCACGATCGGAAATAATACGCAAGGGTACACCATGACGACACACGATACGTTGAACATAGATTTGAGCGAGTTGATCAACCGAGAATTTTTCATTGATCAGAATGAAGTGCGCGGACTTAGTCAAACGGTCAACAATAACCCAAATTCCATCGTGGCGGTTTCGAGTGGTTGGAAGTTTAAACACGAAATCCATGGTCACATCTTCCCATTTTCAAATCGGGATGTGCGGTTGCACGAGTAAACCAGATGGTCGCTGATGCTCGGCCTTAACTTTAGCGCAAGTAAGGTACTTTGCGACGTACAATGCAATGTCTTTCTTCATACCGGGCCACCAAAATGTGGACCGTAAGTCGAAATACATCTTATCCGCACCGGGATGAATAGAATATCGCGACTTATGAGCTTCGTCCATGATGAAAGTACGAAGATCGTCACGATTGGGAACCCACGAACGATTAAGGTAATACAACAAACCATCGCGCTTAGTTTCGAGTTGAAGCTCAGCGCCACAAGACATTTCGTCATGCATATTACCCTCGGTGACCGAGACATGTTGAGCTTCAAAGATTCAGAGTTGGAGATCGGTTTGGACGGTCACACTATGAAGCAAGATAGATTTCACATGAGTTTTTCGGCTAAGGGCATCGGCTACAACATTCGCTTTACCGGGGTGGTAGCGAATTTAGCAGTCGTAATCACAAAGTAATTTGGCTCATCGACGTTGCCGCATGTTTAAATCCTTTTGGTCAAAAATGTGTTGAAGACTATTGTGGTTAGTGAATACCACACATTTTGTGCCATAAAGGTAATGCCTCCAAATTTTAACGCAAAAACCACAGCACCAAGCTCGAGATCATGCTTCGTGTAATTCCTTTCATGAACTTTGAGTTGCCAGGCGATGACTTTACCTCATTGCATAAGGACACAACCGAGGCCTTGATTAGAAGCATCGCGATAGACAACAAAGTCCTCGTTACCCTCGGGGAGAGCAAGGATCGGCGCATCGCAAAGCATACGTTTGAGAGTCTGGAAGGCTTCATCTTGCTTTGGTCCCCACACGAAAGGCTTATCCTTGTGAGTCAAAGCGGTTAGGGGCAAAGCAATCTTGGAAAAATTGAGGATGAAGCGACGATAATACCCGCAAGACCAAGAAACGAACAAACTTCGGTAGGAGAGGTTGGAGTTTTCCAATTCTTGATGGCTTCGATTTTGGCAGGGTCAACGTGAATACCCTTTACGTTTACTATGTGCCCCAAGAACGGAATTTCACTCAACCAGAATTCACACTTCGAGAACTTCGCGTAAAGTTGTTCCTTCCTCAAGAGATCAAGGATGGAATGAAGGTGCTTTGTATGCTCGGTTTTGGACTTAAAATATATGAGGATATCATCAATAAAGACAATCACGAATTTATCCAAGTATGGCTTGCATACGCGGTTCATGAGGTCCATAAATACCGCGGGTGCATGGGTTAACCCAAAGGGCATAACCCTAAACTCGTAATGTCCGTATCGAGTTCGAAAGGCGGTCTTGGGTACATCATCTTCATGCACGCGTAGTTGATGATAACCCGAACGAAGATCAATCTTGGAGAAGCAAGAAGCTCCTTGAAGTTGATCGAAGAGATCGTCGATGCGAGGCAAGGGGTAACGATTTTTGACCGTAAGCTTGTTGAGCTCGCGGTAGTCGATACACATATGGAAGGAACCATCTTTCTTCTTGACGAACAACACAGGTGCGCCCCATGGAAACGAACTAGGGCGAATGAACCCTTTTTCCGAAAGTTCTTAGAGTTGGGTAGACAATTCTTGCATCTCGGAGGGTGCAAGACGGTAAGGAGCCTTCGCAATCGGAGTTGCACCAAGCACAAGATCGATGCGGAACTCAACTTCTCGAACGGGAGGAAGACCAGAAACGTCATCGGGAAACACTTCGGGATACTCGTGAACAACCGGAATGTCTTCAATCTTTTTCTCCTTCTTTTCAACAACGTGAGCCACGAACGCTACATACTTCTTGCGCAAGTATGTTTGGGCTTGAAAGCAAGTTATGAGGTTAAGACTCGACGGAGAAGGCTTTTCACCAATAACACAAAGGGTTTGACCATCGGCAATCGGAATACGAATTATCTTCTCGAAACAAACAATTTCGGCACGGTAAGAGGACAACCAATCCATGCCTACTATGATGTCGAAACTTCCCAATTGCATCGGGATAAGGTCGATTGAGAACGTGTGGCCATTAAGATTCATTTTGCAACCTCGAATAACGGAATCAATTGTCACGGATTTACCATTCGCTACTTCAACAGTGTATGAGCTCTTAAGTTTAGATCGGGGCTTAGCAAGCAAGGACTCAAATTCAAAAGACACAAAACTCATATCGGCACCGGTATCAAATAAAATGGTTGCAAAGTGGTCATCCACAAGAAACGTACCATTCACCACATCGCCGTTTTGTTGCGCTTGGTGGGCATTCATCATGAAAACACGCCCACGATTATCTTAAGGAGCTTGAATGGCTTGAGCGACTTGAGCGGCTTGAGCCTCTTGAGGTGCAGGTGCTTGGATAGCTAGCAGTGGTGGAGCTTGATTAGCCATCAATTGAGGAACTTGTGGCTGAATCGCTTGGTAGGCTTGGTAAGCTTGGAGCTAGAATTGCGGAGTAGGAGCCAGCCGAAGAGTGTTCACGTTTGCGAGTCGTGGACACGCACTACGAAAGTGGCCAAGTTCACCACAATTATAGCAAGGCCGCATTTGGTTAACAGGTTGGACGTATGGCACGGGTCGGGGGGTTTGGCTGAGCAGCCCTCAGGGGAGCCGCTATGGTGGTTTCACGACAAGTGGGGCTAAGATGCCCGTAACGGTTGCAACGGGTGCGATGTCGGCAAGAGGCATAGGCAGGATGGTGACGTTGGCAGGTGCTACAAAACGGGTGAGGTCCGCCATAGGGTTTCTTGAGAGGTGGTATGGGGTTGACTTGGGTTGAAGGTGCGGGTTGTTGGGTTAGCGCGTAGTTCTTGCGCTTCTTGTTGCGGTTGTGGGAGGAGTATGCGGGTTTGGATGATTCGGGTTTGGGTTCTTTGGGTTCAGCAGCGGGTCTTTCGGCCGGTTTCTTGGATGACTTTAATGTCAAAGTCCCGGCTTTGACATGGTTGTCGGTTAGGGTTGCGGCTAGTTTAATCACATCGCCAAGTTCCTTAGGCGAACTACTAAAGACACTATCTTGAATTTGAGTTGGTAGTCCCCTAATGTATTTCTCGATGGCACGCGAGGTAGGGGTAACAAGATGCTGCACTAGCACGCTCAACTCGTTGAAACGGGTGGTGTAAGCCAAGTGCTCACCGCCCTCTTGTTTGAGGTTCCAAAACTCAGCCTCCAAGTTCATGAGCTCGTTTGGAGGACAAAACTATTGGGTCATAAGATCCTTCAATTCGTTCCATGGCAAGGCCATGGCAGCTTCAACACCACGGGTCGACTTTTCCTTGACCCACCATGTAAGTGCGCCTTCCTCGAACATACCTGTAGCGAATCGGGTTCGCTTATCATCAGGATATTCAATTTGGTAAAACACGCTTTCCATCTTTTCGTACCACTGATGTAGGGCAGTGGCACCTTGAGTTCTATTAAACTTGGTAGGTTTGGCATCAGTAAAGTTCTTGTAGGTTACAACGGGAGCTGAAGGTGGGGGAGGAGGAGGGTTAACGTTACCCATGATGTTCTGGTGCATCTGGGTCATAATATTAGGGAGGACCGCTGTCAAGTGCTTGGTGATCTGAGAAGTTATCTTGTGGCTAGAGGTTCCAGATGATCGACGCTTAAGGTTGCGGGAAGCCATTCTGCGAACAAGGGTAACGAAAATCGTGAGACTCGGAATAGTGCATGATATACATAAAGAAAATAAATCTTTTGTAAAGCTTGTTAAAATATGAAAACCACAAATATAATAAGTGTGGTGAGGAACTTAGAGTTTTCATGAACCACCATGGACTCTTGTGTTCCAACACAACATCGAAATTTCGAAAATAAATCGAACCAAAAGCTGGTTATTCGTGTATCACCACAACTTGACAGACTTTCGGTTAAAACACATTGTAAAACATAGAGGGTCGGAGTCACACGTTGCATGAACCACCATGACTTGTATGACCCCTAAGAGTGCAACCATATCCTTATCACAAAGAGGACATGATCACGGTTGAAAACATAAAGTGGTGAATCGTATGGCGTTTGATGTAGTATGCTTCGGCCTAATAAGTTTCATGCCCTTCCCGAACTCTCCAGGTAAGCAACCAGGTCCCACGGTTGATTGGGATTTATACGCATTGCTTATCCTTAGGTTTCATGAACCTTGGTGTCAAGAGTTCGGGAAACAAGCACGTCCCCTTTCCAGTTAGTACATACCCGCCACGACGAGTCATCTTTATGCAGAGAATTATCGGAACACCATAATAGAAATTTTGAAATTTTTTTTTTGCTTTTAGGCATAAGCCATGGACTTGTGTGTGCTTTGTGTACATGAGGTGTAAACGAATTAAGCAATACGTTAATAGTATGTGCGTTCAAACAATCAAGTAAAGGCCCACATAATTTCTAATCATGTAACCTAAACAATTTAAACAATTAAGCTATAGCTAATCTTAGAGCACTACGTTTAATGCCCTATCTTATAGCCTCGGCTCTGATACCAATCTGTAACACCCCGGCTTAAGCGGAAACGCCCGAGTGTGACGTACAGATTGCTCAAACACACGTGGCACTATTAAGTGACCATAATAACATTAATTCATTAAATACCAAGTACACAAGTTCAATCAAGTAAACAATACGAGTTTAAATTAAAGATAAACAATAATCAAAACAAATGTCTCGTTTATTAAATAACCTAAGTATTCTAAGTGTCTTCTAGTCCTTCATCCTCTAATCACGGTACCTGTAACATATGTATAAAATATGGTCAGCTATAAATATAGCTGGTGAGTTTCCACGGTTTAAATACGTACATAAAAACCATACAATTCATAGACATGTGGTAAACGAGCAAGTAAGTCCTTTCCAGTTGGTACAACCAACGTACTTGGATAATCGCGCAAGTAAGGTCCTTTCCAATTGGTAACAACCAACGTACTTGGATAATGAGGCCTTTTTCCACTTGGTACAAATGGACCGGAGTGCAAAGGGGGGCGTATGATCATACTTAATGAGGCTTCCCAATCGTGCAAGTAATATTCGTGCAAGTAATACAAGTAACACACAAGTCCATATACGAATTGTAGTTTTTGTAATAGAAGAAATAATACTTGAATCTTTATAAGGATACATATGCTACCCCAAAACATTAAAACATTAAAAAGGGGTGGTGAAAAACTCACCTTAGTAATTGAAGTGAAAAAGGAATAAGAATAACTTGAAGGCGTCAAAGGAACCGAAGCAGTCAATCCGTACGAACTATAAATAAGAATAAACATGACTTTTAACGACTATTCTATCGGGATTTTAAGGTTGTTTAATTGTATAACAGTTTTAGAAGATAGTTATTATTTTTTATTATTTATTACCAATTCTACGGCCCTTTGATTATTATATTATTATTTATGTTTAACGGTAATTGTTTATTAATAAAATATAAATAGCTTAACGGCGAGAATATGGAGTTTATACTTCCGAAATGCTTGAACTATCGATTACAAGTCGAAAATATGATTATTGTCTTGACAAAACGATTTTTAGGAATTTAAAGTTTACTTTACGTTTATTAAACGATTTTTAATAGCGGCTTATGAAATCGAGAAACTTGGTTTTTAAGTGTGAAATGGTGAGTTATATTTTATATTAAATTTACATGATTTTTATTTTATTTAAAAAGACTTTTATGATTTATTTATGATTTTTAAATGATAAAAATTATTAAATTAATAAAACTGGTTTATATAAAAAAAAAGTGTCTGACCCGAGTGGGTTTCGAACCCGGGTCTCTATGCTACGAGTTCTGAGTGTTAACCAACTGGTCTGGGTCTCATATTTGTTATGAACATGGTTTTAATTATTTATATATATTAGCAGATTTTGATAGTTTTATTTAATACAAATAATAATATAAACAGTTAAATAAAAAGATGGGTAAGAGGACGCGTGACCCGGGTTTCGAACCCGGGTCTGGAGTTTGTAACGTGAAGGCCTTAACCAGTTGATCTGTGTGAAACATTCGTTATAGGTTTAATAAAAAATATATACATATAATATTTGAGGTTCTTCTTCTTCAAGAAGAGCCCTAAATTTGCAATTGAGTTATTTGTTCTATGTTTGATCAAATTAGTTTAGGGTTATTGATTATAGGTTAAATGACATTGACAAGTATATATTAATTACCTTATAATATTTTGTTTTGATCGAAACCCGGTTGCCGGAAAGTAAATTAAAGAAGCTCCCAATTACAGAAAATTCGGTGTATTAGAGGGGGATTGAGAAGTGTGAGCGAGTTGGTTAGAGGTCTAGGCACCTATTTATACTAAGGGAAGGAGCGTCTATGCGTTAATGTAATTAATTTGATTATCCGAAAAATCCGGTGAGATTACGGGGTTGATTTGCGATTTTTAGGATATTATAACGTTATTAATTAGTTGGATATTGTTTAGTGTTGACGGAAAATCGTTTTTATATATTTAATTTGGATAAAAAAATGTATTTTAAGGGGGTGCTGGCCACCTCCGGCGCCGGATTCCGGTGGCCGGAGGCCCCGCCGGAAAAACGAACAAGGAAGGGGGGACGGCTAGGGTTTGGTATTTTAATAATATAATTTGGATTATTTTCATTTCTAGTCCCTCAAGTTTCAATAACCATTTAAAATATAATTTAAATTCTTTTAAGTTTAAATAAGTATTTGAAGTTTACATTTTTAACCCAAACTTTATAATTAAATTATAAAGTCTTCGGTTTTGGATTATTTACGCGTTTTACCCACGCGGCTCGATTAACGTTAAGGTTCGGGAATTTATAAACATTTAAATAACAACGAACAACGAATAATGAACATTAAATGTCGGGAATCACTTTATTAAAATATATTTAATACATCGAAACGACCCAACGGGTCGGGTTTACAATACAAACACGAATCGAAAATTGACGAATGTCACAATTGTGATGATCTTAGCGTGTGGGAGAGTTTGCATCCCGAGTGTCAAGGTTGCCCGTTGTTCGGGGTAGGATCTGCTGATCCACTTTTTCTGGTGACGGGGACACCATCCTCCACAGCTTGCGGGTCATATGGTGATGCTCGGAAATCACAAGAGGTATCGTTATTGTAGTTATTATTGTTGTTATAATTATTATCTTAGTATTCTTTTAGCATTTTTGTTGCCGGGCTAGTCGGACCGGTTTTGTATATATACTGAATGTTAATATCTCGAATTTCATTGTTAGTTTCCATTTTAATTCACATTAAATTCTACATTTAGTTTCCTTTGAATAGTCCATATAGATTTTCACAATCACATTAATTCTACAGTTAGTTTCCATTTCAATTTCAACTTGAATTTCAATTTCAATATAATGCCATTTTGTTTGAACATTTGGTATTAGTATTTGGATTATATATTAATAATTAGATTCTAATAAGCTGTTCTATTTTTTTATTATTTTTTTTTTTGGTAATATTCAAATATATACAAGGATTAGGTGCCAAAACTCAAAAACAAATTTTAGGCCCAATTAAATTATCTTGTTAACGGTTAACCGACCCATAACTGTCTCTTTATAACGTTCAAAACCGATTAACCGAAACCGCCATAACGGATCAGTTATGGTTATCATTATCCATTAACCTCCATACCGGTTATGGTTATGGGTATAAGCCAAAACCGCCCCAAACCGACCCATGCATACCCCTAGGTAGTATTATACATTGTTAGCTTATTTTTATATATTTTTTAGACATTAGGATGATTTTGTTAGATTAACCCGTTAGTTAATATGCTTGGATTAATATGGCTCTTAATATTCTTTGAATTTAATCATAAGAGATCATTTTGTTATGTATATGTGTTAGTAAAAAACATTTGGTTAATTATGTATTAATTATATATCTTGTGGCAAATTCTAGCTCCTAAAGGTTCAAGCGGAACTAGAAAAAGTGCTAGAGTCCCGAAAAGAAATATAAGTTCTCTTAGAACAACAACAACAAGAGCGGGAAAAAGAACGGGCCGAACATGAACAAGAGCGGGAAAAAGAGCGTGCCGAACGTGAGGAATGGCAAAAAAGGATTGAAGAACAGTTGCAGAAATTTGTGGGCAAGTAAAAAACTTTCGTCTTGTTATGTGTTAGTTTTGTTTTGTATTAAAGAACGTGTGGTCACGTCAAATGTTTGCTATTGTTATTCTATGATTGTAAACGGGCTTTTTTGAAAACTTATATATATATATATGCATGTTCCTACAGCAAAATTTTGGTTTATAATTCATAAAAAAATGTAAAATGTTTTATTATTTGCAGAAAGTTTGTGGCAAAATTCTGCACTTTTTTGTAGATTTTTTCCATATTTTTGTAGGAAGTTTGTGGAAAATTTTATTAAAGTTTTGTAGCAAGTTTGTAGTAAATATTTATAAGAATTTGTGGCAAGTTTGTAGCAAGAATTTGTAGGAAGTTTGAGGAAAATTTTATTTAAGTTTTATAGCAAGTCTGTAGTAAACATTTATAAGGATTTGTGGCAAGTTTGTAGCAAGAATTTGTAGGAAATTTGTGGAAAATTTTATTAAAGTTTTGTAGCAAGTTTGTAGTAAACATTTATAAGAATTTGTGGCAAGTTTGTAGCAAGAATTTGTAGGAAGTTTGTGGAAAATTTTATTAAAGTTTTGTAGCAAGTTTGTAGTAAATATTTTTAAGATTTTGTGGCAAGTTTGTAGCAAGAATTTGTAGGAAGTTTGTAGTAAACATTTATAAGAATTTGTGGTAAGTTCGTAGGAAATCTTATTAAATTTTTGTAGAAAGGTTGTCGGAATAAGAACTTAATTAATGGTTAATTAGTTTTACTAATGTTATCAATAATTTAAAATATTTTAGATAATACGGTGACAAATTTGTAGTAAAGTGGTGAGAAAAAGTAAACAAAAACTGTTGTGGCAAAACTGTCACAATTATAGCGACAACTTTTATTTGTAGTAAATTTGAAGCAAAATTTGTCGGAAAATTGTCAGAAACGGAATTTGCCACGGTTTTTTTCTCTCAAATCAGGTTTGTCGAAAATTGTGGCTATAAGCTTTTTACCACAATTTTGCTACAAAAACTGCTGTGGCAAATTGTCCAGTTTTCTAGTAGTGAAAGATCAGCAATCATAAAATCAAATAGAACCCGCTACGCAAACTTGCAATTGGCGTAGCTTTCAATGTAGAACATGGGGATTCTAACGTGGGGACTTCAATCCCAGCATCGTGTATGCTGGTTTAACGTAGACTTTATAAACCTTTATTTGTTACAAAACACAAAAATACAACTAGGGTTATAAAGCTTGTGATTAACAACATTTTTATTTACACACAAAAGCAGATTTGGGATACTATGATTGATAATTATACCATCTGTGTTATTAGTTATATACTTATATTATAGTTTGTCCATTGGTGATTACACTATATGCACTACTTAATCATTAGGGTATGAATCCTTGAGTATTCTAACATATATCATATGTACGCATTAGTTAAATTTAACCAACTAACTAGTCAAGTATCAACTAAACCCGCACTCAATTACACGCAAAAGTTTGCTTCTCAAAGACATTAATGAACGTGCATTTGTGCAATTGCTTGCAACACCAAGTTATAATGTATGTGATGCATGTGACTTAAATAAGAATTTGACTTGATTAAGTATTCTAGTACAATGTTAAGTCGCTTATTTAAAGATATCTTAAATCAAAAGAGATGTTTTATTTTGCATATAAAAACTGATCAATGATATAATAACCAAGTGAGTGACCACTAAAAATGGATTATGATACCTATAAAGGGGACGTATATCGAAAAACGAGATGAAAAGGAACACATTCGACTAAGTTACAATAATGTAGGCTTTATAGTTCGTAAATGCCTGGATATCTCCATGAATCGTATGTTTACATTCACATTATAGTATTCGATGATACTTTCGAAATTATACTAGGATAATTAAAAAGATATTCAAACGACTATTTGTTTTATGTATGAAAATTTGTACCATAAATAAACCAAAAACTTGGTTTATAATTGGGAAACCATCATAATTTTTAGTTAAAACGACACAATATTTCATGAAACAGTGTGTTAGTTGAAGGTTAGAATGATTGACATTTAAGTTAATTTGGTTACATCATGCATTAACTCTGTCATTAGGAACTCCTTTAGCAGTAATTGATGATCAACTCGTGTTTGCAATGACTAAGTTATCACCGATGATTGGCTTTGTAATTAGTAGTAAATTGGTCAATAGTATTACGATTGTCTAGTAAGTCTTGAGCGCACAAATATTATTGATTTCATAGTTTGTAGTTATTGAAAATAAAAAAGAAAAAACTAAAAGCATATAAAATGGTTTGTGTAAATTGTAAGTCTTTAAACAGTTACAAACAATAATGTTTATAGCTATTCTAATGCAATTTTGTCAAATAACGTTTTAATCATTTCATCCAATTATAATTAAGAAATATTTTTTTTAAACAAAGGTATATAAAATAAAAACATAAAGTATATATGATTTTGTGTGCGAAATGAAAAAAAAAATGTTTGTTTTTTAGGCTTAAAAAATTGTTAAATAGCATTTTACAAGAAAAAACATCAACTATGTTAGTTTTTCTTTTTAATGGCGTTTGCTCTATTTTAAAAGAAAATCTTCATGTGAATCAAAAGATGACTCTGAAAAATCAAAAAGCTTCACATGTTAACCAGACTCCTATGACCACATTTAGATTATTGCAATAATATACATTAAAAATTTTCTATATTTTCGCTCTTATTTTTAATTAAATAATATTCTTTATATCTTTATTATTACATTTTCTTTCAATTAAAACAGTGTTTCTTTAAATTTACACATGAACAATAACATTTTCTCAATTCTTCACTCACAATCACTTACAACCATACTCTAAAATTGCGAAAAAGATCGATATCTTCATATCAATACATAAAATAAGCAATTCTATTAAAACGATTGTGACACTAACGGATTTAGAAGAAATATTCAGTGGTATCTAAATACATAAAACAAAGAAGAAAATAATATTAACATTAATGTTGCATATTTGCCAAGAAAGTTGAGGGGTATCCCGAGATACCTCTGCTTCTATGCTAGATCTGCCCCTGGATCGTGACATACTCCCTATAAATCATTTTAATACATTTATTTATTGAATTTATATTTTACATAGTTTTTTAAGGTGCTGTTACAAAAGTTATTAATCGACATGAAAAGTGAACTTTTATTGTTGTAAGTTTGTCACTAATGAAAAAAATGTTTAAATTGTGGTTTAACTATCCATTAACTATCTAAAGTGCATTTTAAAACGCTCTATGTAGTTTAATTTTGTTTAACTGATATGAAAGGTTTTTCTTTGAGATTGCTATAAACCTAACTTTCTACCTTATTTCTAATATCGAAAATAGAAAAAAAAAAGAAAAAGAAAAAAGAAAAAAAATCGCATTGCAAGTCTTCAACAATTACGACATGCAAGTTGCATATGTGATATTAGACTGTCTAGTATGTTCTTTCAACGATGTAACTACTTGTACTTTGTTCTATTATATGAATCTATGAGACAAGTGTTTTTTGGGTATAGACATATACAATTTGATTTGGCTTGATATTTTTTCTATCGGTATTTATATAAAACTCAAAACAAAACCATAAATTTTGGTTTTAAAGTTTAGTTTTTGTTTGGTAAGTTTTTATGTTGGAAAAAACAGAAAATATGTCATTGCTGTGTTTAAAAAATTG
Source organism: Bidens hawaiensis (assembly GCF_021521415.1). Classification (NCBI taxonomy): domain Eukaryota; kingdom Viridiplantae; phylum Streptophyta; class Magnoliopsida; order Asterales; family Asteraceae; genus Bidens; species Bidens hawaiensis. The sequence goes on along the minus strand of NW_027492133.1, from coordinate 103,994 downwards.
TTAAATGGCATTTTATGAGAAAAAAAAAATATATCAACTAATTTTTTTATGGTATTTGCTCTATTTAAAAAAAAATCTTCATGTGAATCAAAAGGCCGTTTTTAAAAATAAAAAAGCAAAAAGTTTCACATGTCAACCGGGATCCTACGACTACATTAATGTGATTATGACCGATAGTTGAAAACTTGAAATACTTCCTAAATATTATTTGAAAAAATATCTTCATAGATACCAATGGAGTAGAGATCATAAAGTCTTTAAACTTCTGAATTTGAGAAGCGAGATCTTGGCCACTTAGGTTCAAGTCTAACAAAATAATTAAAAGAAATTCTATAGTTTAAAAAAATATTTATTATAAATGTAATTATTTTGTTAATTTATAAATAACCTTCCATTTCTTAGTATTCATCATTGTATGACTAATTGATTCTTAAAAATAGAAAACAATCTCAAATTCAATTATTGTTAAGCTTATAATAATTTAAAGCACATTCAAGCAACCTTTAGATCATTATAAATATCATTTTTAAGTATAATACAAAATAGAGGCATGTATTATGAATGCAAGTCTTAAAAGTAAATTTTTATCAAGTCAATGGTTTTATTGAAATTATATATTCTAATAAAGTTACACAAATGAATGTGGATTCCTTGTACATAAAGTCATTTTTTTGTCGTATTTGGCCATTTATATGAATATTCGTCTATCTAAATAGTAAATAAGATGTGACGTTATTAAACACTAAAGTAGTATGCTCTTCGATATTTTTTATTGAAAGCGTCTGTCACAGCAAAACTGGTGTCTCTTCTAAAGAGTTATTAACATTTATCATATTTCATTACCTAAGTTTGAATCCCTTTTGCAATAGTGTTATTCATTTTCAAAGCGCACATGAGCCAACGCCGATATTCAAATCTAGAAACCCTTAGGAAAAAAAACCCTAAGGAGAACCTCGTAACCACCTCACCAAAGTAATGATAATGATGATTGTTCGATATTTAATACCTGAGATTCCAATAACGATAATTTTAGTGGTCTATTAGTTTTATATATTGTTTAATAATTATGTTAGATTGATAAATAAATGCTTTTTTTAGTTTCGTGTATGGTTGCACACTTGCACTCTTAATGATATTCTTTTAATTGTTTTAGAAGAATACAATATGTATTTTTTACAATATTTTAATTTTAATTTACCTATTTGACTTTAATTAGGCATCCTCAATGGAAGCATTATTGGTTGTCGGTAGGGATGTGACGTCGACGTAGAGAATGCTACTTGTGACAGCTTTTTTCAAGGAATAAATCAGGATAAAGAGAACTAAGATTAAGAAAGAAATGAGAGCATGAAAGAGTGAGGAGGAGACGTAGACATTGAAGAGTCATGTAATTGCGTTTTTAGCCATTTATTAGTTCTCGCGTATAAGAGGAGATCCTCTTTTATATACAAAGAGTTTTTTATTTTTTTTTATAGAAAGTGATTTAAGTATTTAGCTATTTTGTAGAAGCTCGTTAAATTTCATGTGCATTTGAATGTTATTTTGTTTCCATCTGATTCACTCATTCAAGGAATCATCCTGTTTACTTAAATTTACTTATTGCAAGTTAATACTGATACATTGTTATCACATTAAAGAAACTTGTATCTATTTTTGTTCTAGCTCTATATCAGGACCGTTTTAATAAAATATCGCCTTAAAGAAAGAAACTTAATCTTATGTTTGGAAATTTATATGAGCCAACAAGTGAACTACTTAAAATTTTATTATTAGGATGAACCAATAAGCTACTTATTTCAACTCAAATTTGGTTCTGAAAAATAATACACAACAGTCGACAGTTAGCTCAAGCCAAATCAACTCAAACTGTGATCTGAATTGAAGCGGGGCGTGATCTAAAAATTCCGGAATCCTGAACATTACGGTCTGAATTTAAGCATAGCGTGACATATGACTATGGATGTTACGTGTACGAGTTTTAATTTTAGATGCTTTTCATGTATTAACCATTTTTGTATCTTGTGGCACACCGTGTGCAATTCGTGTCTCAAAAATCAACTACTTCGGTGTTGACTGTTTTTATATTATTGAATAATTAAATTGTAACTTTAATGTTGTCAATTGTCATTCTACTTATTTAATCACTCCATTATTGTGGTAATATAAAGATAGTCAACTTTTTACTCGTTGACATTTTTAACGGGCTCTTGAGGGAACATATAAAATTTGAGATTTAATTAAACTAACGTGTCATCAACCTTTTAAGAATCATGTATATTATAACTGAATTTATATTAATTAATTCCATCCTTTAAGAGTGAAGACAAGTGGTTAATACCCTGATACAGGAGTAGATTATTCTTGGAGTAGTTTAGGATCATAGAAGTAGCTATAGATGAATGCTTGTGTAACCGTTCGAAAAAGAATATTGGGATAGTTTAGGAGTAGAAGTAGCGATAGTGAATGTTTGAGTAGTCGTTAAAAAAGAATATTAACTTTTTTTATATTAACCAATGTTTTAAAAACCAGTTTTTTACTTATATCGGATTGGGCTAAGAAAATGGTACAACCGGTTGAACCGGGTTGTATCGGAAGGTTCAACCGGGTTATGTAGTTTACCTTGTAATTTGATATAATTGCAACTTCAACTAAAAAATAACCCAAAAACATATTATTCCATGATAAAATATAATCCAAAAGTTAATCCATAATTAAAAAATAATACAACACTACTCGTTTTTTAAAAAATAATCCAAATGTATGCCCGCTTCAATGTTAATCGTTAGGTTAAAAGTAATTTTTAAAAAAATATAGGCCACGAAATATCAAAAACCTCTTGGGCTTTAAACTGGTTTGCCGGTTTAAACCGGTATTTTAGAAAAAAACCGTTGGCTCGATGTTCAAGCAAACCGCCCAAAAATAACATGCTCAAAATACCGGGGGCCTGATATGCGACCATACCTAGCAAATCCCATCACGCCTAAAATAATCATTATACTTCTAGATATTTTTTTTTAACGTACAATTTCAGTCATTTGAGAAACTTTTATCCAACACCTTCCAGCTTTATGATGTTTTAAAGGTTTTGTGTTTGCTAACAGACTACGAACCCCATTGGTTTTTAATTGTATATATTTATTCACTAGGTTAAATACCTGTGTATACACGGGTTGGGTAAACTATATTAACAAAAGATCAAAATAATATGAAATACTTATACTAATTTGGTATTAGATGAATGAATATGAATATGTATTACAACGTTGAATATAATAAAATTTTCATAAAATAAAATAAGAAAAAGAAAATTAGATAGTAAATTTTCATTAATCTCTAAAAACACGATGTATATAATGCAAAAAATTTATTTAGTTAACGCTTTTTACTAATAACACACGATTGTTGCTAAAAACATAAATTATTTAGTACTAATATTAATTTGATATAGGGATTTATATTTTTAAGAAGAATAGTGTTTAAAAAAATTGATACAACTCATACAAATACTTAAATAAACAATACACAAAGTTTAAATAACTATATTATATTATAAAGCAATATAAATTAATATTTGAGTTTAACATTTAAAAAAACATATATAAGCAAAACATCAGATACTAAGAGTTTAAAACAATGTTAGTCCACAAAAACTGACAAAGTATTTTAAAACGTAAAAACCATTATCTTAAATATAAAAACAGCTTCGTTTTTTCAAAGCAGCAAAACATCCCAAACAACATAAAACCATTATAGGTTTTGGATAACAACGACCATTAGATATTTTGGTCATATTTACATGTGTTTTTTCTTAAAGGTGTTTATCTAGATTTGATGCATATGAACATAAGGTCGGCCCATATGGAGGGTTGGGTGGTTGACGACCACATGCCCGACACCCTGCTAGGTCCAAATTTTAAAAAAAAATTATATGTATTTTTATTAAAACAATATGTATATTTAGTGTTTAAACTCATATGCATGAACATTAGCTTGGTCTAATGGTAAAGAGGTATTACTCCCAACAAAAAGGTTATAAGTTCTAGTCTCATTTGAGACATATTTTATCTTATTTTTATACAAAATTTTTTTTACACAACCTAAATTATAACCAATTAAGCCCATATCAAAATTAAATTGGTTAAACCAAACAAAATGCTCCTTTTATTTAAGGAACAAAAAAATTTTTGCCTTCGGCCCAAAATTTTTTTTGCTTTCTCGGAGCCGGGCCTATATGAACATATAACACCACATGACCAACAATAATAATTACCGTTATTAACATTCTTTTTAATGAGAAATAGATCAATTTAATAAAAAACATAGAATAGTAAGATTATATAAAAATTAGTTTATAAGCTTTTGAGCATGTTACTACTACTACCATTACAACTACCACTACTGGAATATAATAGAAGTTATAATTATAGTCAAAAAGTGAAAGATTTTAAAAATCATAAATGGTTTTCAAAATTAAAGTGTTAAGTATAGTTTAAATTAAAAAAATAAGATAAGTATAAATTTTAAAGCATTCACTTTTTATTTAAAATTATTAAGGCTATTATTTTGTATAAGTCATTAAATTGTAAGAAACATGGAATGCTATATTAAAATTTTAAAACAAATATAGTAAAAAGATATCATTAAGAAACATTTCTTTTTGTTAAAATTAAATATTATGGGAAAAAACATGTTAGAATTTTTGGTGCTTTGATGTGATAAAAGGATAAGTTATGGAAGGGTTTAAATGATTTATTTTAATAAAATAATTAAGAATTAAAGATGAAAAGATAAGGGTGTCACTTGTCAATATTAGGCCAATTAAGAGATGTGTGGTTGAACAATCATTTTTGTTTATTATAATAGTAGATTAACAGGTACACAAATGCAATTCATAACAAAGATTGATAAAAATAATTTAGAATTTGTGCTATCTTCGAATATTTTTGGTATCTTTACATAATATTATTATTATTATTATTATTATGTAATAGTAGTAGTAACAATATACTAAAATGGCTATTCTTAATGGGATATATATAGTGCATAAAACATATAATCACCTAATAAATACATAATTTGTTTTTGTCAACAACGTAACCTTTGTTGCCACCTAAATACGAGTAACTAGAGGGCTTCTAACCTTGTGATATGAAGGTGTGCTGGTTCATTATAACCGATTAATCGTGTTAGCTTGAGATGGTGTTTTGTCTCGACCTATTATTATGTAATAGTAGTAGTAACAATATACTAAAATGGCTATTCTTAATGGGATATATATAGTGCATAAAACATATAATCACCTAATAAATACATAATTTGTTTTTGTCAACAACGTAACCTTTGTTGCCACCTAAATACGAGTAACAAGAGGGCTTCTAACCTTGTGATATGAAGGTGTGCTGGTTCATTATAACCGATTAATCGTGTTAGCTTGAGATGGTGTTTTGTCTCGACCTATTTAATCTTAAGTGCATATATCGGTTTGGATTTCAGTTTGGTCTAATTTATCTGTTTACTAATTCGAGCACCAAATATCTAATTCGGTTTCATGCCATAAAATCAGAACAAATATGGGCTCTTATTGCTTAATTTTTTTTTAATTTCATTTTAATTGAAAACAGATAAAACCTTGTTTGAAAATTCGTCATTCAAAATATTTTGGAAAGGTATCATTTTAGTCGGTAAGTTTGCTCTGCTTTAGTTGAAAAGTCTTTATCTTTGATAAATCATTTTATTTCTTGTTAAAACCTTGTGATATGAAGGTGTGCTGGTTCATTATAACCGATTAATCGTGTTAGCTTGAGATGGTGTTTTGTCTCGACCTATTTAATCTTAAGTGCATATATCGGTTTGGATTTCAGTTTGGTCTAATTTATCTGTTTACTAATTCGAGCACCAAATATCTAATTCGGTTTCATGCCATAAAATCAGAACAAATATGGGCTCTTATTGCTTAATTTTTTTTTAATTTCATTTTAATTGAAAACAGATAATACCTTGTTTGAAAATTCGTCATTCAAAATATTTTGGAAAGGTATCATTTTAGTCGGTAAGTTTGCTCTGCTTTAGTTGAAAAGTCTTTATCTTTGATAAATCATTTTATTTCTTGTTAAAATGTGTACTTAAGAGATATTTATTCTCTCAGCAGTTGGTATTCTGGTCTAATGACATACAAGTGATTGCTAAAACTTAAAATTTTATGATGTCAGGTTCGAAACCTGATTCAATGACGGGGTTTTCTTATAGTAGTGTGTTTCCTCCTTAATGGTGTTCTTAGGTGAGTCGGGACTGTATCGTCAAAATCAGTATGGACAATTGATATCCTGTTTTAAGAAGACTCACTCGAGTATTGAGGGAAGTTCCAATCGATGTTCAATATCAGTAGCCAGTAGTTTCTTTAGTCTTTATCATTTGTAAAAGTTTTTATTTACAACCTCTATTTTTAATCACCCACGATCTCGAACCTTTCTCTCACACACACAATTCATTAATTCATCGCACACAACCTCTCACTTGCATCACCAAAAACCATGAACCACGTTATTTTTTTGATCGCGGGTAATGTTATGTTGAAATCGACGGTAATGCTTGTTAGAATAAGTGATATTGAATCAGAATATGTCGTGTTTCATTTGTACCTTAAATGCTGCTTCCTAGCGTATTTGGTTGTATAATTACCCCCAAAATAATTTTCACATTTGTTCGTATATGGTGTGAAAATAAGAATTTTACATATGGAATAACATGGCTAGTGATAATGGAAACCATAATTTCTTTGTTGAAATATTTTAGTTTGGAATTAAAATGTGTCACGTAATATTATAGTTGAAAACTTGAAATATGAATCTTGTCTTATTGGTAAAACCAGGCCACACACCTTTTGGAACATGTGATCTACTTATTTCAGAATTAATGATCTTGTAACTAAAGTATAGTTCAATTAGGTCGAAAAATTTGTCATGTTTGTGAGTTGTAACGTTTGTATTTGGAATAGGTTATACCGTTTGTATATATTGTGTGATACATGACTTAATGAGTAATTGAGTATTGTTGGCCATAATGAATCTTATTATGTGTTAATAAGTTATAGCATCTAAGTCATAGCATGTCTTAACATGTTAATATATGCATAGATTAGAAACATAAATAATATGATTTAACATTGGCTTTGAATTACAAAATTATCAAGATGCACGACTCTTAATACTTTTGAAACTCTCAATTTTTCTCTTCTCTAAAATTTAGAAAACCCCTACACAACAACTCATTTATATGTTGAAAATATACAACGATATTTTTTCCCTCTGTTAACCCGAGACTTGATTGCCTTCGTGAATAGAAGGATTCTAGGTCTATGATTAACAAGTTGTATAGTTACACTTATACTCATTTTTGTAAAATCATGCCTAGATGCCTATTAATCGCTAGTCGGTATTCAACCGACTAGTCGCTGATTAGTCGTTATTTGATAAAAATTAGTCAAAATTGCAAATTTTATATTTAAAATTTGGTATGCATGTATATATGTATATTTGAAAATTACATATAACTTCAATTCGACTAATCCCAATTAATCTCGATTCATCTCTAGCAAACTCTACAACACCGATTATACTACTTATGATGTGAGTCATAAAGAAAGTGTTGTAACTAGTTACATAAGATTCCTGCGTATCACAAGTAAAACAAACGTTACAAATGTATTATACATGTTTCGTAATTTTTTATTTAACTTTTACCATGTACTGAACGACTCGTATGAATTTAAGGAAAACCAAACTCCGACGATGTAAATTGAAAATGATTTTAACTTGTTAAACCAATTTTTGAAAATTCTAGATTCTATTCGGCAGTATAGTTAAAACAGACGGGTAACTTTAATCAGATTATTAAATCCGGTTTATATTATTATATTTAATTATTTATTAAGTGACATAATGAACTTTTAATACCTTGATTTCCTTTTTTTCTTTTTTGAATATTATTTTAGAATATTCCTTTGCATGTTATCGTACCCTCATTATTAATACAGTTTATTGTCTAGTTTTGGAATTTTGTTTTTAAAATATATAGAGTTATTACTAATTGTCTAATTCCAACAAACCATTGATCATATTATTAGTAGAAGTTAACCAAAAAGGCCAATTTTAGATGTATGATTGACAAAATAAACTTCAAATGCCCGACAAATATTAAGTTGATAGCAAATTTTTTGTCCCATTACACGTGTATGAAAATAACTTTATTATATTCACTAGTTTATGTTGACACTTGACACAAAACCATTTTTAGACATTGCCTATGGGACCAAAAGACTTATTGGTTGATGCATGTGTGTTCACATGATTTTTTCTTTTCCTGTTTTTTTTCTCTTATCAACTACAAGTCTATAACTTAAAAGGTTGATGAAATCACGGTTTTCTCAAATGTAGGCTACAAGTTTGTCAATAGTCAGCTGTTAGTGGAGGTTTTTCCAAATGGAGATAGAAGAAAAGATATTATTTTCGACTGTCTTCTAAGCCACTAGTTCTTATAGATTGCCAAAGTAGATAGTTACTTATAGTGTTGTAAAAATTTCGATTAGATGCTGATTAATCTCTGATTAATCATTAGTCTCCATTTCACTGATTAATTTTGAGATAATTGGTCAATGGTCAAATCCAACCAAAATCAAGATTAATCGGACTTAATCGGCTTTTCTGATGAGATTTTGGCCAAAATCGGCGGTTTCCGGCAAGATTCCGGCCATAATAAGCAGTTTTTGGTGAAATTACAGTCAAATTAACAGTTTTCAGTGAGATTCCAACCAAAATATGTATAAAACTGAAAATTATACATTAAAGTCTAATTCGATTAATCCTTACTAATCGCTAATCCCCACTCCACCGCCTGATTAATGACAACCGAGTGAATCAAGAATATCTCTTTGTTTGTGTATTCAAAAAAATTGTATGAATGAAATATAAATAATAAAAAGACTCCCTTCTCAAAATATTTTTTTTTACCAAAAAAAGTTGCAATGGCGACGGTGGTGGGGGGTAGGGGTGGTCAACCGATGGTAGTATTGGTAGTGATGGCAATGGTAGGGTGGCGGCGATGGTGGCAATGTTTGCGGTGGTTACGGCGATGATGGTGGCGTCAATGGTGGTGCTGGTGGTAAGATGGTGGTGGCGACGGTGGTGGTCAGGTGGTTGTTAGGTGGTGGTGTTGTTCAGAAAGTATGGTAAATGAGGAATTGAATGGAAAAAAAAGAAAGAAAAAAGAAGGGGATAGGAAATAATAGTTTTGATGGAATGAGATTCCATGTGTCATGGATGATTCCATTCAATTAAGCAACCAAACACCATTTTTTTCAATCCCACGAATGAATCATTTCATTCCCCTATCATTTCTGCATACCAAACGCTACCTTATTGTTTTCTCTTGTAAATTTTGGGGTGTGTTCGTTTTACGGAACGGAAAGGAAATTGGATGGAACTGGAACTGATTTCTATTTCTTAAGGTGTTTGTTTCATTGGAATTGTAATCTTAATTCTATTTTGATGTGTTCAATTGACAAAGAATTGAAATTCAATTCCTTCATATTCCTCTAAATAAAGGCATTCAAAATCCGTTCAAAATGTGGAAAAATTTCAAGTCAATTTGTTGGAGCCTTTGATCGGTCGACTAACATGCTCGCGTAAGGATGTGTTCGCATTCGGGTCGACGCTCGGATACGTAAATCAAATTCCTCCAACAAAGTTCTACAAACTTTTTTTTAGTGAACTGTGAATAAAAGCTTGCCTACCCGGGTTAACTTAATTGCAAAAGTTGACTCATATAATCGTGATCATAGATGGCGCTGGGTAGCCAAAGCCAGCAATCTTCAATTTCAGGAAAATCCACCGTCCAAAAGCCCACTGTGATAAAACCCTTTTGGTATCAAATTCAAACTTAAGACCCCTAAATGCATTCTTAAACTTTTTTATGGAACATACAAATTCCAGTGATCAAAGGGTCAACGAACCTTAAAATCCTCTAGTTTTGCCGCTATTTGGATATTTTTGCTTGTGGCATTCATTCCTAGGGATGAGCTCAGTACTGTACCGGTACCGAAAATCCCGGTCCCGAAAATCGCAAATTTTTGGTACCGGTATCGATACCGAAATGTTCGGTTCGGTACCGATACGGTACCGGGACGATACCGGTATTTAAGGTAAAATTCGGGAAATACCGGTACCGTACCGGTCCCGAAAACTCAAAACCTTGGTACCGATTCGATACCGATACCAATCGATATCATACCGATTTTTGCTCATCCGTATTCATTCCTACACTTTCATTATCAAAATCATTGAGAATCATTAAGTAAAGAGAGTCGACAAAATTAAAATATTAGAGAAAAAAATCTCAAAGAAAAATCCTAGATTTTTTGTTTTTTTTGTATCTTTTCATATGAATACGTTGGATTCCATGCTTGTGTTTATAGTTTATACAAACACCTTTTGTATATGCATCCAATAATGCCTAAAATAGATACTAAGAAATTTTGTATATAATCAATGACGGATCTAGAAGAGAAGTTTAGACTACTTTTATTGGTGACCTCTTAGGAGGTCATGACACTATTTAAGGAATAAATAAAAAGATTAAATCTTTTTCACATCACAACCGGGTTGCAACCCCAACCTAGGTCACAACCCACTTTTTAATTAAATATTCTTTTGTTTTGTTCTTTCAAACAATTTGTTTTTTATATAATTTGAGTTTTATTTAATAATTTATATTATTTGACTTATTTCAAAAATCTAAAAACATAATCTTGTTTAGTTTATTTTTATGAAATTTTGGATATCATCTTTATTAGAAACAGAGCACTTTTAAAAATCAGCCATGAGAATTCTGCACTCGAACCGATTAGAAAAACATACCCGGTAGTCGAACGGTGGGTGCTCGGATCTCCCGCATAGTCGGCATCACAATAGCCATGCAATTCCACCCTTTGCTCCCTCTTGAACTCGACACCCATCCCTACAGTACCTTTAATATACCTTAGCATTCGCCTAGCTGCAAATAAATGGGGTCTTCTTGGGTTTTGCATATACCGACTTAACATACCGACACCGAACGCGATATCGGGTCTTGTTAACGTCAAGTAGATGAGGCTGCCAATTATGCGTCTATACTCGGTTGGGTCTTCGACCTCTCTTCCATCGTCCGGGTACAACTTACAGTTTATATCAATTGGCGTTACGGCCTTTTTTGCCGGTTTTGCCCCTAACATATTGAACTTAGCAAGCATCTCAGTGGTGTATTTTTGTTGATGCAGAAGTATACCACTCTCACCATATTTTAGCTCCAACCCAAGGAAGTGCTGCAGTTGCCCCAAATCCTTCATTCTGAACCTTATATTTAAATTTTCTTTGAGTTGAAATATCTCATCTACCAAGTCTCCTATGATGATTAAATCATCTACGTACACAAGTACAATTGCCACTTTATCTCCTTTAATTTTAACAAACAAACTTGCATCTGCCGTTGTTCCTAAAAACTCATTGTACTAAAGAAACTCGGAGATCTTTCCGTACCAAGCTCTCGGAGATTGTTTTAAACCATATAGAGCTTTCTTTAATTTACACACATACCCGGGTCGAGATCGCTCCTCGAAGCCTGCCGGTTGCTCCATATAAATTGCCCGATCAAGATCGCCATATAAAAACGCATTGTTGACGTCCATTTGCCATAAATCCCAATTTTTACTCGCCGCAATAGCGATAAAAACTCGTACAGTAGTTAACTTTGCAACCGGGCTAAACGTCTCGTCATAATCGAGACCATATTCTTGAGAGAAACCCGAGCTACCAGACGGGCTTTATATCTCTCCACCGACCCGTCTGCACGTTTCTTAACTTTATAAATCCACCGACACGTTATGGGTTTTACTTCTTCAGGTTTAGGAACCAATTCCCAGGTTTGGTTTTCAAGTAAGGCTTCAATTTCGAGTTTCATAGCCTCGACCCACACTGCTTTGTTACATGCATCATTAAACGAACCCGGTTCCATATCGTCTTCAACAACAATTGCCATGTTCGCATACTTTGGATTTTCCCTTCCGTCACGAGATGACCTTCTTAACTCGACTGCTGGGATTTGATGTTGCTGTGCAGGCTGTTCGGCTTGACTACTAGACTGTCCAGTTTCTTCATCTGGATTTAAGTCGTTTCCTGAACCAATCTCGAGAATTACACTTGAGCTTTCAAGTTTTTCCTTTAGACTTTGGTATCCGGCAGTGATTGCTGTTTATTAGACCACCATGACGAGTTCTCGTCGAAAACTACATGTCGTGAAACATAACACTTACCAGTTGTCGGTTCACAACACTTCCAGCCCTTTCGTTGCTCATCGTAACCGACAAATATGCACCTAATCGCCTTTTTGTCTAACTTTTGTCTTAAGTGACTCGGAACAAACACGTAACAAACGCACCCGAACACTTTTAGATGGCTCACGTTTGGTTTCTTATTAAATAATAGCTCGAAGGGCGACTTGTAGCCCAAACCTTGCTGCGGTGTCCGATTAATTACGTACGCTGCTGCATTCATTGACTCGGCCCAGAACCGCTCTGGAATGTTTTTGCTATGAACCCAACATCCAGATACTTCTTGAATGTGATGGTTTTTACGTTCCGACACGCCGTTTTGCTGTGGTGTATTAGAGCAAGTCAACTGTCTCCCGATTTTGCAGGCCTTCAAGTACTCGTTAAACTCTCGACTTGTATATTCTCCACCGTTGTCGGATCGGAGTATCTTGAGAGTATTTCCCGTTACACGTTCGGCTTCAATGTGAAAGTCTTTGAATTTCTCAAATGCTTCACTCTTCTGTTTCATAAATGCTACCCACAAAAACCGTGAATAGTCATCAATGAAGGAGATTACATATTCCATACCACCAACAGATTTTTTCTTCATCGGTCCACACACGTCTGTATGAACCAACTCGAGAGGCTTATGAGTTTTATAACTTGCCTTATCGAATGGTAACTCATGTGCCTTGCCAAATTGACAACCGGGGCACACTTCTTCTCGGTTTACTTTGAGCTTCGGTAAACCCGCAACCAACTGTTTTTCCATCACAAGCTCGAGTTTATCAAACCCCACATGCCCGAGTCTTTGATGCCACAAATCCACAGTTTGGTTGTTCTTCGTCTTCTCGATGTATGCCGCTTCGGCCAATAACACATATACAGTCTCCTTTCTTTTACCTTTCAACATGGGAGTTGAATTTGTCTCAAAGTGTTCATACACTTTTACGTCATCCGGCCCTAACAACACATACCGACCCGACTCGGTAATTTGAGGAATCGAGATCAAATTTTTCTTCATTCCAGGAACATGATAAACATCTTTCAGTATGAGGTCCTCGTTGCTTCCTTTAGCTGGAAATATAACGTCACCTATATTCGAGATATTATGACGTGAATTATCGGCAATCACAACCACTTTATTTCCAGAATACTTAGAAGGGTTAGTTAACTTAGCTTTATCTCCGGTCATATGATTCGAGCAACCGGAGTCAACAATCCATTCGTCTAAGTTGTTGTTGCGATCTTCAACACCAGTTGTTAGTGCTAGAACATCTTGTTCTTGAGCAACATTAGCTGCAACATCCCAACCCTCCTCGACCTCGGCTACGTTACCCTCGTCCTTCGGGTCGTTTGTGCAATGCTTGGCCATATGGCCTTTTTCACCACAGTTATAACACTTAAACGGAAACTGTTTGTTCTTCGGTTTTCCTTTACTCCTGAAGAAACGTGGATCGACTCACTGGTAGACGATCTACTTTCCTTGGGTGTGATTATGCTATTTCACCGATGGTTCTCTTGAATCTGGGTTCTTCCACCTACAAAATGAACAACACCGTCAACTTACCCCTCAGAAAGGGACAGAGGGGTCCTCTTTGGGGTAACCCTCCGGTGTGAGAATAAGTGTTTGTAGGAGAAGATAATAATATCAGAGTAATGAAATGAAGAAACGTATTGCTTAATGTAGCTGAATACTGTGTAATTGGATGTTATTGTGTTACTGGATGATCCCTTCCTTGTGGAGTTGATGTGGTATTTATAGTGCTAGGGTTTCCACTGATTGGGCTCAGCCTTGTTGGCCTCCTCCAATTGATTTGCGCCACGTGTCCTTGGGGACACCTGGTGCTTTTTCATTGGTTATAATCACGTGGTAGCACATGGGTTATGCTGAGTTGTCCACCTTTCATTTGGCAGCTGTCAACATCAGCATATTCTTATTCCTTAAAAAGATACCTTCTGGAAGGTTGTCTGACGTGCACAATCAAGGTTGCCCTAATCCTGATTTGGATAAGGACGAGGTTGATTATGTGCATGTGTGATATGCGCCTATCATGAGGATGCGCGAGGTCTTCTCTTTATTCTCACGCGCAGATGTTTCATGCGCAGATGTGATATGCACAAGCATGTGATATGCGCCACGCGCGGATGCGCCGCGCGCAGGTGTGATACGCGTGAGCATATGTGATGCATGAGCATATGTGATGCCTGAGCATGTGATGCATGAGCATATGTGATACATGAGCATATGTGATGCCTGAGCATGTGATGCATGAGCATATGTGATATGCGTGAGCATATGTTATATGCGCCATGCGCATAGGTTCTGGCTTCGTGCCTTCATAATGTCTTGATTTCAAGACTCTTGTCTATATCTTGTGGGTTGACCCGCCTCGCTCGGTGTTGAGGCGGGTACATACCTCTTCAAGCCCCCCCAGTCTAATGTGTGTCTTGTCTCGCGCGAGCGAGGTAAGATAGATATTAGACTTAATAGTTTGCTCTTTTAATAGGGTTTTGTCTTTTTCTTCTTATTACTCATCGTTGCGCGAAAATCTATCCTTTTGGTTGAAAACGAGTCGTCCCTGTACGCGGTTGGTTATTGCTGACGTGCGTTAGTGATGGAGACGTGTCAGACTTTTTGTGTGCTCGAGGTGCTACAGTTGCCTTTCATGTCCCCTCATATAGTGTCAGGAACACGTGTCGCGCTCGCGTTGGTCCGTACCTGCGAGTGGTGGCGCGTGAACTCTGGCAGCAGCTGTATCGTTTCTTTTCGTGTCCCCTCACACAGTGTCAGGGACACGTGTCGCGCTCGCCTTGGCTTACACCTGCGAGTGGGGGCGCGTGAAGTCCGATCAGTACCAAAATTTCTCTCTCCTGGGCCTATAAAAGCAAACCCTTGAGATTTTTTATTCTTCATCTTCCTTGTTGTTTATTCAGAGCTATTTTCTTTCTTTCATTCTATTCCGATTACCTCTCTTCTGCTTCCGGATCTCTGTTCTTCAGAAGCATCCTCCGTTCGTTTTTACAGTTGTATGTCTGATAGTTCAGACAACACAATCTCCCCCAACAATCGCCGTGTTAAATCGCTAGTAATGTCAACTTTGAAGAAGACCGGCAAGGGGAAGAAAGCTGCTGAGGCCTCATCGGAGGAGGTAGGGAGGACCAAGACAGTGAAGAAGTGGGATGAGATCCCCTGCAAACTGAGGCAGGCCGATTTTGACGGCCTTATCGCCTCTCAGGGTTTTCTCCCTGAGTATGGCTGCGTGTTGCCGGCGGCCGGGCAAACGGCGGCGGACCCGCCCACCGGCTATATATCCCTTTATTGCCATTTTTTCACCCACTGCAACCTTCGTCTCCCGATGAAAAGGTTTGTGGGTGCGGTGCTTAGGTTTTATGGGATTCATATATCCCAAGACCATCCGTTTGGACTTGTGCGCATGACTCACTTTGAGTTCATGTGCAAATCCCAGCGCGAGGAGCCCACCCCTCGTCGCTTTCAATTTTTTTATAAGCCCAAGATCCAAGATTCTTGGTTCTCATTTATTCCTCGCAGTCAGAAGGTCAAGTGCTGCACTGTTTCATTCAAGAGCCTTCATGACTGGTCTGAGAGATTTTTCTACATCAGGGCTGGTGTGATCCCCATCCGCATGACCATGCGCGCGATCTCTTCTGCGCCTGCGGATGTGGGTGTCCTCAAGAACCCAACTGGCGCCTGGGTAAACAAGTTGACTGCCGAACCATCCCCCGCCAAGAACATTTGCGAGGAGGCGCTGGTGGGGGTTGGTATGAGCAGAAGGTGGGCCGACAGCGCGACTGAGCCCGTTATCCAAGTTGACGGCCTGTGTAAGTTAATCTCATTGCATTACTTCTGCGCGAATATAATTCGTTTTGCTGATATCATTTGACTTGTTTTGTGCAGTCAGCAAGGAGTATGTCCACGCCGCCTATGACGAGCATATGGAGGGTGGCTCCGTCACGCTGGGCGCTGGGAAGGTTGGCTTCCCCGATCGCTTCGATGACATGTTCATCCCTGTTGATCTGGGATTTCTGTTTGACAGCGATGCGCCTGGTAAGCCTTTGTACTTATGTTTATGCCTTTATAATACCAAATTTGGCTAACATTTCCGTTGCACGTATTGTAGATGCGCTCGAAAACTACGAGCTGGAGCTCGCGGAAGAGGAGGAGGAGGAGGAGGCGCCCCAACTAAAGCGTAAAGCTAAGGGGAAAACTGGCGCAGGGGCCAGTAAGAAACAGAAGAAAGATGATGCCCCTGTTGTTCAGGATCCTCCTACTCAGGCGAAGGGACCTGAGAAAACCCAGGTGTTTACCACCAAGTTTTCCTTGTCTTCCCTGCCTCAAAAAGTGGGCAGACCTCCTGTCCACCTGAGGTATGGTGCCACTACCTCCTCCCTTCGCGCGACGGAAAAGGGAAGCGGCGTTGCGCCTGCCGTTTCCTCTCCGACAGGTATACTTTGCTTATCCTTTATGGTTCTATGTGCGCGATTCTGATAGAATTACTAATGAATCCTTGCTCACTTAAATGTTTGTAGAGCCGGCGACCTTGGTGGACCAACCTCAAGCGCAACAAGGTGCCGAGCCTGCGCCGGAGGTCGCTTCGAAGTCCCCTGTTTTACCCTCAAAAAAGGGGAGAATGGACTTCATGGCGATGTTTGCCTCGCGAACGGAGTTGCGCCAAGGTATGTATTGCGCTTTTATTTTCTGGCTTTTTTCTTTTAGATCAAGTCATGAACCATTTGTTTTTGTTGATTTTTTCATAGGAGTCATTGCTGGTGTACAAGCTGCTGGCGGCACTCCTAGCGCCGGTGCCAGCGCCGCTGGTTCTGCTCCTGCTCCTGCAAGCGCTGAATCTCCCCTCATCGGGATTACTAAGGCGCAGAAGGCCGTTTTACGCGCCGATATGGCGGCGCCGAGACTGACTTTGGTTCTAGGTCGCAGGAGAAAAGGCCTGTTTCAGAGGAGGATGAGGAGGTTCAAGTTGAAGGCTCCGACGGTGGCCGCGCCAGCCCTGCAGCGTCACGAGGTTTCGTGGCGGAGTCTTCTCGTGGGCCTGGCGCTGACTTTTCTGCTTCATCCCCGCAGGTATAGTTTCGTTTTTGCTCCGCTGCGCGGACTTCCATCTTAGTGTTTTGATGACTTAGATAATCACTTTGTGTTTGCAGGAAGCCGATCACATTTACCGCCCGAGATGGAATATTACTGAGGACAGCTCATTTCAATCCATGGGTGTGTGTGCGGAATTCTGGGCTCATTCTGTGCCTCCAGCTGAAAGGAGGTTTCAGGAGGGCCGCGCTCGCGATGACTTGCTCAACGATCATCTGTTTGCTGGGTCGGCTTTCTTTGCTGCCTCCCAAGAGCTTCGCTATGATTACGTAAAGGTACGTGATGCTCTTGCGGAAGCCAAGCAAGAGACTAAAGTGTCTGCTTGGCATCTTTCTGATGCTCGAGAGAGAGCTGAGAAGCTCCAAGAAGAGCTAAGTGAGAACAGAGCAAGTGCTAACACCGCCTTCGTGAAGCGCGGTCATGAGCTACAGGCTGCGAGGGAGAAGCTACAGGCGGCCGAGGCGGACGCTGCCAAGTACGCGCGTAGAGTGCGCGACTTGGAGCTGGACGCGGAGGCGCGTGACCAAGCTCTTGTCCAGTCTATAACTGACAAATCATCACTGGAGAGTGAGGTTGCCCGCATGAAGAAGGAGCTGGCGGCCGCGCAGGCCGAAAAAGATGAAGCCTTGGCGACGGCAGCGTCTAGCCAGGAAGCACTTGACCTTGCGCGAGCGGAAAAAGAAGAAGCCTTGGCGGCAGCAGCGTCTGACAAAGAGGAGCTGAAACAAACTAAGGAAACTGTTGAGTTGTTAAACTCTCAGATTCCTTCTCTTGAGACGTCTGTTGCTTCCCTCGCGCAGGATCGCCAATGGCTAGTCTCACAGGGTATGACTCGTTGCGCTTACGCGATGAAATACTCAGACGAGTTTCAGGCCCTTGTGATGGATTGCAACGCTGCCGCGCGCCTGGTGGGTCGAGCTGAAGGGTTCAAGGATGGCTATGAATATGGCATGCTGAAGAAGAACCCATCCGACTACCCTTATCAGAGCGACGTTGCCTGCGCGGACATGGCCCAGATGGGGGAAAAGTATTTGAATACTCCCATTCCCATCCTTGCGCAGGTATTTTAACTTTAACGAGATTACCTTTGACTTATTTTCCAAGTCTTTTTTGTACTCATATTTTTCCATATGATTTGCAGATATCCGCGCTTGCTGACCAGCCCGACCTCGGCGCGCTAAAGAAATTACTTGACGAGTGCGAAGGGGCTGGTGGCGGCGATGATGGCGCGGCTAATGCTGCAACTGCTAGCGGCTCTGGCTTGGCCAAAGGATCCGCTCCTGACACTATTGTGATAGAAGACTCCATTCAGGATGAACAACTTGACTATGGTCAGTTTGGAGATGACGAGGAGCAGGCTGCGCCAGATGCTGAGGGCGATGATGAGGATTATGAAGAGGCTGACGTCGACGTGGAGACTTGAGAAGCCCTTCATGTTTTTTATTTTTATTTGTAGTTTGTATCTCATCATCTTGTAAACTTGTAAATTTCAATGCTTTGGAATGAAATTTTGTTTTTCCCTTCTTCGCATCTTGCGCATTTCCCTATTCATCTCTTTATATCGCATGTTTGCTTGTTGAAAATAAGATATGCTTGCACGTTGAAATAAGAACAAGGTTGTAAGGAAATTATTATACTTAATCCTTGTCATATTGTAAGTGGTTTTGCCATATCTTGATTATGTTGACACGTGCCTTGGCGTTTTCATTATTCCTCTTTTGCGCGACGTTATCTCGCATTTGTTATAGGGAACTATGAGTTTTTAGCCTTTACGTGTCAGTATGTGTTACTCAGATATCCATTACAATTTCATACGCGACCTCGACCTGAGACCTTAACAACTATGTTTTGGCATTTGCCTTGCCTTAGTTGTGTTTAGGTATTTTTATGGTCAGGCTGTGCAGCATGTAGGATGGATGTTGTGAGTGGTTTGAGCTAAGGCTCACATTGTTGGGCTAAGGCCCTGAGCTAAGGCTCATATTATTGGGCTAAGGCCCTGACGTTTTAGAGTTAAGACTCGTTAACGCGTTTGAGCTTGAAGCTCGCGCATGTATGTTTTACTTCGTTTTATTTCGTTTTGATGTCAATACAATGTTGTTATATTGCTCAAAATTAATAAAGGGAAGTGTGAAACATGTATGCAAAAGGTAATAGAATCCACATTAAGAGAAGATAGCGCGTATCATTATTCATAATGGCTTAAAAAGCCTTGATTACAAACTTGACAATTTTTACATGAAACATTTTCTAAGCTGTGCCGCGTTCCACGCGCGCGGGATCTTCTTTCCATTCAAATCTTTTAAGGCGTATGCGCCTTTTCCCAATTCTTCCAAGACTTGATAAGGTCCCTCCCAATTGGGGGACATCTTTCCCGGGGGAATCGCGCGGCTAGCTTCATTGTTTCGAATGACAAAATCATTCTTCTTGAAGTGGCATTCTTTCACGCGTTGATTGTAATATTTTTCCAGTTTTTTCTTGTACTTGGCTTCACTGATGATAGCCGCCTCTCTGCGCCCTTCAAGTAAGTTGAGATCCAACCTCCTTTCGCGCTCGTTATCAATCTTGTTCATCATGAGCACTCTATGGGATGGGCATCCAATTTCTGCTGGAATCATTGCCTCCGTTCCATAGGTTAGGCTGAACGGGGATTCGCCATTGCTGGTTTTGCTTAATGTCCTGTGTGCCCACAGGACATTAGGTAGCTCTTCGAACCAAGAATGGGATTCTCCCTCCAACCTTTTCTTCAGCCCATTTAACAAGCTTTGGTTCGCGCGTTCCACTTGTCCATTCCCCTGAGGGTGATAAACTGAAGGGAAATTTGGTTGATGCGCAATTCCTTGAGCCAGCTGGATATCTTCTTGTCAGTGAATTGCTTGCCATTATCGCTCACAATTTCCATGGGCAAGCCAAAACGGCATATGATGTGGCTCCAAATAAACTGCTTCATCGCTTCGGCTGTGATTTTTGCTAGTGGCTTGGCTTCAACCCATTTTGTGAAATAGTCTACTGCCACTACCAAAAATTTTACTCGCCCTTGCGCTTGCGGAAGGGGACCCACAATGTCGATTGCCCATTTGTGGAAAGGCCATGCGGAGGTCACTGGAATCAAGTTGTTCTTTGGCCGCATGGTATTTGGCGCATAGCTCTGACATGCTTTGCATTTTTGGATCTCTTTTAGAGCGTCCAAGTACACGCCTGGCCAATAGTAACCTGCGCTCATTGCCTTGGCAACCACCATGCGCGGGCCAGCATGTATTCCACAGATTCCTTCGTGTATCTCTCTGATCACATAGCTTGCTTCCTCAGCATCTAGGCATTTCATGAGCGGTCCAAGATAAGAGCGTCGATATAATGTACCATCAAGCAGTTCATAGTTCTGCGACTTGTGCCTTATCTTCCTTGCCTGTGCGCGATTGTCTGGTATCTTTTCCTCCTTTAGGAATTCCATTATTGGAGTTATCCATGATGAAGGGGTTGTATGAGTTACCAGGACAGACTTCGCTCCCACCGACGGGTTGCTCATTACTTCTACCCTGACATCTTTGCCAAAGTGGTCGGAACTGGTTGATGCCATCTTGCTCAGCGCGTCAGCAGATTTGTTTTCACTGCGCGGAATATGAATGATTCTGAAGCAGTCAAACTGCTCGATGAGCTTTTTTGCCTGCTCTAGATATAGAGGCATGGTGTTCTCCTTGGCATCATAAAGGCCATTGACCTGTGCTGCTACCACGTATGAATCAACATGGGCCTCTAGCTTTTTAACTCCGAATTTGTGCCCGATGCGCAGGCCAGCCAGCAGGGCTTCATACTCAGCCTCATTGTTGGTGCTCTTGAAGTCCAACCTGATGGCGTAAGTATATTCATGATTCTCTGGATCCACCAGTTTAAGGCCTGCGCCGGACCCCTCGTTGTTTGAAGCTCCGTCAGTGAACAATCTCCAAACATTTTCTTCATCATTGGCTCGCGGAGGGTCTACCTCGCGCTGAGCCTCTTCAATTTTTCCTTCTGGAATTTCCGCGATGAAATCAGCTAAAACTTGCCCCTTTATTGCTGGACGAGGCTTATAGGCGATCGTGTGTTCACCTAATTCCAGGGCCCATTTTGTCAGCCTTCCCGAGAGTGCGGGGCGCCGCAAGACTTGCTGGATGTTGTAACCAGTCAGTACTTCAATGGGATGACCATTGAAATATCTATGAAGCTTGCGCGACGCATGTGTTAGTGACAAAACTAACTTTTCCATGATGGAGTAGCGCGTCTCAGGATCTGTCAGCACCCGACTCACATAGTATATTGGCGTTTGGATTCCCTTGCGATCCACCAACAATACTGCGCCGATGGCGCGCTCTCCTGCTGATAAGTACAATGTCAAAGTTTCACCAGGAAGTGGAGCTGTGAGCGCGGGCAGATTTATCAAACATTCTTTAATCTCACTGAAAGCTTGCTCGGCCTCGGGAGTCCATTTGAACTGGCTTTTCTTTAAGCAGTTTCTCAATGTATTGACAAATGGGGTAGATTTGCTTGCATGGTTCGCTAGGAACCTGTTGATTGATACCAATCTACCATTCAGCTTCTGGACTTCTTTCATGGTGGATGGCGAAGGCATGTCAAGGATGGCCTCCACCTTCTCAGGATTCACCTTGAAACCATCCTTGGTGACCATTACACCTAGAAATTTTCCCTCTTGTACGCCGAAAGTGCATTTGCTCGGATTGAGCTTCATGTTAACTTCCTTTAGGCGCCCAAGGGTTTCCTCGATGTCTTTGAGCATTTGTTTTTCCTCCCTGCTTTTGATCACCAAATCATCCACATAGACTTCTAGGTTTTTTCCAATTTGCTCGCTGAAAACGGCATCCATAAGTCTTTGGTAGGTGGCGCCCGCATTCTTCAAACCAAAGGGCATTTTTGTGTAACAAAAAACACCCTTGTCGGTTCTGAAGGCGGTCTTGTCCTCATCTTGTGGTGCCATTTGAATCTGGTGATAGCCTTTGTAGGCATCCAGGAAACATTTTAGCTTGAATGGCGCCACGGAGTCCACCTTTGCGTCGATGTTTGGGAGGGGGTAACAATCTTTTGGGCACGCTTTGTTGAGGTCCTTGAAGTCAATGCACATCCTCCACGACCCGTTACTTTTCTTTACCATCACAGGATTGGCTACCCACGTCTGGTATCGTATCGGGCGGATGATGTCTGCGCGCAGTAGATCCTCAACCTGCTCATTCATGGCCCTCGCTTTCTCATCCCCCATGACTCTCTTCTTTTGAGCAATTGGCTCTACAGACTTGAACGTGTTGAGAGAATGTTGTGCCAGGTCTCGCGGAACCCCAGTCATATCAGAGTGTTGCCACGCGAAGACCGACATATATGCTGTGAGCAATCTTTTCATTCTCAACCTCGTGTCATCTGATATCGTTGCGCCAATTGTGATTTTCTGCTCCGGGAATTTTGGGTTGAGAATCCATTCCTCTGGCGCGTTGTCTGCCATTGGAAGTTTCATTCTCCCCTCCCGCGGAGTACTTGTCACTGCACACAAATGATCCCGGTATACAAAAGTTACGCCTGTTGGTGTTGGGAACCCCAACGCGCCGTGCGCTGGCGACGGTATGGCGTTGAATTGGGCAATCGTTCCCCTACCCAAGATCATATTGTGGCATGAAGTGGTGGGCAAGACCAAGAAGTTGACAACTTCGGCTCGCTTGTGTTTCTCATCCCCCATGGTTAATTCAAATTGTATTTGACCTAGGGGATGAATGATTTCATTTGAAACACCAGAGATTGGTGCATTCACAATTTCAAGCCTTGCTTGGTCTGCCGGATCCAGTTTTCTGAAACATTGCTCATACATGATGTCTGATTCGCTGCCAGTGTCCACCAGGACTTTTGACACGTCATAATGAGCAATGTGTGTAGTGATAACAAGAGGACTGCTGATAGAAGGGCCTCCCCTGATTCTTGGGAAGATTACTTGTTGCTCGCGCCAATCTCCTTGGATTTGCGCGCTTCTCTTTCTTGATCTTTGCCCTTGATTTCCCCCCTCGGCTACACAGATTCTTTTAAACTTTTTACTGGCAGAGGCTCCTTCCGGTTGTTCATTTTCAGGTCTTGAGTTTTTCACCAGGTGAGCCAGCTTGCCTGATTTCACATCTTTCTCAATTGCATCCTTTAAGTTGTGGCATGCATCAGTGTTGTGTCATGTGGACTTGTGAAACTCACAGTACTTGCCACCGTTTGATGGTCCCTTGTAGTGTAGTGGCTTGGGGCTTTTGAACTGGACATTCTCAGTGCTCAACACTTGTGAAGGTGTTTTAGTGAGGGGAGTCCATATTCTTGGCAGAGGTCTGCTAGGATCTCTGCCGCCTTCCCTCTTATCACCTTCCCCACGATTACGAATGTCTTTTTGGGGCTGAGGTGAGCTTGGTTGCGCCTGTTTTTCTGCGGGAGAAAAACTGGTTGGTTGCAACCTGGACCATACAGTGTTCTGTTTGCCCCTTCTTTCGTTGCTGCGCGGTGTCTCAGCTTGATGCCCTCTTTCTCTTGCCCTATCTTGGGCAATTTGTTTTTCATTTCTCGCGAATACTCGCGATGCTTCCATTAGCTTGGCCCAAGTGGTGGGCATGCCATCTCTGCTTACGAGAGCTCGGCGGAGTTGATCACTGCGCGCGCCTTGTATAAAGGCCACGCGCAATAGTTGCTCAGTGATACCTCCGATTGCCAGAGACTCCTGATTGAAACGAGTGATGTAGTCTTCAATCGTTTCATCATTCCTGCGCACGCAGTGCATGATGTCATCAGGGTCGCGCGTGTGTCTGCGCTGTTGTACGAAGTGAGCTTGGAATTTTTCCAATAGTTCCTCGAACCCATCGATTTGCCCAGTAGGCAAGCTCTCGAACCAGACACGAGCCGCGCCCGTTAGGCATCGAGCAAACATGTGACACCATGTTGGCATCGTCCAGCTTTCTAGGTTTCCCGTGTTGTAAAAACCTTGCAAGAAATCATCTGGATCTGTTGTGCCGTCATATTTGCCCAAACCACTTGGCATCTTGGTTTTGTGCTGAATGTGGGCCTTCGCGATGCGCTCAGTGAATTTTGAATGTTTCACTAAGATGGCTGGCCTGTACGGTGTGGTTACGTCCACTTGCCCTCTCACTGGTGGGCTGTATGGTGCGTGCAGATCCAGATCGGCTCTGGCTCCAGGCGCCATGTTCAATTGCGCGCGGGGCTGTGAGCCTCCTGCATGAGTATCTCGCGTCCTCCTGACGCTGTGCACTTCTTCATCACTAAACTCAGCGTGTTCAGTGTGAACAGAGTGACCCTCTTCCGGCGCGCGCCCCCTTCTTGTTCCATGAACAGTTTGCTTATCAAACGCTTGCCTTTGTGTTTTTTGTTTGACCAGCTCATTGTACTTGTCCATTAGACGTCGTTGCTCGTTTATGAGCCATTCTTTAGGGTCATTTGTTTCATCTTCTGGACCCATTGGTCCTTTTTGTTTCGCGCCGGCAAGATTTTGTAACGTGAGATCGTCTGGAGGAGTTTCAGTCTGGCCATGAGGAGTTGTGATGAAGGGACGGTTACTGGTGGTGCGCGTAGAATCACGCGGCACCCTCAGAAACTGCTGTCCCTCATTAACATCCTCACGTTCAATATCCTCCAGAACTTGATCAACGTTACGAATGCCAGAAACCATGGTGAAAAATTTTTTTTTTTTTATAGATCTGATGAAGATCTTGTTGCCGTTGTAACAGTCGGATGGCGCCAATGAAGAAACGTGGATCGACTCACTGGTAGACGATCTACTTTCCTCGGGTGTGATTATGCTATTTCACCGATGGTTCTCTTGGATCTGGGTTCTTCCACCTACAAAATGAACAGCACCGTCAACTTACCCCTCAGAAAGGGACAGAGGGGTCCTCTTTGGGGTAACCCTCCGGTGTGAGAATAAGTGTTTGTAGGAGAAGATAATAATATCAGAGTAAGGAAATGAAGAAACGTATTGCTTAATGTAGCTGAATACTGTGTAATTGGATGTTATTGTGTTACTGGATGATCCCTTCCTTGTGGAGTTGATGTGGTATTTATAGTGCTAGGGTTTCCACTGATTGGGCTCAGCCTTGTTGGCCTCCTCCAATTGATTTGCGCCACGTGTCCTTGGGGACACCTGGTGCTTTTTCATTGGTTATAATCACGTGGTAGCACATGGGTTATGCTGAGTTGTCCACCTTTCATTTGGCAGCTGTCAACATCAGCATATTCTTATTCCTTAAAAAGATACCTTCTGGAAGGTTGTCTGACGTGCACAATCAAGGTTGCCCTAATCCTGATTTGGATAAGGACGAGGTTGATTATGTGCATGTGTGATATGCGCCTATCCTGAGGATGCGCGAGGTCTTCTCTTTATTCTCACGCGCAGATGTTTCATGCGCAGATGTGATATGCACAAGCATGTGATATGCGCCACGCGCGGATGCGCCGCGCGCAGGTGTGATACGCGTGAGCATATGTGATGCCTGAGCATGTGATGCATGAGCATATGTGATGCATGAGCATATGTGATGCCTGAGCATGTGATGCATGAGCATATGTGATATGCGTGAGCATATGTTATATGCGCCATGCGCATAGGTTCTGGCTTCGTGTCTTCATAATGTCTTGATTTCAAGACTCTTGTCTATATCTTGTGGGTTGACCCGCCTCGCTCGGTGTTGAGGCGGGTACATACCTCTTCAACTCCCACTTGTCTGCTCTTCCTTTCCAGAAACCTTCTTTTGTTTCCAATATGCATGCTTGCTTCGGTCATGCTTTTGGTTAGAAGACTTGCTAAAACATGGTTTCCCTTTGCCTTTCCTACATAAAGGACATCATCTTCCTTTTTGGCGGACACACCAGCCAATTGTTTTGCCATGGCCTCTTGCCCAGCTAGCAGGTTTTCAAATTCAACTATCGATGGTTGAGTCGGCCATCCTTGTATAGCTGTAACAAACGTTCGATACTCCGTTCTCAAACCATGAATAATAATGCGTTTCATTCTTGCCTCCCCTACCCGAGATTGAGCGTCCAACTCACCAATTTCTCGGGTAAGATTCTTCACTTTCCAGAAGTATTGGGAAACGGTAAGTTCTCCTTGAGATATGTTCATTAACTCACTTTCAAGCATCTGAAGACGTGCATCGTTTTTCTTTGAAAAAAGCCCGGAGAACGTATCCCAGACCTGTTTTGGGTGCTGGACACCTTGCAGATGATCGAGTAACTCTTCCTCCACCGTGGTCTTGAGAACGAACATCGCTTTACCGGCCTTAATTCTCCACTTATGAATCGCACCATTAGTATCGATTCTTGGCTCCTGGGTTTCGGCTCCATTAACGACTTCCCACAGGTCTTGCCCCTGAAGGTAAGACATCATACACATAGACCACGTGTTATAGTTGGTGTTATTCAACTTCTTAACACCCCCGACTACTTAGAAATCAGCCATGAGAATTCTTGAAGTTTTCTTTTATCAAGAACTTGTTCTAAACACGATAGAACAGACCACTGCCTGCTTTGTCTTCTGCCTAACTTCTTAACCCGACTCACGAGTTACAGCTTCTTGACGATCGGAACAACAGGCTTCCCAAGATCAATCGATTTTGAGGCTCTGATACCAGTTTGTTAAACCGGGAGCCGCAGAGCAGAAACTACACGCAGAGTTTGATCAACAAGATCGACTCTTTTCTTATTTCATTAACGTAATGATAAACAAGGGAAACACGAGTTTAAATAAGCTAGTTACTTGTCCTACAAGAATTATAAACGAGCTCAAAATCAGAAACAAATAAAAGATAAAAATAAACTAAAACTTGACCATCAAGCTAAAACGAATTTATCTTTTTAGCCCTTGTTTTACGATCTCCTCCAAACCGCCCCTTCGAGATCAACCGTACCTCCCTTATTGTACCGAAACTAACCGGTATTGACAATTTCACACTAACAAAGTTACAAATGTAACTTTAAATCTTGTATTATAACTAAATGAGGTTTTTAGATATTTTTGGTTTTTAATACATATATATATTGTGATAAATTACACGCCCCCTCACGTGAAGGACACGCTGATGGATTTAACGACTAGACTTAACGAGGTTAGTGAATTCGGGTTTAATTGCAAGTGAAATGAAATCACGGAGACGAAAATCGTAAATTTGAAACAATTGGACTAAAACCGCAGATTTAGATAAACCAAATGGACAAAAACCGCAGTTCACTCATTTTATTATAAAAGATGATAAATTACACAATGGTTATAAAATTAAAGGTTATAACTATTGATACGTTATATGTCCATTCCAACATC
Source organism: Bidens hawaiensis (assembly GCF_021521415.1). NCBI lineage: Eukaryota > Viridiplantae > Streptophyta > Magnoliopsida > Asterales > Asteraceae > Bidens > Bidens hawaiensis. Next base: position 76,211 of record NW_027492133.1, on the reverse strand, counting down.
TTATACGAATCTATTTTCGAATTGTATCCTTTTGTAAAAGCAACTATATGAATAGATTCGCACTACGGGAATAAAAGTGGGTTTTCTTTTCAACAAGTCTTTTGACCGTTTGTAGTTTTCTTATTATAGAAGACACATGATACGTTGACATCTCAAGTGTGTAAATAATAGAGTTTTTATTAAAATGTATGTTTAAGAATATGAAATTACTTGTAAGTTAAGTTGTGTTTTGGGATCTCAAATACATTGTAACCCGAACCGGCCAAATTCAATAATCAAGCCCATGACATGGTGATTGTGTGAGTCATGGGACCGATAAATGGTCATTTATTAATCCTTCGACGGTTATTGTCACGTCCTGGAAATAATGCCTCGAACTAAGGGTCATGTCATCGTTCCATTATCATGAACCCTCGTAATGACACTGTAAATATTCGACAACGATGAGAAGATCATGTTAATGCCTGTCACTCCATGATTACTTAAATTCTTGCAATCCTTAATCTCTCATACATATACTTATTCTTACGTTGAAGGTTGGTCGCATGCATCAATCTCTTCTCATTGTAAATAGGTTAACTTTTGTTTTTGCAACACCTCAACTCGTCTGAGGTGTTCGAAGCTCCATTTACGTGAACCATCTACCCAAAATCGAGTGTATCATGAATTTGTTTCAAAATTGACAAAACCATCCAGATCAATAAAAACATACAATAACTAGTTAGTATTCATGCATGTTAAAATCTATTTTTCCATAAAAATAAAGTTAAAAGCCAAAAAAGAAAAGGTGAGATCCCCACTTTAAAAGCTACTTTGTATTCCAAAACAAAAAATTGTTGACATGCCAAATTAGTAAATTACTAATTACCATATACATCAAATGGGCCCTTATTGGGCTACCTTTTGGGCTACCACCACCACTTTAGTTTTCTATAAATACCAATCAATGCTCATCTCAACAAATATTCATAAATCTCATCTTTGTTCTAGCAATGAAGCCTCAACAACATCTTTCGGTTGATACCGCTACGTTCCACAAGTGCGAAAGAGTGGTGGGGAGAAGCCTCCGACAACTTTTTCAAGCTACCATGGCAGCCGTTGATAACAATAGAACTAAAAGTACAGATTCAGATTCAAGTGTTTTTTATACTGAAGAAGTAATAAGATTGAACGGAAGAGTAAACACAGAGGATCAAATTAAGGCAATCATGTTCTTGGGATCATGGTGCCACACATAGTTACAATTCTCGTTGTATGTTTATCTTTAGTGATGATAAATGTGTATGGCACGTGAATGATCATGATTATTTTATTTAAAAATTATGCGATTAATGGTGAATGCAACTATGTAAGTGGTTGTGGCCATAGGTCATGGGAGTTATTAATGTAATAACAAGTTATTAGTCTATATTTTGATATATGTTGTTAAATGTATATTTGTTTTGAACATTTTCATCCATTATTATTGTTTTATACTAAGATAAAGGGTGAATATAATCATATATACTTTTTTACTCATAGTTCTTGAACCTTTTATTGCATTTTTGAAGTCATTGTATGTACATGGGGAAATAAATCCCAGAAGGGTGTTGTTAAACATGCGTTTAAAAATGAGGGTTAAATATGTAAAAAAAAAAATATTTTTTACGCCTTAATATAACATAGAGTAAAATGTTAAAATCGTCCCTGAGGTTTGATCGTATTTACGAATTTCGTCCACTTTTTTTTTTTAATTTTTTTGTTTTTGCGATAGGACTCTTCAGGTTTCTCATTTGTTGTCAATTTCGTTCAAATTGATAACTTCATTAGTTTTTTAATGTCAAATGAGGGTTAAAACGGTATATTTTATTTTCTTGAAAGTAGATTTTATATCTAAGTTAGCTTAGAACATGGAACACGTCATTATTGGTGTAAACAAAGCCAAACACGAGCTCAACGTCGAGCTCGGCTCGTTTTGACGTTAGCTCGAGCGCTTTTTTAAAGCCAGAGTTTGGCTTGTTTATTATTTATTAATTAATTTATAGGCAAATTAGATTTTAATAATCTCAACTAACTGTTATTGGCCGATGATAATCCCAACTTCGTTTATTGCCACTGGTGGTCCCAAATTTAAAAAAAAAAATTTGGCTCTCAATGGTCCCCCGTTAAAAAAATATTAACGGTGTCAAGTTTTTCTGGAATTTCAAACTGATTTTTAGGGCTTTTGATCAGAATGAGGATACAAGTTGATCGATGTCAAACGTAGCTAGAAACGATGCTCCAAACTTATGTAGTACCTTAAAAGAGCCAAAGCTCAGTAATGTGGTGTGAAATTAATACATAGAAGTCCCAAAGAGGTAAACTTAAAAATACAAAAAACTTGAGCTTGGACTCGATAACTAAACGAACTATATTTCAGCTTGAGCTCGAAAAAACTTGACTCGTTTTGAACTTTTTATCAATCCGAGCACAAATAGCTCGCATGCATCTTACCTCATTTGCACCCCTGCATGTCAATAATTATACACATATTTGATCCAATAAACAACGTATAATTACTTGTAAAAAAACATTCCACCATTTTTCCAATATAAAACCACTTTTAAGTCTAGGGTTGAATTACTATGTTAACATTATAATAGCAAAATATTTTGCTGGTTTAAAAATAATGCATTCATGATGTCACATTCTGTTTATGAAACGTATTGTATCACTTTAATATAAAAGCTAGTACATGAGTAGATCCCACTATGAAATAAAAGTTGGTTTCTTTATTACGCGTTTTTGACCGTCTATAGTTTTCTTAAATAGAGGTCATATCGATGTTACGTTGACGTCTCAAGTGTGTCCATCTTGTTGTGATAGGAACGAACAAAAACAAACAAACTTTAATTAACACTATATGTTTATATATGTTTAAGAATACGAAAATTTTGTGTTTACTAAGTTGTGCTATGTTTATAGCTTATAAAGGCGCAAGACTGATTACTAGGGTCGGTCTACGTTAGTCGTGTGCGTGACACAGGTGCTGTTTGTTTTTTAAGAGGTAAAATGTCTGCAGTCTGCGGATCACATCTGTAGCAGAAGAGGTGGACCAAACCTTTGCAGTCTGCAAGAAGAAGATGTTTGTTTTTTAACACGTCTGCAAACTGTTAAAATAAACAGAAATTTAAATAAACCGAGTTTTTACACAAAATAAACCTAAATTGATAAACACGATATCAATAATCAGTCTACGAACATCAATTAAACCTGATTTTAACAAATTCCGATATTATAATATTTCAATAGTATAATCCAATACACAAATTCAAACCGATTACATCACAAATCATACAAATAAAGGTAAAGCACACAAATCAACAAAATAATAATACACGGACCGGAGTTGTGGATGTGCGGCAGTGGGCGGTGGACATACGACAGGTGAAGGGCGGCAGAGGTATGGGGTTGTCGGTGCGGCAGTGGAGCAACGACGGTGCGGCACGACAGTGGAGGTCGCCGGTGGTGGAGGTCGGGGAGGAGATGAAGGGAGATGGTAGGGGAGGAGATTGAAGGGAAGGAGAATGTAGAATGAAAGGAGGCTAGGGTTTGGAATAAGATAGAAGATGCAGAAGATGTGAAAAGAGGTTGGTCCATGTCTTCTAGGATAAGAGGGCGCGAAGACGTTTTTTAATGAAATGTATTCAGAAAAACAAACAGTCTTCAAGTCTAAAGGTCTGCGCGTGGTCTGCGCGGCGCAGACATAAGAGGCTAGGAAGATCTTCTACCAAAAAACAAACACCACCATAGATAAAAATCAAGTTGAAACCGAAAAATCAAACGAAATAACCGAACATAAAAAAACCGACTGTTTGATTTTATGTTCTCGTAAAAATCGAATCGAACTTATAGATATTTATTTGTTATTTTAATGTTAAAGTAATTTATAATGGTTTATTAATAAAATTTAACCCAAATATTTTAGCCTAAATATAGAATAATCAATTGCTTATTAACTAACAAAAAAAATTTAGGCTTAAATTTATTATCTTTGGCCAACTTTTCTTTTCGGCTAGAAATTTCCAACCTCAAATGACAAAAAAAAAAAAGAAAGAAAAAAAAGACCGAACTCAAACCAAAAACTGGAAAAATCGAAATAGAACGATTTTCAAAAACTCCGAAACCGACATTTGTGCTATAAAAATAATAAAAACATTATATGGCCCTTAAGATTAGGGTCGTAACAAAATCAACTTAGATAGCCAACAACATACAATAACCGTTAACGAATATTTGTGCAAAGGGAATAATGGAGAAGCATGTCAAAATCTACTTTTAAATAAATAAAAATAAAGTTAAAAGCCAAAATAAAAAAAAAGAAAAAAGAGAAAAAGTGAGATCCTCACTTTAGTAGCCCCAAAAAGACAACTACCTAAATGTTGATGTGTATAAGTAGTGGTGTCCAAATCGGGTATTTTGTAGGAACCGGTTTTGGGTATGTTCAACAAAAGTATAAATCCAGGTCGGGTAGGAAACGGTTTAGGGTATTTGACTGGGTTTTCAAGAAATTTTTTCAGGTTTCGGGTATGGTCGGGTAGGGTTTGATCGGGTAAAGGTGGAACCTGTTTTGGCGGGTCCGAGTCGGGTCCGGTTCCGGGTACATGTCTGGGGAGAAACTCAATACCAGGTCGGAACCGGTTCCGAGTCAGATACATTGAGTCAGGTCCGGAACCGGGTATTTGTGCACAAGGGTCTTCTGCGAAAACAATAAACGATCAACCCGATACCAACACGTCTAATGGGCCCTTATTGGGCTAGTTAATGGGCCACAATCAACTTGTTTTCTAGAGAGACCAATCATTAATAGAGGTGTGTAAAAACTGGTACATGGTTAATAACCCGACCCACTTAATCAAAAAACCGGTTTGGACCCGCCCTAAACCGCCAGTTCGTAGTTTCGTTTCCGGAAACCCGTTTGGACCCAACCCGATATGAAAAACATGCTTAAAAACCGGATAACCTACCCTAATCGATTTGATAGGTTCGATCATTTTTTTTCTTCTAAACCAGTTTATAACCTGAACGTGTTTTTTACTAACTGAATTTTACTTTTTTGTTCACCAACCCGGTGCTATTTATAACCCGAATCGGCTTGGCAAAAAGCCTGGTTTTGTGCACCTCTACCAATCAATAAACTTGTTGCGTGCTTCACTCAGTTCATCTCAACAACCATTCATAAATCTTAACTTTGTTTCTAACTTTGAAATTGCACGTAGTATTACGTATCATTGTCTTTATTAAAGGAAAAAAAAATGGTTTTTAGACATGTGCTCGGTGCCAACTTTTGATGTCAAATGTTTTACTTTATCTCACCCTCTCAGACTCCGAGCCCTTCTATGAATAGAAGTATATTTGGTAAGTTTGCTTATTTGTCGTTAAAAGGCTTATTAACATACACACACCCTCCTAGAGTCATATAATGTCTACTTCATAGGACTCAAACCCGTACCACTTTAATGAGATAAACACCTCACGACACTAGGTCAAGAGGCCATCAACGCTTATTTTGAACAATAAAGTTGCAATCCTTTTCTATATGAATTTGTTGTCAAAGAAACAACCTTTAATTTCGAAAACAACTAGATGAGTGGATTCCCATTGCAAGAATAAAAGCTACTTCCTTTTTCATGCGTTTTATAGGGTTTCGGTTTCTTTTCAACGCATATTTGACCGTTTATAGGTTTTCTTAGTATCGAAGGTACATAATAGCATATTGACATATCAGGTGGTCTACTCGAACCTAACGTCTATAGTAACGTATAAAAACTATTAATTTGGTCATGTTTGCATTTTCTAAAAAATCTAGATAAAATAAAATTAACTTTCGAACACAAACCTATATCACACATTAGACAAAGTATACGAACCATCATGTTAGGTGTCAAAAAGAATTAAAAAGGTGGTATTTTTAACAAACCTGCTTTTTGGTTTTCTCATTGATTTGTTTCAGTTTAGTCCGGATCAGAATTCAACTAATTTTATATAAAATCATATCCATAATGGATATGTTTACTAAATTTTTTTAACGGCATTTTTTCTAGAGTCTATATGTGACGGGATTTCAACCATCCTCAGATATTTGATACTTCAGGTCACACTTGAAAACCACCATAGACAGACACCCAAACAACCGGGTAAAACCGCCTAGATCAACCTGACGGCAATTTTTAAAAAAAGCAACCGGACTACCACTAAGCCAGAAGACCTGTGATGTTTAGTAGCTTATGATCATAAGTTTGTCTATTTTCAAGTCAATTAGTGACAAATCCTAACTAAACTTATGGAATGTTTCCAACAAGATTAAATAATGGAGGAAGCATTGTAAATTCAGATGCCCACTTATTTAGTGCATAAAAACATTTTGAAATATATTTTTCCTTTGAACTTTTTGTAAGAAATTATAGTTTTTTACTTTGCATTGCTTTTTGGAAAAGTTGATGCCATTGTCCACAGTTTAACCAAAAAATATATATAAAAAATGGGCCAAAAATCACATGAGTAAAAGATGATCCTTTTAGTTTTAATTGATGAGAACAAATAAAAAAAACCTTAAACAATAGTTGAAGAATCAGAATTAAGAAGGGAAATATCATATCATCACATCATGTCTTTTGTTCTTCTCATAACTATATGTCTATTATATCCGACTATCGAACCGATCGGGTACAATGAATTTGAGTGTACTATTGTACATTCTTAAAAGAATAATATAAATGCTCAAAACATTAATTAGAAAGAATATTACTCAATGCTCAAATCTCTTGTTACTAAAAGAGTTTAAATCATCCCCTATACACATTGCTAATCAACTATACAAAATCTATTTTCTCAAAAATTAAAAAGTTAAATAAAAAAAAAAGAGAACTAAAAAGGCAACAAAAAGAAAAAGTAAAATCCCCACTTTAGAAGGTCCAAAAAAAACAAATACCTAAAATCTTATCTGTATTCCACAAAACATAAGGCATCAACTTTATCCCAAATTCCCAATATTTCTAATGGGTCATTGTTGGGCTCCTTTGTGGGCCACCACCCTACTTTTAAGATTTCTATAAATGCCAATCAATATTCTAATATCTTACTTCACTCTCTTCATCTAACATTCAAAAACTCACCACTCTATTCATATGAAGAAAAACTCACAACTCTATTCATATGAAGCCTCAACCTATCTCTTGTGATACCCCCGCGATTCACGAGTGCAAAAGAATGGTCGAGGGAAGACTTCGACGTGTTTTGAAAGCTACCATGGCAGTCGTTGATGATAATAATAACAAAAATTCAGTTTCAAAATCAAAAGGTTATTACACTGAAAACGTTAGGAGGCCTAATCAAAGAGTAAACAACGAGGATCCAATTAGAACAATCATGTTTCTGGGATCATGGAGCCATACATAATTGTAGTCATGATTGTTTGGCAATATATGTATATGTTGTGTATCATATGACTAATTGATCGACTGATCATAATTATTTGATTTAAAGTCACAAGTGATTTTGGTCATATAATGAAACATTATTAGTTAAATAAAAAGATTACTAATACTATCTATATTTTGTTTGAATCTTTTCATCTAGTGTTATTACTTTTAAGATATGATATGATATCGTTTAAGATCTGGAGGTAGTATACATCTCCCAAAGCATATCATCATGATCAATTTCCCTATTCAAGGTTGAAGGGGAAATTCCTTTGGGGCAACGACGTTGATGGTGAGGTACATAGGTCGTTGACCCTCTTAAGGTGATGGTAGAAACTAAAAGCACAAAAGGATTCAACAAAAGCTTAAGAATAAAGAAGACGTAACTTAAAACCGCTGGGGTTCCAAGCATGATTGTACTCCAAGTTGTATAAGTGATAAATCAATGTTAATGTGCTTTTCAATTAATATAGTATATAATTTTAAATGCAAAGTTGTGAAAATTTTAATATATATTTTACATGTTTGTCATATTTTTATCTAGATGTCACAACTTTAGATGTCATGTTAGCATAAGCTGTCTTTTTAATGATCTTAAAAAAAGTATTTATCTTTCAAATTGAGTAGTCGAGAAAAGTATAAATATAAATATTAAAAGACAATTTCAACTTACTTTTAACTATAAAAACAATTATAACTGCTAATAAGTCGTATTTGTGAGTTGGTAGTTTAATCCAAGTTGAGCTTCAAAATTGACACAAATCCATATACAATGTGAACACGGAAACTGTGTTAACTCATGAACCCAAACTCATCACGAGCTATTGCATGTTGATACGAACACGACTACTTGTATAATTCAAAACTTATACTTTTTATATTAATGCTTTTAAAATTACAAATTCATAAGGAAAAAAGTACCAAGTGTGTGTATATATATATATATATGTGTGTGTATAAGGGAGAGATATTTTGATAACCATGTTGAGTTTTAAGAACTTAAGAACTCAATTCTTGGCCACACATTTAATTAAATGGATTGAAATATGTGGTTGAGATTAAATCTGACCAAAAAGTCAAAGTAGGAGAGAGAATAAATATGTAAGTGATTACACAAACTTTTACGTCCGTTACACATGTGTAAAAAGTCGACTCGGTGCGTAAAAAATTATGTAATTTTTTTACGTATATGTAACCTACATATATTACGCATGTGTAAAAAAAATTTCTAAAAAAAAATCATTATGTTGAGTTCTTTCGAGTTCTTAAAACTCAAAAGGATTCTCATTTAAAACTCAGAAGTATAGTTTGAAAACCCTCTTGAGTTGAGAAAACCCGTGAAAACCTTATGTAACATCGTTTTTTTTTTGTTACATGTAATATATGTTGTTACATTTAATACAAAACATCGAAAATATAAAAAAAAATGTCTTGCTATTTTTTTTACATTTGTTTAGTAATTTTTATATATGTTTTCAGGAGAGAGAAAATGTAAATAAACTTTTACATTTTTTATTAACTTTAATTATGGACCACAAGATTTAATTTTTAATTAAAAATATGTGGTTGAGAATTGGTTTCTAAAGTTTACACAACTCAAGTGAGTTTTTATTTTAACCTAACCATATATATATATATATATGGGAGATTTCAATTAAGAAGTCCTTTGAGTTTTAAGAACTCGAAAGAACTCAGTGTAACGATTTTTTTTCGAATTTTTTTTTACACATGCGTAATATATGTAGGTTACATACACGTAAAAAAATTACAGAATGTTTTACGCACCGAGTCGACTTTTTACATATGTGTAACGGACGTAAAAGTTAGTGTAACCACTTACATATTTATTCTCTCTCATACTTTGACTTTTTTGTCAGATTTAATCTCAATCACATATTCCAATCCATTTAATTAAATGTATGGCCTAGAATTGAGTTCTTAAAACTCAATATGGTTCTCAAAATATCATTTCCCTATATATATATATATATATATATATAGGGGAGGGTTAACGTACAAATGAAATTAACGTGCTAAACATGAGAATCAAGTAGAGTAATTATATATACAAGTAGAGTAATTATGTAATTACACCATAGAGTAATTATGTAATTACTCTATGATGTAATTACATAATTACTCTACTTGTATATATAATTACTCTACTTGATTCTCACGTTTAGCACATTAATTTTATTTGTATTTGATCCAAATCACATATATATATATATATATATATATATATATAATTATTTATAAACTATAAAATGTAATGCTAATTTATTTATATATTTAAAACTTTGATATAAAATGCCCAATTACTTTTGAGTAATGATATGATAATTTATTTTTAAAGTTTATAAAATTAAGCATGTTAAATCTTGTCACTCTATTTAGATAGGGTGATAAGATGGTTATTGTGTAGAATAGGTTAAATCCTAGTAAGATGGGGAAGTTAAGTAAACATGCTCATATATTCCACATGAAACTGATATAATCTCTTTTGAGTAAATTCAAATCCACGAACCTTTTCGTTAGACCGAAACATAACGTATTCGCATGTTAGACTCGTAACCTTTTGGTATAAAATACCCAATCAATATAAGTTATAATATAATACTATATATCATTAAAGTTTATATAAATAAATGTGTTAATCTGGTCAACCCACAAACAACTAAACGTAGAGATACACAAATCAGGTTTTTTTTATCCGGAATCGGCAACAAAAGTCAAAACCGGTTCCGGGTATAGTCGGGTATTTGACTGGGTTTTCCGGGTTTCGAGTAGGGTAGGGTTTTGGCCGAGTATTTTTGGTTCCGGTTCCGGGTACGAGGAGAAATCTAATACCAGGTCCTACCCGCGGGTCAGGTACGGGATAGAAGCGGTTTCGGGTCAGATACACTGGGTCGGGTCCGGAACTAGGTATTTGTGCACCTCTAACTAAACGTGTTTACATGTTCCTCAAACCCACAAACCCGACTGGCCGTTTAGCTTCACACGTTCAAGTTTTGACGTAAACCCATTTAAACTAAAACTTACAAATTTTATATGTTATGTTCGCGTCATGTCAAAAATTCTAATAACAACCCGACCGTGAACCCGAAATCCGCCCCGTCGGCGGCTGTGGAGATAGACGACAAAAGAATATTAGCACTTAAATCTTCAACCATCGTCATCTTCATTCACCCACTTCTCATTGTTTTATTCTTTTAATAATAATAATAATAATAATAATAATAATAATAATAATAATAATATCATCTGCCTTTGATTCCTGCTGTTTGACTACTACTACTACTCAGTAAGCTTCTTTCATTCATGTATCACTTTACTAATTCCCGTTTTAATTGCTTTTGATTATGAATTTTATTTATTTAATCTAATTTCAATTCATCACAAGATGATTTTATAATTTGCAATTGAGATGGGTTTCATGTGATTCTTTATATTCAGATCCTTAAAGATTCATAAAGTTATAATCTTTATCTAATTCTTGATCTGGATTCGGATCGATTCGAATACAGTTTTTTAATATTTGAGTTCCCGTAATCGAATACAAATTTATGATTTTTTATTCGAATTCGAGTTTAAATAATACATTTTTATTATACATACATATTTATAAAAAGAAAACTGTTAATTCATGATATGGATTGAATCGAATTCGAATTGGAAGGTTTTTCTTATTCGAATTCAGTTTTTTAATATTCAAGTTCGGGTCAATTCGATTTCACTAATCGAATACGAAGTTATGGTTTTTTATTCGAATTCGAGTTTAAATGATACACATTATTTTTATTATATATATGCACATATGTATAAACTTTTTTAAAAAATAAGTTACTTTTTCCCTAAAGTTGAATCGAATTTCTCGAACATATTTTGAATTCGAATCGAATTCGAATTCGAATTCAGGTTCAAAATTTCAAAATTCGAATAATTCGATTCGTTGAATACCCCTGGTTAAGCATATTGGTTTTTCAACTAATATGATGTTTCTTAAGGGTGTGTTTGGTATTGCTTATTAAACAGCTTCCGAGTGTTAGAGGATGAAGAAAGCTGTTTAAACTAACTGCTTAGGTTTATATGTTTACCATTTGGTAAGGCTATAAACGAGCCAAGCCATGCCAGTTTGGACTCGGGCTAGGCTCTGCCCGTTTACAAACTGAGCCGAGCTGGCTCGTTTATCTTAACAAGCTGAAATGATGATCTCGGGCTCGGCTAGTAAAAAGATCGAGCAAGCTCGATCATTTTTTCAATTATTTTGTTTTATATTTTTACTCATTGATGTATATAAAGAGAAAAAAATAATCTTTTTAACACAAACATAATGCATATTTAATTAACTTCAAAATTTATACACATATTATAATTTGGGCTATAATTTTTATATATATATATATTTAAAGATTTGGGCTTTAATTTAAACGAGCCAACAAGCAGACCTTACCTTGGTTCGGGCTCAGCTCATTTACAAACAAGCCACGAGGTTTTTAAACTACCCTACCATTAGGTTGAAATAAGCTGGTAAGTTGTTTAAATAAGCAATCTCAAACACCCTCTAAGATATATCAAGCATCAAAATTTATATAACTTATCGTATCTCTCATGTGATCATATCGTACATTGAATTTTTCTGCATGCTTTGCTACCACTGAATGCAATTAAGTTTTCTTGGTTTGTAATATTGAGCCTGTATTTAACAAATATATTTTGTTTTGTCACAGGTTTGAGTAAATCTTGATATCTTGGTTGTTATCCACATGGCACTGCCTGCAGATCACAAAGCACACATCATTGACGGAAAACTAATCGCACAAACAATCCGTTCCGAAATCACCTCTGAAGTCAGTATCTTGGTTGAGAAATATGGCAAGGTATTTTACCTTAACTCCATGTTGACAAAGTCAAAGTCAAAGTCACAAATCATAAATCAGTATTTTTATATATTTGTTTCAGGCACCTGGACTTGCTGTAGTAATCGTCGGAACTAAAAAAGATTCTCAAAGTTATGTTAGCATGAAGAGGAAAGCGTGTGCCGAGGTTGGAATTAAGTCACTTGACATTGACCTTCCGGAAGAAGTACCCGAAGCTGAGTTGATAGCAAAAGTTCACGAATTGAATGCAGATCCCGCTGTACATGGTTAGTGCATCATTATTATTGTTGTTATAATAATAATAATAATAATAATAATAATAATAATAATTATTATTATTATTATTATTATTATTATTATCATGTAACAAACCTAAGCATAGAATTGTTTGAGATACATATGAAAAACTCCTTGAGAATGCACATAAAAGCGCCTTTTTTTATATAACATTTTAAAATGATTTTGATTAATATATGATGTATGCAGGCATATTGGTTCAACTTCCTTTGCCGAAACACATAAATGAAGAAAAAGTATTAACTGAAATCAGCCTTGAAAAGGATGTTGATGGCTTTCATCCTCTCAACATTGGCAAACTCGCTATGAAAGGCCGAGATCCGCTCTTTCTTCCCTGCACCCCAAAGGTAATGCATATATGTGTGTGTGTGTGTGCCGACTTCATCATCTTCGATTACGCACTGAACCTTCGATTGTGCACTGACCGAAGGTGATGAAGTCGACGTTAGGAGTTTGAAAAGACACATTTACCCTCGCATAAATGGCATATGACACCACTTTTTATTTTAACCATTTTTTATATGGCCCGTTAGGGATAAGACATAATCATAAGTAACCGGTCGAAATTTCCACCTCTTGCTTTAACGTGCAAGAAGAAACCAACATACGATTGTTGGGCCCGTTTAGAAGTTATGGTGGGACCGTGCTCCACACAAAGGTAAACCTAGAAGGAAAAATAAGCGAATATAAACTAATTCTATTTTATGTTTTCTTTCAACAGGGATGCATTGAACTTCTGAAACGTACCGGAATTACCATAAAGGGAAAACGAGCGGTGGTTGTTGGTAGAAGTAACATTGTTGGGTTACCGGTTTCATTGCTGCTACTTAAAGAAGATGCCACGGTTACTGTAGTGCACTCACGTACACCGGACCCACAAAGTATTATTTGTGAGGCAGATATTGTTATTGCTGCAGCAGGACAAGCTATGATGGTAAGCATTGCTTGCTGTTCATAAATATTTAAAATTGGCGACGGTTTTGGCCCATTTACGTGTAATGGGACGATTTGGGCTATGATCCATTTTTAACGGGCCAGGTGGGCTAGCTAAAGGATTTAACAAAAAAATGAAACAAGTGAAACGGGCCAAAGTCATCGAAAGTGTAATTAGATGCATAAAACTTTCTAAATTGCTTTATTAAAATAACGTTATATTATTTTTGCAGCAATATAGTTTTTGTAGTCATATTCATTTTCTATCTATTAATCCAAAATAATGTGTTTGCAATATCAATCCATTTTGACATGCATGTAAGTGTTACTTATTTTTTAATGGTGAACATGTTTTGGTTAGGGTTGTAAAGGAGCCGAGCGACTAGTCTCGAGCTCAGCTCATTTCGAGTTCTATTTCTAAACCTCAAGCTTGGGTCATGAATAGCTTTTCAAGCTTGAGCTCAACTCATTTATCGTTTACTAATTTTTTTTACATACATTCATTCATTATTTTATATATATTTTAATTATATTATTATATGTATACCATAATATGCATTATTTAGTTATTTTTATCATAACTTTACATGTAATAATAACAATTATATAAGTATACATTTAATATATTAAATACAAGCTATACAAGGAGTATAATCAAAATGTATTAACAAAAATCATAACGAGGGGGGGGGGTTTCAATTTTTCAATCGAAAACTGGTAAATTTACACTATATATACCAATTTTTAAGATGAAATATGAGTAAATTTACACCACTGCGCAAAAAAAATGGGGGGGGGACCCTGGCCCTAACTAAGCTCGTCCTTGACATTGGGCCCGCCTAGAGGAGCTCAATAGGTGAAACTCGAGCTTGTTGAACTTTGGCTCAATTCGAGCTTTTAGCAAGCTGATCTCAAGTAGCTCACGAGCGACTTGCCTCATACTTGTTTACACCCCTAGTTTTGACCCGTTATCCAAATAGTAATTGATGGTATCAGGTAGTTAAGATCAAAATATTGTTTCCAGATAACATCAATTTTGACCCGTGTTTTAACTAACTTATTTCAACCCAAACCAAACCGTTTTGACACGTTATTCAACGCGTCATCTAGTCATGTCTTTTTTTTTTTTTGTCATAAACTTATAATGTTTTTTTTTACTTGTAATTTGTTGGTGATATTTGTTACAGATAAAAGGTAGTTGGATTAAAGCTGGTGCAGCAGTTATAGATGTTGGAACAAATGCAGTTGATGATGCAAGTAGAAAATCAGGGTACAGGCTGGTGGGTGACGTGGATTTTAATGAAGCATGTAAAGTGGCTGGATGCATTACACCTGTCCCAGGGGGTGTGGGGCCCATGACAGTTGCAATGCTGTTAAAAAACACTGTGGATGGTGCTAAACGTGTCATTGGTCAGTAAAATAATAATATTTATCAACTATCTAACTTTTTTTGAGGTTGCTTGGTTTTGACTTTTTTATTGTATTCTGAATATTGTTTATGTTATCTTTTTTTTTTTAAATAATGGGTTTCATACTTTCATGGATTCAGAGTTTCATACATAACTTGTTAATATATTTTTTTATCAAGTTATTAGGCTATTAGAACTTAAATAACAAATATTTTTATAATATTTAAGAAATTAATGATACAAAGAAGGATTTTTCTAATGTTTTCAAAGAATTTTAAATTTTGATAGTGTGAATATGAACTTTTTATAAAAAAAATAAATCGTTTCTTTGTGACGAAGTTAATATGTTTAATACTGAAATATAAATTCATATGCAAGGCTGGGTTATGAGGCAGGGTTGGGTGGTCGACCGACCCTGACCTGACACCCTAATAAGTTGACACTCCAATAAGCTCGATTGTTAATTTAAATTATAGATACTTTTTTTTTGAAAAAAATATGTTTTCTTAATGTTTAAGCCCAAGTACTCCAACACAAACATATAGAGTTGATGATTTAACACTAAAACATCTTATAGCTATTTGGTTGTTTTACTCGTATGAAGAGACTATAAACGTGTTTCGGATTGTATTGATAATTTTGAATTTCTAAAAGGAAACTGCTTAGAAGGTTGAGGAGTTTTTTTCAACCGAATATGAGATGGCAGCTAGGTGGAGTCGAGAGGGAAGAGAAAGAGTGTTATACGTCTAGAAACTCATACGTGAACGGACAAGAGTTGTGAGGTATAAAGGAGAGGGAAAGCGAGGAGGAGAGGCTGTGATTCGGGGTGGTCTATTTTCCTTCATTGATTGGAGATGCTCTTATCCGTATTGTTCGGATAAACCAGTACGCATGTCTTGGATAACCAAGTCAGATGTCATCTAACACCATACATGTCACCACACTAAGAAAATATTTAGAGAGAAATGTCTTGTCACGTGTCTTGAATTTTCGGGTTTCGTGTTTGCCTTTGAGATTCAACTCATTTGTCATCCCTAGTATTACAAGATGTTCCAAAAGCCGGATCGGATCAACCTGTCAGACTAGTTTTACTATATAACCAGTCTAGTTAAGTATTTTTGGTTATGTGTTGGATCAATTGAACTAACACACCTTATCTATATTTAAAAGTTGGATTTTCTAAAATCTTATATATTTTTTCTTCTAACATCCATTTAACAGTTATTATGTTTTTCTTTAACGACCAACAAACAAAGAATTGTCTAGATATTTTAAGCGTCTCCAAGTTATCTTCGGTTTCAGGGAAACCCACCTAGAGGTGCACAAACCGGTTTCAAAAACTCAAAACCGGTTTGGGTTGAAACCAGTTCGGTTTGGTCAACAAAAGTCAAAACCGGTGTATTATCGGTTTCGGTTCGGGTTTTGACCGGTTTTAGCCAGCTTCGGTTCGGTTAACCGGTTTGGAACTGGTTTTGGTGGAGAAAATAACAAACCGGTTCCAAACCTACGGTTTCAATCGGTGCCAAATCGGTTTCAAACCGGTTCGGTTTCGGTTTGGTTAGCCGGTTTATTTGCTCACCTCTAAACCCATCTGCCCGAAGATAGTTATGTCTAGTTTCGGGGAAAACCCACCCACCCGAAGACCCGCTAACATAAAAAAAACATTACATTTTAGATTTTACCTTAAACAATAATGAAGTTACAAAGACAGGAGTGGATAAACTAACGGTTGTGTTCCATGAAACCTCCACCTCATCAATGGATGCCATAAATCCTATTCTCCGGCACCACCGCCGCCGTCACTGCTACATCTTCACCACCGCAAACCACCCATCATCTTCATCTTCACTACTCCACCGAAAACCCACTTTCAATTCCACCACCAAAAAACACTTCATCTTTTCATCACCAATTTCTTGCTCTTCTTCTTCTTCTTCCACGTCACCATCACCGGAAGTAGGTTCAGAGACAGCAGAATCTTGCGTTAATTTGGGTCTCAGTCTCTTCTCTAAAGGACGGGTACTAATATTAATATTATATTTATAAAATTGAACCCGTTATGTGTAAATTGTAATCATGCTTGAGATCGGCTCATTAAAATCTTGAGTAATTTGAGTTGAGTTCCCGAGCTTCACTTGTTGAGCTAGTGAGCCTAAATGAGCCTAAATGAGCCCGTTATTTATGTAACTTTTATTTAATATATTCAATACATAGTTTTGTGATACTTTTTATTATATATAAGATTATAAACAAATAAGTAGATAATATGTATTATGGTATATAAAAAATATATAATTAAAATATATACAAAAAGTAAGTATAAATATAAGTAAAATGATTAATAAATAATAAATAAGTTGAGCCTCAGCCTTAGTCGAGCAAGAAAAGCTACTCATGAGCCGAGCTCGAGCCTAACAAGCTTGGGCCGGCTCAGCTCATTTACACCCCTAGTATTAATACAATTTTTGTGTTGATAGTTGCGAATGGCTTCTGAATGTCAATTTCTTTAAAAATAATAAGAACTGGATTGGTTGTCCAGGCTCGAGCTCGGCTTTGCAGTGTGAAGCTGAAAGTCCAAAAGAGTTGAAAAGTATAAAAGCACAAGGCTCGATAAGCCTAAGCGATCTTCCCATAAAAGGCTTAAGCTCGGGCTCGAAAACTAAACGAGCTTTAGTTGAGGCTCGATCATCGCTCAGGCTCGACAAAGCTCGTCTCGTTTTGCACCCTATAGAAATGATATCTTAATATTTTCATTATTATATTTAGACACTTTTATACATGGTTAAAACACTTTCATAACAAATTTGTTTTTTTAAATAAATTAAGCAACATGTTCATGATGGATATAAATTTTCAGGTCAAAGACGCGCTCGTGCAGTTTGAAACAGCACTCACCTTGAATCCAAATCCTGTCGAGACTCAAGCTGCTCTTTATAACAAAGCATGTTGTCATGCATATAGGTAATCAAAATCAGATAATCAGCTGATGTTAATATTTATCTCAGTAACGAGTTTTTAATAACCAACTTTTTACCAGCTTCTTCATGTCTGATTATTTTGACCCTAAATAAATAAAAATCGAATCGGTTTATTAAAACACTCATGAGTTAAAACTGACATATGCATTCTTTTTCTGTATAAATAATCTGATTAAATTTTATTTTTTTATTTATTTGGAGGAAGAGGGGAAGGCAAGAAAGCTGCTGACTGTCTTCGAACCGCTCTTAAAGAATATAATTTAAAATTCGGGACGATTTTAAACGACCCCGATTTGGCTTCCTTCAGAATCTTGCCAGAATTTAAAGAACTACAAGAAGAGGTTTTCATCTTTCTTTACCTATAACAGCTCTTAAGGAGTGTTTGGATATGAGTTACAAAATTGATCATTGCACTTTAAGGTTTAAAACATCAAAATTAGATTATCAGATAATGAATTGCTTAAACACACATCCAAACACCCCTTTACATTAAGTTTGATTTTTTTGTTAGAGTTAATTACACCCATGGCCCTTGTAGTTTGGACAAAGTAACAGGTTTGGGTACTGAGTTTGAAAAGTTGCATGTTTGGGATTCAAGGTTTTAATTTTGTAATGAGTTTGGGCACTAACACTACCTTCTGTTTAACTTTTCTGTTAAGTCTAGATAACATGACCAAAATACCCTTGAACATTAAACAACAAAAAACTAAAAAATCTAATTACCCCAAGTATAGGTTGGTAGTTAGATATTTTTTAATTTTTTGTTTTAAATTGTTCAAGGGTATTTTGGTCATTTTATCTAGACTTAACAAAAAGGTTAACAGAAGTTAGTGTTAACACCCAAACTTGTTACAAAATTATAACCACAAACCCCAAGCATGCAACTTTTCAAGGTTAATACCGAAACCTATTGCTATGCCCACACCACAAGGACCATCTGTCATCTGTGTAATTAACTCATTTTCGTACAAAACCGTAATTGGGCGTGTTAACTTTTTATGATTTATTAAGTATGTATGTTAAAGATTTATTAAATTATGTTGCAGGCAAGGTTAGGTGGAGAAGATGTAGGCTATGGTTTCAGAAGAGATCTTAAGTTAATAAGTGAAGTTCAAGCACCGTTTCGTGGGGTCCGAAAATTCTTTTACGTGGCGTTTACAGCAGCTGCTGGAATATCCTTGTTTTTCACTATACCTAGATTGTTTCTTGCTATAAAAGGCGGTGACGGGGCACCCGATATCTTGGCAACTACTCAAAATCTTGCCATTAATGTTGGAGGTAAAACTTTGTACGAGTTTCAAACGGGCCGGGCCGGTTGGGTAACAGATTGAAACGGGTCTTTTTTAGAGCGGGTCAGGTTGGGTTGACTCGAACCACTTTTTCCCATTTTTATATTCTCTCGGTCCTAAAATTAGTGTTTACATGTTTTTCATTTGTCACAAAATAAATGTTTAATTTAAAAACATGAAGTTATATAATTTACTATTTTCTCATTTTATGCTTATTACTTAATTGGCATCTTATTAGATGTATCAAGGGTAAAATTGTCATTTTGTTGATTAAAATCGGCATTGTATGTAGTTAGATAAAATTGTGTTTATTCATGTTTGTGGACAACTATTGTAAGATAGGGGGAGTGTATTATTAGTGTGTTAATGATGATTACGAAAACGGGAAAATTCCATATATACCCTTCTAAGTGTTTTAATCTATTATTTGCAGGCATTGTAGCTTTTGTGGCATTATACATTTGGGATAACAAGAAAGAGGAAGAACAACTTGCTCAAATTTCTAGAAATGAAACATTATCAAGGTTGCCGCTACGCCTATCAACTAATCGGGTGGTTGAACTTGTGCAGTTAAGAGAGACTGCAAGGCCTGTAAGTGTTTAAATTTTATCACCACTGATATCATTTTAAATTCATATTGCGGTTTCAAGAAATATGGGCAATTTTAAATATGATATGTTATATTTATCCCTTACAAAAATGATTCGGGTTATTCAAAATCACATAACCACTTTCAAAGCGCGCATCCAAACACCCCGTAACCTAGGGGTGTGCATGCGATGATTTTGGGCTCAAACCAAACCAAAAATCAAAATTTCGTTTTTGGGCTTTTGAAAACCGTTCGGTTTTGGTTTTACCATTTTGGGCTTGAAAATTTTGGGAAAAAAAGGCCCCAAATAATGAATTTGGGCTTTGGGCTTTATATTTTGGGCCTAATTTTTCTGTTACGTAATGATTAATTGATTATTAAACTTTGGGTTGTTTTGGGCTCAAACTGAACCAAATATTCATTTTAGGGTTTTTGAAACCTTTTGGTTTCGGTTTTTTCAGCTTTTACAGTGGGTCAGTTTGGTTTCGGTTTTTACAACTGGGCTTGAAAATTTGGGCCAAAAAATGCCCAAATTAATGAATCTGGGCTTGAAACTTTGGGCCTAAGTTTTTTGTAAATTAAAGATTTAAGTGATTATTGTACATTTGGATCTAAACTAAACCGAAAAATCGGTTTAAAAAAACATAAAACCAAACCGTCGAATTTTATTGGGTTCAGTTATTTCGGTTTGCCTGCATCCCGTATGGTTGTTGTTGTAGTTATTTCAGTTTTGTTACGTCAGTTATACCGGTTACCAATCAGTTATTTCGTTTACATGCACATCCCTACCCTAAACCATATGCTCAAACAATTACAATCAAAATAAAATGTTGTTACAAATATATTTTTTTATGTGAAGGTTATATTGGCTGGGAAAAAAGAGACGGTTTCGTTGGCCATACAAAAGGCAGAGAGGTTTAGAACAGATCTCTTAGACCGAGGTGTAATATTGGTTCCCGTAATATGGGGCGAAAAAGATTCGATCATTGAGAAAAGAGGTTTCGGTGGTCCAAAAAAAGCAGCTGCATCTCTTCCTTCTGTAGGGGTAATACTGTAATTTACTTGGGGATATAAGTTTGCAACTTGATTAGTGGTGGCACATGAGTCACGGGTCGAAATGGGTTTGGGTCAAAAGTCAAAACGGTTAATTTTTTGTCCGGGTCATAATGGGTCGGGTTGGGACACCTTTGTCCAGTTTCTTGAATTTTTTTTAAATTGGAAAATTTATTGTTAATATAATGTTTTTATGATTAAAATGATTTAGGACGTTGTAGGCATTTGATACATAATAGAGTGAAAATTGGCGACTTTTGGCTTGTTTTATTATTAGCTACTTCGTTTATTATACCTAACGCGTTGTCAAGCAAATACGAACCAAGTTGACGTGTTTTCATATTAATGGGATGTTACTTCTAATCATTGACGGTAATTAATTATGCATTTTTTTGGGTCCTAAATTGATAACATCATCACAGGAGGATTTTGAGACACGGACTCAGTCAGTAACCGCAAAAACAAAGTTGAAGTCAGAGATTCGATTCAAGGCTGAGGTCGTATCTCCCGGGGAGTGGGAAAGGTTAGCAGTGTGATAATCTTGTTTTTAGATGTCAGTTTTAGCACCAAAAAAAACATTTTGTAAAAGGGGTTTCTCTTTGTTTATTTAATGTACAAAATTATAAAATTTTTACTGTTATAAAAGGAAAAAAAATGATATTATGAAATTTCCACGAATATAAATTGTTCCAGTTTTCGAGCTTTTAACGTTAGTTTATTTGACCAAACTGAGAAGGTGGATTAAGGAGCAACAAAAATCGGAAGGCGTTACTCCTGGCGAGGATGTATATATCATACTACGTCTAGATGGTCGTGTTCGAAGATCCGGGAGGGTTAGTTTTCATATTACTATTTTTGATTTATTTTAATGATTTTTATAACCTTAGTAATTGCCTTGTTCTTGCAAACAAACCAACTATTCCTTCAAAAATAATAATAAAAAAACATTATTTTTTTAGGTTAATGTTGGATAAAACCACCATTGTTCATAACTTGTTGAAAGTGTCATTTTTAAAAGTTAAGGGATTAAACCGCTCAAACGTTGAAAGTTTATCCGTTTACCGTATGCAAACATCCAACATAAGCTAATTAGTTTGTTTAAAACTTTTATGTTTTAACGTACAATGACCCAATTTTTTGCCGGTACAACTAAACAAGTTAATCACTTATCGTATTGTCGATTAGTTTGACTTTTTAGGTCAAACGCTGATTTTTCTTTTTAAATGTTCGTGTTTTTTTCGTCAGGGCTTGCCTGACTGGGAGCAAATCGCGAAGGAACTGCCACCAATGGAAGCATTGTTAAGCAAACTAGAAAGATAACACAATCATTCATATGCTTGATTCTCATAAACATTGCACTTTTCACCAACTTCACATTATATTCTCAAAAACACTTTTTATCATAATTTTGGACACGAATCAAATTGTTCGGTTCTTAGGACACGCGCAAACTTGTGCATCAAGCAAGTTGTTACATATTCTCTACTTTAGTATCTTTATGCCCAAGATTATTGCATTCGGTTTCGTGTCGTTTTCTAGAGTTGCTTTGGCATCTTGTTCTTGTAAGTTGTAGAAGGTTTAGTCTTTTGGATTCCTAGTTATCGTTATCGTGTGACAGCTATCGCGAATTTAAGTTTTTATAACAGTTTATAACAATGATTATGAAAACTTTATTTATTAAAAATAAAACACACAAGTTACAATTTGCAAGATCGAAAATTAGGTAACGTGATGTGCGCCTTCGTGTTTACCTTTTGGCTTTTTCACTATCATCACAGTGCAGTGAGCATGATGGGTAACGTAATCGCTTACACTTCCCAAAACCGCCCTATGAAAAGCATTTTAATATCAGTGTTAATAGTTGCATAAAGAGTGATGCTATGCATATACCGCCCCACATATCACACAAACTGTACAGCTTATGCATAACACAGTATTGTATTTTCCACATTAATATATGTCTATAAGGTTATACTAGGTGTACGATACGTGGAAGATGTTACAGGCCACCCCACATATCAAACAGATTGTACAACTTATGTAGAACACACCACTGTCACATCTGTCAGTTTCAGTAAAGATATACATCCCGTATAGCATTTACACATTAATACATGCCTATAAGTTACATGCCACATAAACTGTAATGATGTGTGGGATGCAGATAGTATATCAGTGGTGTTTGCATATGTTATCCTTCCTTTTAGGCTGGGTAGCATATTACAGTTAAAGCAATCGGTACAACTATTTATGTGATTCTCACAATTATTTACTTAAAATTATTATTTTTTTATAAAATTAATAAAAATGTTTTACCTCTTAATTGCTCCATGGCCATGGCTACCAACAGCCAATATAGTTGCATGGTGCCTCTCAACAGCATCACATAAAACATTTCTAGCATCACCTTCAACAATCTCTAGTGTTGCATCAGTCACCTGTTAAATACATCACAATATTTAAGAAATTTATAACCAAATCGAATTCAAAGCCGATCCAGTTTCATCGTAGAAGCGAATATCACTAACCGATTTGGAAATACAAAGCTCCTTCGCCCTTTCCACAACTCGATTAGCGATCTTCTTCAAATCCTCGTCGACATGCGACAAAATATCCACGCCTGTAATTTCACAAAATTAATACAACCGGAAACATGACTGAACACGACACGAAAATAGTCAGGTTTTTGTTTGACATATCTAACATATATTAATTTTTAAAAAACATGTTGTGTTCGGGTTTACATGTTTAACTCTTATAGTTAAACAAGTCGACCCACAAACATGTTTAGTCAAACAGGTCGGCCCACTATCATGCCAACCCGTTTGACATGTTCATATAAATGAGTCAAACTAGTCATGTTCGGGTCACACAATTTTAAGTGTATGTACATGTTACCATAAATAATTTTAATAAGAAAAAAATATTATAGGCCGTGTTTAGGTCGTATATTTCAGCCCGTCAATTCCCGTCAACCTGCCACCCGTTTGATTACTTCACAAAAAAAGGGTCAAACAGGTCATGTTCGGGTTACACAGTTTTAAGCGTGTGCAAGTTATATATCATTGATGTTTTTAATAAGAAAAAAAAAATTACGGGTTGTGTTCAGGTTGAATATTTCAACCCGTTTGACACATTTAGATAGACAGGCTAAACAGGTCATGTTCTGGCAGACGATTATATGAATAAAAATATGGGTTATATTCGGTTTGAACATTTCAACCTGCCAACCCGACACGATTAACACTCCAGAATAATAAGTTTAATTACCGGGAACAGCGAAGCCCATGGAAGAAGCCGGAGTAGGTTTCGAGTGAACGATAATTAAGTTAAACGGAGGATTCGGGGCCGAAGGTACCAGGAAGTGATCCAGTGTCCATTCGAGTGCGTAAAAGCTCTGCTCGCTCTCGTCGACTCCAACAATCATCACGGGTTTAGTGGTTGCTGCCATTGTTTGATGCTCTGTGTAATTGAATAGTGTTTCATGAATCAAAGTTTATATAGAAGAAGTGTGGTGGAGAGAACTGATTCGGACGTGAATTAACGTCGTTAGTTTAAATATATGCAATTACGCATGCAAAAGATACTTTAATTAGTTCTTTCTTTCTTTTTTTCCGTCACGTGACGTCTAATCAACTTTCCAAACTTTTGCAAAAAAAAACCTGTGTAATCAAAACCAGTATTGTAAAAATTACTAGACGCTAGTTAGACGATAGGGCTAGCAATTAATCAGGATTACTAGGGATTAATCGGATTGTAATTTATATGTAAATTTTCAAAAATACATATAAATTCCTAATTTATTATGTAAAATTTTCAATTTTGACCGATTTTGAACAAATGGGGATTAATCGGGCACAAGCTGATAAGGTAAGGACTAGCGATTAATCGGGGATTAATCGACGTCTAGTCGGAATTTTTGCAACATTGGTCAAAACTATACCCAGGACTCCCTAGCAATCATTACCTAGTTATTATCTTTTTAATTCTTTAACATTAATAAAAAATTTGATTGGCCAAACCTTCTCCCCTCTAACGTTACGTACACAACATTCATCTCCCAAACTCAGTCGAAAAAGCCAGGGGGGGGGGATTTTCCAG
The DNA here is from genome assembly GCF_021521415.1 of Bidens hawaiensis. Lineage (NCBI taxonomy): Eukaryota > Viridiplantae > Streptophyta > Magnoliopsida > Asterales > Asteraceae > Bidens > Bidens hawaiensis. The sequence goes on along the minus strand of NW_027492133.1, from coordinate 51,243 downwards.
CGTTTTGGCCTCACAATGTTGCCATTACGGATGGTCTTATGCATGAAACAATATAAGCTTTCTGATTAAAGGATTATTTTTTTTAACGACGAACAAAAAGTATTTTATTATATATTCTCTAGCAAGACGCTAGAAACCAACAAATACAAACACCAAAAACTGAACGAGCACCACATATGTAGCACGCCCAAACCACCGACACAATACAAATTACAATAACACTCATACTACATTTTAAAACTACACCAATCCTTCCATGATGGCCCCAACCTTTTTCGATCCATGTTTTATCCACAGAAAGCTGCCAAACACTTTTATTTCTTCCACCAAGCTATGTAATTGTGTAGGCACCACTTTAAGGACTAACACATTTCACTTCTTCCAGATACACCATATCGTATTCAAACAATTCGCATGGAAAACCTTAGCCTTTTCTTTTGAAAGCGTCGAGAACTTATACAACTCTATCAAATCCCAAGCACTAAACACATATATAGTAGATACCTTACAGGCTTACACCATTGAGCAATCAAGCACGAAACAACCGCTTGATTAAAGGCTTATTACTTAACAATTTAATTTAACTAGATTCATTGTAAGTGATAACTTGGTTAACTTTGATGAAGTGGTCACTTGATAGATTTGTACCAATTGAACTGTCTAGTTGTCGACAGTTATAACTATTAACTAAAACGATATGTTAGTTCGTCTCAAAAAGAAATATTTGGATATGTCCATGCTTCATGCACGAGTTAACAACTCCGTTTTTTACAGAAGATACATTCTAGTTCTTTGCAGAATTAAATTTATATCAAATCATTGATTTTGTCCACTCGAAATTCATTTTTTCTGAAAGTGAGACAACACGATCCAGAAAACTATCCAAAACACAACTAGAAACGCTTGTACACGGTGTCTAACATATATAATTAGAGTAAGAAAAAGAGCGGTGCATACGGTTACATAATCGCCTTATATAATTTAAAGAAAAAGATCCAATTACATAAGTGACTCCCATAATTCCTTAAAAAAATTTCTAGCTTTTTATGTTTACACCATGAGGAACTTATGTTTATTTATCTTTGTAAAGCAGATGAAGATATTGAATGAAATAGGTAAAGAAAAGATGATTAAAAGATGCTAAAAGTGGGATTGCAATTGGGGATTGGGGATATAAAGAAGAGAAGAGTGTGGATGGTTTTGGTTCTTTTTTATCATTTTTTTTATAAAGATGCTAGTCTTTTGAGTTAGTGTCCCACTATAACCCAACTTGCTCAAATCTCCATATTAGGGCTGACATTTAGGGCCTATTTCTTTAGCCCATCTAATAAGATCCAAAACATAAGTCCAAGCCCAGACCCATGAAGAACTAACTATAAACATCAAATGGACATAAGGGAATAAGTGATAAAGATCATGTGTTATGGAGGAGGTGGTGGAAACTGGAAAGGTCAAGATGGATGGGACAAATCGTGATACGTAAGTGATGAGGTGGCGTTGAAGTTTTCACCTTTAACACTCACTAGAGGATGTTATGGGAGGATGAGTGACAAGGGGAAAATAATCGTTACCCAATTATTAATAATTAATTTTAGTTGGTTTATTTAATACTTTATTTTCTAAACAGATTGCGAGTCTTGTGACGATTGTGGGAGCCAACCCATTTCGGGGTGATAACAACTGAAACCGGACGGATACATCTTCACAAGAATGTAGAGAAATGGGAAGAATATTATGGAGCGAAATGTTGAACATTATATATATATATATTTTAATTTAGGTTCAAAGAGCCGTTGGCACGGAACCCAATAAACTCCAACAGATACAACCACGTTTCACGCCCGTCATCCCTCTCGTAGATCACCTTTTTGCGCCCCTTCACGCTACACGCGTAGCTCATGAAGCCCGCCTACGTGGATACTTGAAGCCCATAACACCCAGCATAATACTTATATTTTGTTTCAATATCTTGATTATATATAGGTTATCCATCTTAGAGCATCTATAATAAGAACTCCAAATAATACCCAAAGCATGCTTAATCAGATGCCATATCATTAAAAACACTTAAAACTGTCCAATAAGGAGTCCTAAAAACACCCAAAAGCATTGACATATAATCACCACTTTTAAATTATTTTTTTATTCAAGACCCAACCCCACCACCTGCAAAAGAAAATCATGTTTTGGTTGTTCTTTTGAAAAAAAACATCCTTGAAAATTGCAAGCCAAAAATTACAAGATAAAAATTGGTGACGTGACAAACACCTAAAAACACCCCATAGGACTGGATAAAAAAAAAGTACAAATGCCCTACTCATGTTATAAGATCATCGCATACATGCATACCCAAATAAGTCCTGGTCGAAACTAACCATTTTCGTTACGAAAATATAATAAGAAATTGCTATAAAATCCACCAACTTATGCATACAAAGTTTAGAAACAATCATAATATTATGAAAACTTGGTCTGCAAAAACAAATAGTATCGTAATAATCGACCTTTGCGTTGGCTTTAGCAATTGAAAACGAGATGTTAAGGTTCTCCTAGAATCCGAGTGACTGTCATCTTGAACCTGCATCCAAAAAATCACTAGTTGTTGTTATTATTATTATTATTATTATAAATGGAAAATAAAATGATATTTATATTATTTATTTTTAGCAAGCATTGAACCGCATCATAATATGTTGGAGCATTAACATGAAGACATTATTGGGTATGGATGATAAGGGGTGCAAACGAGCCAAGTCGCTCGTGGGCTGTTCAAGATCGAATCTATAAAAAGCTCGAAACAAGCCGAGTCTTATCGAGCTCGAGACTCAAGTAAAGCTGAGCTTGAGCCTTGTATAGATCGTTTATGTATAGGCTCGTCGAGCCTTAACGAGCATTGTGTGTATTTAAGTTTTAACCACTCGTGGCTTCTATGTATTAATTTCACATTGCACAGCCAAGCTTGAGCTGAGCTTTGGCTCGTTTAAGGTACCGCGTAAGAGCTCGAGCCAAGCTTTGGCCCGTTTAAGGTTTTCCTCAACATATAATTAAAAATGTATTTAAATTAACTATTAACTAATAAATAATAAACAAGCCGAGCTCAAGCTCTCGTACGTCAAAATAACCCGAGCTCAAGCCTATTCGAGCTCGTTTACACACCTAGGTGCAGTTGTGTTGGATTAATATAGAGGTCAACAAAAGTAAGAGAGTAGATAATAAATTAATAATAGGTCAAAATTGCTAACTGATAATCAGGGTTGTTTGTGTGCTGTTTGGTCAATTTCTTGTATGTCATGATCCTTATTAATATTGCCCCATATTTCTACTTCTACTTATGCCTTTAATCCTTTATGATTGTACCTAAACTTTTTATCATTATTTTCTTTTAAACGACAAAGGTCCGGATATTCATGATCGCCCTGATAAATAGATCATTCCTCCGCCTAAAGTACATAACATGGTGATCCGGCCCACCCACCCCAGAGGAAACCCATAACTGGAAGAAACCACAAGCTCAACCTTTAACAATTAAATTGCTCCAGGTAAAACTCGAACGCACGCTTTTAAGAAATTGTTATTACCATTACTAGTTAACTACTAGTGAAGGCAAAAGACCAACGGTTGAATTTATATTTAAATAAAACTTACATTAAATAGAGATATAGTACCTGAAGTGTTTCCAAATTCCAAGCTATTGGTCTGTGCTTTGCAAGTGTTGTACTAAAGCCTTAAGCTCACTATGCTGTAAAATGCACCGTTTACCTTCACTATAAACACTTAAATCTGACTGATCAAGCAGAAGTAGCGTTTCATCAATGCGTCCAACCCTAGTTCATCAATGCGTTTTGAGCTTGGCTCAAAAAGAACAAGTCGTCTAGTACGATAATCTTCAACAATTTCAATTATAGCTTCACCTGTCCTCTTAAATCCTTTCATTCTTACATCCGGTTTAGTAAAACTCAAAGTGACTAGCTTTGTAAACGAATTTGTAACGCCATTCTCCATCTTCCATGCATTGAAAACTAGATTATTGGCCTCTACATGATGTTCAAGCACAACAAGAGACTCTCTTAGCTTAGAAATTGACAAATCCCCAAACAAAAGGCTCGCTAAACCTCCTGGGTGTTTTATTTCTCTAAATTCTTCACTTGTAATATCAAAAGCAATGATAAGATTAGAAGACCTAAATTCACCATACGATCTAACCCTATCAGCAGCAAGCCAATAAATAGACCCATCTACGACCACCTGTGAATCATAAAGTGTATCGGAAAATTCAATCGAATTACGAGGGGGGTTGTTATATGAACTTCTCCGAACACCCGTGCTCAATGCAAAAACCTCAACTTTCCAAGGGACGCAAGCTCCACTTTCCATATGGCTTTGCGGATAAATATGTTTAATCTTGACAATCTTAGGATCATTAGTCTCACGGCAAACCCCAAAACCTATAACGGTCGTATATCTCTTATCTTCCACGTCATTCTCCATAACCGTAACCGCTCTACCAATTGCAACATTCCAAATAACAACCATGCGCTTTCCCGGGAAGGGAAAATCATCAGACCGATGATAAAAACCGTACAAACACAACAAGCCATGAGAGCTGCCGATTACAAAATGATGTCTAAACACGTTAACCAATAGGGGAACGGTCACGGGAACTCTTCGTTGAGGAGAGCTATCATCATCAACGAATGAAAAATGTCGTGGAATAACCGCGTACGAACCCACATAATACATTTCCCGTAGATGTTGCACGTGGCGACAATGACTAGCAATGAAACGAGAGCTATCGATGAGAGACTTCTATGCTTTTGAGACGAACCGGTATTGAATCAATGACTTGACAGGATGTGTTTTGATTATTTCTTCTACGATGTCCAAAGGCAACATTTTTGTGTTATTTTGATTGTGATGACTTAGGGTAATGAGTTTCTATGTAATATGAGTCATGGTCTATTTTTGGTCCGATAAATCTTGGTCGGTTATAAAACATCCTTGTTGGTCGGATGTATGTTCGGTATAGGAGGTAAGAAAATTTCTTTTCCAAAAATTTACATTGCATTGTGTGTGGTGCTAAATTAAAAAGGAATACAATAAAATGTAACTTAGTTTTAGAAGATTTTTACCTTTTATGGATTTAAAAAATAATAATAATAAACGTGATACTCATTACCTTTTTTTTTTTTTTTTCCTTTTTTGGGTAATATACTTTGATTGGTTATAATTACCATACCTTCTCAAGCCCAAAACATAAATCCCAACCCAACTTACCCAAATATCCATCTTTGGGCTAACAACTGAAAACCTCACATAGTGACCATACTCATTAGTTGTTACTAGAGGTAGAGGTGCACAAAAAACCTGAATTCGGAACCGGACCCCAAAAAAATCCGGAGCCGATTATTTTTATACCCGAGTATTAATACCCGAACCCGTATCCGACCCTACCCGTAGGGTAAGGATAGAGTATGCATTTCAGTAACAAAACCCGTACCCGAACCGGACCCGCTTTGTACCCGGTAATACCCGAAAACTAGAATCGGTTTCATACCCGGAACCGGTTTTTTACAATACCTGAAACTGGGTTTTTCAAATACCCGATCTATACCCGAAAAATACCTGAAAAATATTCGATAAATACCCCTAAAAAGGGCAACTCCCTTAAAAATCCAAATGATACCTGGAAAAAAAATCCAAAAATAGGGTTTTTTCAATACCTGGAAATAGGGTATTGAAATACCCAGTTTTGAATACCCAGTTCTATACCCGACCCGAACCCGATACATAGGGTATGGTTTTTAGAGACAATACCTGTTGGTGCACATTTTGTGGCCGTCGCTTGGCGAATAGTTTAGAATGTTTATGTTGTATGCTGTACACCTAGGTAGTGGTTCACGCCGAAAGTGATCCATTTGAAAGAGCATTTTCAAATGGATACTCATTCGATCGAACCAGTTTCTGATTCGATCGAATGAGTCTGCCATTCGATCGAATAGGACTCATTCGATCGAATGAGTCTGCCATTCGATCGAATAGGACTCATTCGATCGAATGAGTCCTGACCGAATGGCAGCGGGTATAAATACCAGCTTTCAGTCGTGAACAGGTAAGAGTTTTGAGGTTTTTCGTGCCCGGGGCCCAGGTGCTGTCCGGATGAGGGGGGAGGCCATGCTCGACCTCCCCCTGCCATAGATCGTGATTTCTCTGTTTAAACAAGCATGTAACCGTTCGCGTTTATCAATAAAGTGTTTGTTTTTATCTTTGATCTGTGGTTGAAACCTTCCGTCCCGAACCTGCTCGGATCGTCTCGGTCCCGGCTGAGCCAACAATTGGTATCAGAGCCACGGTTACCGCTAGAAAGGTCTAACAACCGATCTAGCAAGCCGAGCTCTTGATTTTATGCGTTCTGGACGTTAAAAAGTTGGTGTGTTCTTCGTGTTCTTCGCGTTTTCTGGGCTGGCGGTGAAGGAGTCGAATCAGTACATTCGATCGAACGAGTTCCCCATTCGATCGAATAGGCCTATTCGATTGACTGATTCGATCGAATCAGTCTTCCCGCTCAAAAGTGTCAAATTCAAACGCCAGTTTTCCCGCCCATTCGATTGACTTCATTCGATCGAATCAGATTGTATTCGATCGAACTGGTTTTCCCGCTCAAAGTGTCAAATTCAAATAGCTGATCGAACCAGTTCTTCATCCGATCGAATCTGTGCTTCATTCGACCGAACCAGTTCTCATTCGATCGAACGTGTTCCAGACCAAAAAAAAAAAAAAAAAAAAAAAAAAAAAAAAAAAAAAAAAAAGAGTCTGGAACGCCCGCTTACACGAAAATTTGCCCAAGCCATTTTTATCAGTCGGGAAGTCTTCTGAAAAAGTTTGGCAAAAATAAAATTTTTTCGACAAAATTTCCGGGAAATTTTCGGTTAATTTTCGGGTCAGTGATGAAGATTTTTCTGGACATCCTATACAAGTTGATTACAATCCAGAAAAAGTTTGGTGACAGTGAAATTTTCACTGATATTTGCCGGCAAAGTCAGAGCGTTTAAATGTTTAATGGTTAAAGCGGCAAATTGGGGCGATGAACAAAGCACAATCACCTGAAGGAATTATCGTTTACAAGTTTAATGGATAACCCCTTGTTCATTGAGCTTCTACAGTGGTGATTGTTATAAGAACACAGAAGAACAGAGAAAAGTGATTACTGATGAGGTATGATGTTATTGTGGGGTAGTCAGGAGCATCTGACTATTTATGGGCCAACCAAGTTTAATTTATTGTCCGCATTCTGAAGATTCTGCTTTGTGGAGAGAATCTGAGTTTGAGTTATTGTGGGGTAGTCAGGAGCATCTGACTATTTATGGGCCAATCATGTTAAATATTTATTTTCCGCATGTGAGAATTCCGCTTTGTGGAGGGAATTCTGTTGAAAATTGGTGATTCGCAATCACGAAGTTAATGATGTGTCTTTGTCTCCGATGATGAATCTGCATACAAACTAATCTGTTTAGGGGGAGTAGCTGTGGATTGGAAGCCTCTGTCATTTGTCCAATACATGTTGGTGAAGTAACCGTGTGGGTGAAGATTCGCCGATAGTAAGTCGCGCAGCGGAAGCGTGCATGTATTGTCATGTCTATATATTGGGATACACGTCAACGTCTGAGGGGGAATTTCTACAGTTGGTTGTTTTAAACAGATTATTTAGTCTGAAGATGTCAGCAATGGAGAACACTTTGCATCATTAACCGAGAGTTCAGTCTAAGGGGGAATCTTGCTGCAATGATGGTATTCTTCAACGTGATTATCAAGATAAAGCAGAAGATTTGACTGAAGATTGCAAGAGGTGTCTACAGCAATTCGCAAGCAACGTCCAAGGGGGAATTTGTTGGTGCACATTTTGTGGCCGTCGCTTGGCGAATAGTTTAGAATGTTTATGTTGTATGCTGTACACCTAGGTAGTGGTTCACGCCGAAAGTGATCCATTTGAAAGAGCATTTTCAAATGGATACTCATTCGATCGAACCAGTTTCTGATTCGATCGAATGAGTCTGCCATTCGATCGAATAGGACTCATTCGATCGAATGAGTCTGCCATTCGATCGAATAGGACTCATTCGATCGAATGAGTCCTGACCGAATGGCAGCGGGTATAAATACCAGCTTTCAGTCGTGAACAGGTAAGAGTTTTGAGGTTTTTCGTGCCCGGGGCCCAGGTGCTGTCCGGATGAGGGGGGAGGCCATGCTCGACCTCCCCCTGCCATAGATCGTGATTTCTCTGTTTAAACAAGCATGTAACCGTTCGCGTTTATCAATAAAGTGTTTGTTTTTATCTTTGATCTGTGGTTGAAACCTTCCGTCCCGAACCTGCTCGGATCGTCTCGGTCCCGGCTGAGCCAACAATACCCGGACCCGAACTTGACCCGGGTATTGCCAATACCCGATTTTCCAATACCCAATCATACCCGAACCGGATTCCATACCCGAACCCGGTTATACTCGGTTTCGGGTATAACCGGCTATTGAAAAATTAGGTGTTGGTAATACCCGGGTCGGGTTTGGGTTTGGGTTTGGGTTTTGGTCCGGGTTCGGTCTCTAAAAATCTTACCCTATGCACTGGGTTTGTGTCGAGCATAGAAGCGGGTATTCTAAAATCGAGTATTTGAATACCCTTTTTTCAGGTTTTTTTTTCTAGTATTTTTCGGGTATAAATTGGGTTTTTAAGGGAGCTACACTTTTTTGGGGTATTTTTCTAGTATTTTTCAGTTATTTTTCGGGTAATTTCTAGTATAGATCGGGTATTTGAAAAACCTGGTTTCGGGTACTGGAAAAACCCAGTTCCGAGTATGGAACTGATTCTGGTTTCGGGTATTACCAGGTACGAATCGGCTCCGGTTCCGAGTACGGGTTTTGGTACTAAAATGCATATCCTATCCGCACCATGCGGGTAGGGTCGGGCACGGTTTCTGATAGTAAAAACCCAGATTCTTATTATTTTTTTTCCCAAGTCCTGTTCCAAGTACAGTTTTTTTGTGCACCTCTAGCTATTACTACTTGTTTTGATAGCTTGATTGGTATTTAGTAAGTGAACAAAAGCTCTTCTAGTGTTCTATTGTGTCTATAGGTTACACCAAGTATACTTTGATAATATGTTGCTAGTACAACTTGTGTTGATATAAAGGTTTTTCAAGTTCCCAAGGATGTTGAGTCGGGTAGAAGATTTATGAATACTTCATCTCTTCGGTTATATAGTTATAATTTAACTACTAAAATCAACTAAACTTAAAATCAATCAATGTTTAGTCAAAGTTTTACATCAATTGGCTCGTATCCTTCTTTCGATTAAAAGCTGCAAAACATTAGTTTGAAATTCGGAAGAATATAACGCCGTTAAGTCATTTTTAACGTAGGACCATTGACAACCAACTTTCTTAAATTTAGGACTGTCAGTAACGATAAAACAAATATAGATTAATATCAGCCAATCAGTCAATAAAAATTATTAAAATCTAATAAACCAAAAAGAAAAAGAAACATAACCATCAACACCCCTCAGCAGCCGTAATAAATTTGTTGGTTTCTAGTTTCTACATGTGAGTATGTGACGATGATATTGGACTTTGCCTTTCACAACCATCAATGTGTGTTTGTAAAAGTCAAATGTCCACTAACATTTTTTTAAAACCTAACAAAATTAATTATTATAGCTTTTAACTTTAATCATTAATCACAACGAGCTTTAAAAAGAAAACAGGAATTACTAAATTCTAATTAAAAGTTTTACCGGGAGAAAATAAACTTTGAAAACACCTATAACTATATAAATAATGATAGATTCAATTATATATATTACAATTTTGGGAGTTTTTAGGCTTCTAAAGTTGTACCTCATGCTTTACGGGTTGTACATATTGTTTAATGTTTACGTCTGAATTTAACGAGTTAACACGTTGCAACGCATGTGTGTGATTGAACGTTTTTGTCTATTTTCCCGTTTAACGGCCTCATCGCAACGTGTAGATGCTAAGTTGACTTAGTTATTTTTTTTCTATATTTTATGTTTCGATCTAATTTCTATGTGTAAACACGATGCAATGAGCGTGCGTGGTTCAACGTTTTTAAGTCTACTTTTTTTTTAGTTTTCTTAATTGTTGGCGTTAGTTACTGGCTACGGGAGAGGGGATGACGAACGAAAGAAGTGGTGATAACTTCATGCTTTCGAGTGGAGTGGATAAGTAAATACACAGTTTTACACCTCCGCCGCAACGCGAGGGTGTGTTAATGCTAGTTTTATATATTTGTTGATGAATTATTAATGATTTAGAATAGTACTTTGCGTTAACTAAGGTAGCGTTTGGTATGCATGAATGGCAGGGGAAATGAAATGATTCATTGCGTGAGAATGCGAAAATTGGTGTTTGGTTGCTCAATGAAATGAAATCATTCATTACAAATGGAATCTCATTCCATCAAAACCATTCCTTCCCACCACCCTTCTTTTTTTTCATTCCATTCCTCCTTCACCCTACTTTTTCAACACCACCACCACCACAACTACCATAGGCACCACCACAACCTCCACTGCCGCCGCCACTGCCACCACCCACCGCCATCGCCGCTGCCAACAACGTCTCCGTAACCACCGCAACCATTGTCCCCGCCGTAGCCTGACCATCACCGCCACCACCACCCCCGTACCATTGCCATCACTACTAATGCTATCACCGCTTGACCACTGCCACCCCTACCGCTCGACCGCCGCCACCACCACCATCGCCACCGCCACCACCATTTTCGTCGCCAAAGCAACCACTTTCGCCAGTATAGTTTTTTTTTTGTTTTTTTTTTTGGTAAAAAGTATTTTGAGATAGAAGTATTTTTATTATTTATATTTCATTTCTACAACTTTTTTTGTTACCAAACAACATAAAGTAATAATTCATTGTATTCTTATAGGTTAACCAAACAAGTCAAAGGAATGTAATAATCCATTTCATTCCCTTGTTCAATGTTTGGTTGGAGGTAATGGAATGAAGGGGGAATGGAATGGACAAGGGAATGAAATGGATCATTACCATTCCTTTGTCTTGTTTGGTTAACATGTGAGAATCAAATCAATTATTAATTTTTATTGTTTGGTATCCAAAAAAATTATAGAAACGAAATAGAAATAATAAAAACACTCATATCTCAAAATACTTTTTAACCAAAAAAAAAGACTACAATGGCGACAGTGGTAGCTCCAGTGACGAAAATGGTGGCGGCGGTGGCGATGGTGGCGGCGGCGGTGGTGGTGTCGGCAGTTGGTGGTGGTGCCAAGGGTAGTGGTGGTGGTTGTTAGGTGGTAGTGTTGTTGAGAAAGTATGGTGAAGGAGGAATGGAATGAAAAAAAAGAAGGGGGGTGGGAAGGAATGGTTTTGATGGAATATGATTCCATGTGTAATGGATGATTCTATTCTATTGAGCAACCAAACACCACTTTTTTCATTCCCACGTAATGAATCATTCCATTCCTACTGTCATTCCTGCATACCAAACGATACCTTTTCTTCCATTCTATTCTCCCTTCATTCCATTACCTCAAACCAAACATACCCTAAGTTTTTTCCATTTAAAGTCAGTTAAAACCTTCTTATAAGTATAAAAGTTTTAATATTGTTTCTCTGGTAGAGTGGTAGTCCGTAGCCTGGTATGAACTTTAATATTGTTTCTCTGATAGTCCGTAGCCTGGTATGAACTTCTTTTAAATAATAAATTTAAGTGATCTAAATAGAACAAATATAAAACTTTGGATTGAATTACAAGTTTCAACTTTCATAATTATTTAATTTAGGTAACTAGTTTAAGGGTCAAATTATTCTATACAGGAAGACAAAAATGAGAAGGATTTATAGCAACACAAAATATTCTCAAAAAAAAGGAATGAAAAAATAATAAAAAAATCATAACTCAAATTTTAATACAAAAACAAAAAATGTAAAAACACAAAACTATTTCCACCGTCTTCCTCGTTCTAAAAAAAATGTTGAGTGAAAAAGATCATTGTGTCTTTTTGCTTATTATCGTGTTTGTGTTTATTTTTATCATTGATTGTATATTTTTTTCTTGACATTGTGTGTCTTTTTCTTGATATTTTGTTATCTTGCTTAACATTGTGTCATATTTTTGTTCAGCATTGTGTTATATTTTAGATCTATTGTGTCTTTTTTATTTAACATTGTGTTGTTTGTTCATTTTCGGCATTGTATCTTTTCGCGTTTTTTTTTGGAACGGGAATGACTGGGAAACGTTTTGGTTTTTAGTTTTTTTTTGTTTTTTATTTATATATTGAGTTATGAATTTTTTATTAATTTTTAAAACTTTTTAAGAATTTTTTGTATGGCCACAAATCCTTCTCACGCTTCATATTTTATTCTCCGTTTACATTTTAACTTACCCTCAAAACTTATCTCATTTTAAAGTTTTATATTCACGTGTTTAGTATTTACTTAATGGTAATGTAAAACTCCATCACATCTGAAAAAGAAGATATTTACAATTGGCAGAGAAAATCACTTATTTTTTAACTTTTATTTATTGTTGAAACGAGAAAGCTACGATTGATATTTGTTGAAAATGGCCACCATCAATCAAGTGGGCTGGTGAAATCATTTCCTCGACTTCAACATATCTTACAATCTATCAATATCTATCCATACTAATTAATAAATAAAGGTTTATTTCCGTCACATGTCATCTTTTTAGCCCATCATTCTTCTTAAATTCCCGCCTTCCACCACACTCGTTTTACAAACCCGGTTCATATCCTTACCCGACCCAATTAACTACTTATAACCCAAACAAACACATTGGTGATTTTCTAAAAACCCTATTTCTTACCCCTTTCTTAATTAATAAATAAAGGTTTCTTTGTGCCACATGTCATCTTTTTAGCCCATCACTCTTCTCAAATTCCCGCCTCCCACCACACTCCTTTTACAAACCCGGTTCATATCCTTACCCGATCCAATTAACTACTTATAACCCAAACAAACACATTGGTGATTTTCTAGAAACCCTGTTTCCTACCCCTTTCCTAATGTTTAACATCCCACAAAGCTCCTTCACAAAATCCAATCTCTCTTATCATTGGTTTGACAATTCATTCCCAAATTTCAAAATCACCAGCGATAATACTTCGAACTTCATCTTTAGAAACTTATAAGAAACTTCTAATTTCATCTTAAAATCACTAGCGACCAGAACTAATGGTTTTCTTCAATATCTCTCTTATATGTGAAAAACCCTAAATCATTTTTCTGGAGTTTGGTAATGTTTCTTTAAGAAACTATTAACAATCTTTAATTGCAAGACATAAATCTAAATCATTTTTCTTGTGTTATAAAAATGGTTATGAAAAAACCATAGCACCGTCATGTTCTTGACTGTGTAACAAATATGAAATTATATTTGTGAACTTTTTTTTTTGTCTACGGACCTATATATCTTCTTTTCTTTTGGCCTAATCTTTTCTTTTCTTTTCAAACGCTTTCATTGCAAATATTTTCTGTTCTTTTCATTGCAATTAAGCGTAAACACTTGCATAACTACATGATATTTGTTTTGTAATTTTAAATAAAATGTTCTTTTTCAATTTTGTATACGATTTTGTGTTCATATGATGCATATTCGATGTTATTTTTCGAAATTTTAAATAAAATGTTTTTTTATTCTTAAAATAATAGTCAAGATGATGATTAAGTGATTTTTGAAAGAGGTGAAAACGATAGCAAGGTATCCACCAAACTACTATCTATCTTCTCTGATGATTTTACTTTAATTACTTTTACAGTTTTTTTTTTCACTAACACACCTATCAACAATTATAATAATCGGTTTCACATTTCAAATCAAATATATACCATCTATAAATAGATATTCTAATTTTAGTATCTTATCATTCTACACTTTAGTTATAGTCAATTAATTTAAATATACAATGTAGCTTACTTATTTAAACATACAATACTGTTAGAAGCATCAATGTTGATTTGAAGTGTAACCTTGAAGATGTAGACAACATTGACTACTCATTTGCTCTATCAACTAAACTGCCTAAGATTCACTCAAAGGATGTGTCCGATGCAACTTGGAATAACAAACTATTGATTCCAAAAACAAAGAAGTGTAAGTTTTTTATCGTTACAAACGGTTTCCTTTTTTATTATCCCTTTTCATTGTTTGCTCATATTATGTTTCTTTACAATTTGTTTTGAGATTGTGTTTGTGTTTTCCTTTTATCATATGTCCGACTTTGTGAAGATTGTTTTTTATTGATGATATGGCATTATTGTTTTATAAAATTTTATCTTTTTACGGTTTTATATTATATAAACATTTGATGTTATATGAAATAAAACGCTATGTTTCATATTGTTTGATACTAAGACATCCTTTGAATTTTTAAAATATAATAGCATCAACTTTATGCACTTACTATAGTTGTTATAAATACTATTAGAAAGCATCATATATTTATACACGAAAGAACATATAGTAAAATTATTTTGTCATAATCCGATTATGAAATTTAAACATCATATTATAACTGTTTATAAATTAATTATTTGCTACATGTATGCTATGCAGCACTAAACTTCTAATTGCTATTAATAAAAAATAATATTTCACTGTAAAGTAATATAGTTACTATAAAAAACATCTAATTACTATTAAAAACGAATTGTTTTAGTACAAGACAATTATAAGTTTACTTATATTTTTTTTTATTTTAACTCATGACATGATTAATTTGTATCATATATATTGTATTCGATCATATTATATTTTGCATGTCTTGTGATCAATGTATTAGTAAAAAAAAATTATATTATTTCACTGTAATGTATGTTTCTATTTTTTATATTTAATTCTCAAATTTTCTTATCATGACTTTTTATTATTGATATTTCGAACATTTTAGACTTATAAAATTAAATTTGTTAAACCCGTGTTATACACGGTAACTAACCTAGTAAATAAATTTAACATGAGTTTATATATTGTAGGTCCCGTGGCGGGTGGATCTAACAATAGTCTTGGATCAACCGAGCTTAGTGCTAGCGGAAATCACACTAAGCCACCTAAGCGGTCTCGGATCTTGAGATGTTATTTTCTGGTGGTTTGAAAGAAAGAAAGAGAGAGAGAGCCGAGAGAAAGTGAGAGAGTGTTTTAACAAAAGGTTTTTCTTTTTCAATATCAACAACCAACCTACTTCTCATGGCATGCTTCCTATTTATAGAGAAGCATGCATGAGAAGTAAGTCACATCAAATGCCCAATGTGCTTGTTTACACTTTTTCCCTTGGGCCTATACAATCAAAACAAAACAACTAGAGCCCAAAATACATAAATACATACCCAAAATACATAAATACAATACAAAAGACTAAACTACCAAAATGAGACTAATAATCTCCCTCTAGTCTTTAGTATTGAAACCCGTCGGTGTCGTAGACCAAACATTCGTCCTCGGTTATTGGAAGCTCAACAAGTCTTCGTACGAACTTGTTGAAGGCTTCAACTATCCGGTCTATATTCTGACGTCCCAAGTCCTCGACGGTTCCCAGTAGCTTGTTGTAGAGCTTCTTCACATCCTCAATGTGTAGACCCACAAGCTCATGCTCGTCAAACACTCGAATCTCGTGCATATCACGGCAGTGGATGACGGCCTCACCGGCTTTATTATCAAACTCCTAGTCAATGAAATCTCGGAAAGTGTTGAGAAGATAAGGCTCGCTGTGATAAATCTCGTGACAGTCTTTCGGTGTCCTGTATCTCCACATGATGCGAGGCTCTCCGGTAGCTGGATCTATCTCCTTTGGGTTCTTGTATTTGCGACCCTTATTTGGCTCGAAATCTTTGTAGTCCACCCTTGATTGATGATGGAGATAGTCTGGGACCCAGCTTTCTAACGTACTCCCAACTGCACCATGGCCTAAAGCTTGTCGGAGATAATTGATGTCAAGCTCTGGTAGCGACTTCAGCTCATGGTGGTTGAGATAGATCAGGTCGACGCTATATCGTCTGATGGCCCAGACGCTATTCCTCTTATCATACTTTGCATAAACGATCAGCGAGTCGTCATGATAAGGGTAGTTGAGCAAGCGGGCACACGCACGACTTGACACAATATGCGTCTTTCTCTTCTTCTTAGGTGGTTCTTGTGTCAAGTTGGCTGCCGGAGTTGAGACGATATTTGTTGCAGGTGCATCTGATGCTTGAGCAGGAGGAGTGTCAGGATTGGGCGAGTAGTTGATGTAGTCATCTTCAACCCTCTCCTCTGTATTCAGCTCAATGAGTTGCTCCAAGTTCTTTCCTACTTCAATAAAGTCATCCATAACACCTGCAAAGTCATCAGGAAATAAATCTTTATACATGTCAGTGATCTGCGTATCATGCTCCTTGACTTTGCCGGCCGAGTCGTGAGCAGCAGGGTCTTGAATTTCATATTGAGTGTGTGGAGGTGATTGAGTGTTATCTCCACCTCCACCTCCTGCTGCCTCGGTTCCTTCGTTTCCGCTGTCTCCGCCCTCATCATCACTATCATCATCATCATCATCGAAGCTATCATGAACTTCATCATCGTCATCGTCTTCTTCTTTATCATCATCCTCTTTCTCATCTTCATCATCACTATCATTTCCACCTCCAACATTGCTAGACTGGCCGCCCTGTTGTATCAAATGACCAACAGTCGCCTCACCTTCAGACACTCCCATCCTAACTCCTCGCAAGGCCACACTTAGACCTGCGGTAGGCTGTGAGCCACCAGCCTGAGAAGTCTCACCAGACCTCCTCTAAGCCCCAAAAACTGCGTCCCCCAGCCTATCCTCCAGACCATGAAAATCATCTTCATGAATGCCCATAAGGTCTGAGGCCGCCTGGTACTTGCTTACCATTTCTTCATTTGTTCTGAGTTGAAGCTTGCTTAGACGGTCCAGTTTCTTGATCTTTTCTTGAATTGCCTCCATCTCGTGTAAGGCCCCGTTCCCGGTAACCCTACTTTGGTGTTGGATTTACTCATAAACACAGTTCTAAAATCAGAGTTAATTAAAACTTTCGCGGAATAATTTAAAACTTTATACATCACATTACAAAACATTCATTCTGTCTTAACATACAAATTGTCTTTTCATAAATAATTAATTAAAACAGTCATAACACTTCATCATGGATGCCAGTCTCTTCAGTCCATGCCCCGTGTCCCTCCTTAAGCCAGCTGTCTCAACCTATTTGCCTGCGTGCATACTATAAGTCAGCTACGCTGTGTGAGTTCTAGTTAATCATTTAACATACAATACTTGCATACCCTTACTCATACACATCCGAAGATACGTATTCATACCTTATTTACTCTTGCTTCTTTTATACAAACTTTATATACATGCACACGCGCTTACATACTTTCTTTCATAAGGCCTTGTAATTTACCATAGGCTATTCTATCTCTACCATCACAGATATTATTAGGGTTTGGTCCCTTCTGTCTCAGATATTATCAGGGTCTGGTCCCTTCTGTCTCAGATATTATCAGGGTCTGGTCCCTTCTGTCTCAGATATTATCAGGGTCTGGTCCCTTTGTCTCCAATAACCATACCTGTCACGTCACTCGATCATACAGTCATTTTCATTCATGCATACTGTACATATCTTCTGGTCATGTATATACGTATGTGTACATATTCATTCATATAAACATTCCATAATAACATTCAATACTTAGTCATACATATAACATACACATATCATACACTTACCACTTAAGTTAAGTGTATTAAAAACTATCACAAAGGAGTATGCACACAACCCCAAAAACATAACGGATGAAGGGGCTTGAAACTCACCTGAAGTCGGTTTCTCTAGCCGTTAATAGTAATGCCCTTCTTTAGCTGTGCACGGCTAACTGTATACGCATTACGAGTGCCAAATATCCATTACTACTACTTCTTATATCTAAGTCAATGACACCCTCAACTAACGGGGGTCCGGGGGCAGCGCCCCTGGTAGCGGGGTCTAGGGGCGGCAGCCCCTAGCAAGGTCCAAGGGGCAGCGCCCCTGGCTGAGTTGAGCTGAAACTGTTTCGCTTCGCATGCATGGAATTTCGCATGGAAGAATTTCGCTTCGCATGCATGGAATTTCGCTTCGCATGAAACTGTTTCGCTTCGCATGAAACTGTACGATGCGAAATTACCTTTTTCGCATCGCATGGTCATGCGATGCGAAATAGCCTTTTTCGCTTCGCATGGCTTATGCGATGCGAAATTCTTCTTTTTCTTCGTTTTTACCATTTAATGGCCATTTTACTTCGCGACTCTTCCTTAGGACCCGATTTTACCCTTTGTAGGGGTTTTGGGTTGTACCAACTTTGCATACTTGCGTTTTATAAGGTCCGAACCTCACATTTTTACCATATAACATTCTCGTGGGGTTATAACTTATCAAGTTCATGTTTTTCTTCCATCATATACCCCGATCTATCCTTCTATCGGTTTGCATGTCGATTCTAACCATAAAACTTAACCATTTAAACCAAAACCTAGCTTTTGCTTTGGGTTCGAGTTCAGATCCGGACAATACGTAGATCTGGACGTGATTCTTGTTGTTTGATGATGTCTACACATGAGATTCTTCCTTTTTTTTACACGGATTTGGATCCGGAATGTAGAGAGAAAGTGTGTGTGTTCTTGAGTGTGTGTGTGTAACAAAATGGTGAAAAGAATGGAGAGGTTAGGCTTATATAGGGGGCCATGGGCCCCACAACCCACTCACAATTCCAAATCCAAATATTATCCAAACACTTAACACACGACTAACTTAACGACACACAGTTAAATAACAAAACTTTCCGTCATTTATTATTTAACAAAAAGTTGGATGTTACATCTCGACTCTGAGTGAATCGAGGAAAGCAGATGAAGCGAGCTGATTCTCTAAGATTGTAACTCTTGAATTTGTGGCCTCACTCTCAACATCCCACTTCCGAGTGGCATCCTCGATCTTCTTGTTAAGACTTATCCTGAGAGCACTCGCAGATGGCAAGTTTCTTTCCAGAGTGGCCAATCTGTCTCCAAGTCTTGAATTATCTGCTCTCAGGTTTGCGTTTTCAGAGGCTTCACGATTCATAAGCACTTGCAGATTCTGGATTCGAGTGTGGAAGGTGTTGGTCAATAATCTCGGATTTTCAGCAAGTGCGTTGCTTGCTTCCTTTTGCTCTTCCAACACCCTTATCCTCTCTCGTAGAGCCGCTTTCTCTTCCTCATCCTCCACCGCCTTCTGTTTCATTTCTTTAATAAACTTGAGGAGCACAATCTCTCGCTCCGCGCTCTTAGCATTGGATTCCTCCAGTGCGACGATCCTATCGAGGATAGGATCGGCGTACACTTGAGGAGTGGAAGACTTCCCTCGGGATATGGGTTTGGGTGAGATGATTGTGGAAGGTGGTGTGATGGATACTGTGGGTGGTGTGGTTGTTTGTAAAGGTAGGGTGATGGGTTGGGTAAGGATTGGTGAAGTTGTAGAGGTGGGTGGTGTTGGTTGTGTCATAGATGGTGTGATGGTTTGGGTTGGGGAAGTTATAACGGTTTGGCTTCATAAGCTTGTTGCTTGTATTGGTGAGCTGAAGACTGATGAAGTGAATATGGAGGAGGTTGGTTGGGTAGGTGGTGTTGTGATTTGAGAAGGTTCGGGTTGGGTTTGTTGTTGTGGTGGTGAGGGTGGTATTTGGGGCACGAATGTTGATATGGGTTGGTCTGTTGGTGAAGGTTCGGGTGAGGATTCTGGTGAGTTGTGGAGTAGGGTCTTGGTTTTCTTGGCTTTGGTTTTCTTTCTGGTTTTTGGTTTCTTGTAGGCAGGGATTTGTATTTTGGTTACGTTTAGTGCTTTGAGGGCTTGGGCTAGGGCTTCTTTGGTGATTTTGGGTTGGTCGGATGGTTTGTCTTATGAGGGAATCTTGACAAGAAACTTGGTTGACTTCTAGGAGTCCCCATGTTTCCTCAAACGCTTCAAAGGTGGCTGGTCTTCTTCTTCCTCCTCAAGCTCTATAACCTTGCCCTTCTCAGCCTTCTTTCTCTTTAGATCGTGTTTGCCTTTTGTGCGGTCCTCAGCCGGCTCGTCACTAGAATCGTGTTCACCCTCGTCCTCTGGCTCATCCTCTTCTTCACCTTCAACAGATGCCTCATCCCCAGCAGGCTCAGTTTCCTCAAACGGTCCAAATTTAGGACCCGGTCTTGGTCCTTGATACCGATGCCCTCTTCCTTTGGTGCTGAGCAACACACCAAAGATTGATGTCTTGATTTCATGCACATGATATGGCTCAGGATATGACTTCTTGCCCTTAGCCTTCTTTGACCCCGGCCTTGGAATATCTGGGATCAGATCATCCAGGAGCATCTGTACGAACCTCGGGTACATAAGCCATGTGGCTCCACTCCTGATATTCCCCAACATGCATAGGAATATCCTTCGAGAGTAATTAAACTTCTCTCGAGTCGTCAGTGCAAACATAATACGGACCCAGTCAATACTCATGCTATTAAGCCCTCCTCTTATGTTTGCAAAGCAGTGAGTCACGATGTGAAACAGAAATCTCCAGTATGGTTGGAGGTGCTTCTTCTCCAAACTCTTCTATTCTGTATCGTATCCCATACTCATCACAAAATCTTCCAACTTCTTTCTGTCTCCCTTCTCATATGTATAATCAGGCTCATCTTCAATCTTTAACGCCCGTCTAATGTCTGATTCAGTAATAGTTAACTCCTTTCCGGCAACCTTTGTAGTAAAGGACAGAGAATCATCAGCAATCTTGGCAAAGGCCCAAAAGTCCAAAAGCCACTTGTAATAAATAGCTGGGTTGGCTGTAATAGCATGTACAAGGGGTTATTGATTGAGCCCCTTGACCATTGAGGAGAATACTTTATCCTTCTTGGCTCTTGGTAACTCGAGAGCACAAAACAGATTGTGACCCTGAAATTAAACCATGTGATCATGAGAATCATCATCAAGACTCAAACAAAACAAATAAGTTATATAAATATGTAAGTTTTAAATATGTACATTTTAGTTTTAATAAGTTAAAAAGTTAATTAATAAGTTGCTAATCCAATTTGTACAAAGATTAAGTTTAAAACAGTCCAAAATATCAAACAGTCCTTTAGTTCATAAACAGTCCAGTCGCTTTAGTCCAAAATTTCTGAAGTGTGACTTTTTCGCATTGGATGCAATTTCGCTTTGCATGGTCATGCGAAGCGAACCAAGAGCCATTTTGCTTGGGGTCCAGTTTCGCCTCGCATGGTCATGCAAAGCGAAACAGGAGTCATTTCGCTTCGCATGGGCATGCGAAGCGAAACAAAGATCATTTTGCTTCGCATTGGCAAGGGAAGCGAAACAAAGACCATTTCGCTTCGCATGGGCAA
The DNA here is from genome assembly GCF_021521415.1 of Bidens hawaiensis. NCBI lineage: Eukaryota > Viridiplantae > Streptophyta > Magnoliopsida > Asterales > Asteraceae > Bidens > Bidens hawaiensis. The sequence continues at coordinate 29,795 of NW_027492133.1, read as the reverse complement.
GCGAAGCGAAAAACCTTTGATGCGAAAAAGTTCAACTTGTCATTTTTGTTTTTCTTTCCATCCATTGATGACGCCCAGACCCGAATTGGGTTTCTGGAAAGTTTGGACCAGAAACCCTTCAGTTTGCTTGGTCAATTGAGCCCTTGAACACCTGAACGAACCCTATAATTACAAACTGAACACAAACTAAGTCTAAAACTAACAAATAATGATGATAATCACAGATCTAAGGTCCTAATATCATAATCTAAGCATGATAGCCACACTAATTATGAAGTTCTATCCTAGATCTAGCCGACGGTTCATATGAGCCGTCGTCTTGATCCATGAGAACCCAGAAACAAGTATGTATCGATGAAAGGTGATGTTTATGAAGTTATACCGAGGGAGGATAGTCAGGATTCAGAGGCATTTTGATAATAAAGGCCGGATCGTTGAAGAAATGAAGAGAATTTAGGGTTTGAAGGTTTGAAGATGAGAGAGAAGAGAGAGAGTAAAAAGTAAAAATGTTTGGTGAATAGTGAAAGATATTTTGGTTTCCCATATATATAGGGTCAGACTATCTCGCGCTAAGGTCAAAACATTGCGAGTATTCACCGAAAATACACTCTCAGTCCTCGGTCTATAAAAATATTAGCATTTTCAAACCCGAAAAACATTTACCCATCGAATTCGAGCACTTGTTTTCTTTTTATGATTTTCTTTTGTCGGTCCGTTACTTGTTAAACTTTGCACTAATGATCTCTTGAACATAAGCATAAAAATAAAATAAAAATAAAAACAAAAGTTTTAAAAAATAAAAATGAAAATAAAATTAAAAATAAAACTGAAAATATTATACTGTACAGGTACTTAATACTTTAGAAAACAAAACAAAAACAAAATGAACTAAAATAAAAGAAAATTTTAAAACATTTTGTAGTTAAAAATAATATTTAATTAATCTGCATAGATCTTTCCTTTAGTTAATTTACAAAGAACGATCGCGACATGGTATCATATTGATTTGCAAAGCCCTAGATCGCGTTTCCATTTTGAAATTATTATGACACAAGTTCATCATTGACTGTAGATATCGTCCTTCTTTTTAACTTGACAAGTGTTTTGATGCTAGAGTGATACATTTGAGGTTCGATTAGGCACGGTGCTTATGTGGTCCCCACTTAATCAGACATGTTACTGATTCCATCAAATCTCAGGCTTACTTTGTGTTAACATATCACCTCAATTTGACTTAAAACTTTCTTAGTTGATCACAGTACTCTTATTAACATACTTGACTTATTGTACACTGTACACATGACACTTTGTGCTTTGCACACTTGACTCGATCTAGTAAGATTAAAATAAAGCATAAGTTCAGGCCATAACAATCAGGTCGGATAATACCATATAATCGCGCAGAGAAAGTCCAAGGTTTGAACAAAAGAAAGAAAATAAAACAAAGCAGAAGACTCGGGGCCTTAACAATCAGATCTTGTATGACTACAAATGTAGAAAGTCCAAGGCTTGAGTCGAAAATAAATGAAGAAATAAAGCATAAGTTAAAATTCCTAGGACTGACTCCTTATCTGACTCCTTTTCTTTTGATTTTCTGACTCTTTTGTTTTATTTTTCTTGCTTTTCTTGACTTTTTACTTGACTCTTTTCTTAACTCAATGAAAATTAAAATTGACACTGACTTTCAAAAGACTACTGTGATTAGGTAAAGAGAGGCTTGGGTATGACATGTATAGTTACATTTTTGCCTTCATGAATATGACTTCATGGAATCATGCAACCGATTCTTAAACGTATAACCACTGGCAACGGCATTAGTTTAAGTTTATATCACCCGACACTTACTTGTTTGTCAAGCCTACCTACACATCTATGAATGATCTTGTAGCCTCTTGTTCTGCTCTTTTAACGCGCTAGAATCATTACATACCAACGTACTATCACTTTCCAATGGGTCAGATCAAATTCTTAATTTGAAAATTTTAAAATAACCGACTCCCTCTATGAAGGAGCTCTCTCTAAGCGGGACAACACTTTTAAAGTTTTCTTAAGATTTTCTTAAATGGGAGTAAGGATGAAATTAATATTATATATAAAAGTTAAAATCTTTTTGTTAAGTCAAGTGACTTAATTTTTGTTTTACTAGAAGTAAATTTAAAATCTTTTTGGTGAATTAAAGTTAACTCATTTTCTCCTTCTAAAATTGTGACATATTTGAAAAATATTTACAGTTTTTAAAACCTAAGAGATAATATTTACTCAAAAGAAATCATGCCCAATGACTCAACGAGAAACAAAAATCGGGCACGACTGAAAGCTTTTGTAAAGATATCTGCAAAGTTATAGTCAGTATGGACCCTTTTTATGTCGACAAGCTTACGATCATAACAATCACGAATAAAATGTATTCAGATGTCAATGTGCTTAGTCTTTGAGTGCTGGACCAGGTTTTTAACAATAGCAACGACCGCCTCATTATCACATTTGATCGTGGATCCATAGAAATTCAAACCGTAATCCAGCAGCTGATGCTGGATCCAAATCACTTGAGAGCAGCAGCTGGATGCAGCAATGTACTCGACTTCTGCTGTGGAGGTGGACATGATGACTTGTTTCTTGCACTGCCATGAGATCAACCGATCTCCCAGGAATTAACATCCACCCGATATAGATTTTCTGTCCAAGTTGCATCCCCCATAATCACTGTCGGTGTAAGCATGAAGTTCCAAGGGAGATTCCTTTGGATACCAAAGACCCAAACGTGGTCTACCCTTCAAGTATCTGAAAATACGCTTGACAGCCGTCATGTGGGATTCTCTCGGGTCAGACTGATATCTGGCACACTGACAAACAGGGAATATGATGTCCGGTCTGCTTGCAGTGAGATATATCAGGGAACCAATCATTGACATGTAAAGGTGTTGATCGACTGGTTTTCCCGATGGATCAGGAGCTAGAACAGGTCGCGTGGCGATTGGTGTCATGAAAGATGATGAGTCCTTGAAACTAAATTTCTGAACAATGTCTTGAACGTACTTTTCTTGGTGAATCAAAGTCTCGTCCTTCTTTTGCTCAACTTTTAAGCCCAGGAAGAAAGTCATCTCCCCTAAGGAACTCGTCTCAAATCGTAGTTGCATAACCTCAGAGAACTCCTTGCACAGATCCTCATTCGTGGACCCAAAGATGATGTCATCGATATAAACTTGTACCAAAATCAAATCACTGTTGACCTTCTTGACAAAGAGAGTTTGATCGATGATTTCTCTCTTGTAACCATTCTTCACTAAATGATCAGCCAGTGTGGCATACCATGCACGAGGTGCTTGGTGAAGACCATAAAGTGCTTTGTCAAGGCGGTAAACATGATCAGGATGAGTTGGATCTTCAAAGCCTGGAGGTTGACTGACATAGATTTCTTCTTTTACTTTCCCGTACAAAAAAGCAGTCTTCACGTCAATTTGATACACTTTGAAGTTTATGTACGAGGCGAATGCCAGAAAGATGCGAATTGCTTCTAGTCTGGCTACTGGTGCATAGACTTCATCGTAATCAAGACCTTCACGTTGCCAAAAACCTTGTACAACAAGCCAGGCTTTATTTCTAATGATCACACCCTTGTCATCGTTTTTATTTCGGAACACCCATTTCGTTCCGATCAACCTTTTATTTTCTGGTTTCTTCGCTAGCCTCCAAACATTTAGCTTCTTGAACTGTAACAGCTCTTCTTGCATGGCTTCTACCCAGGAGTTGTCTTTCAGTGCGACTTTGTTGTCCTTGGGTTCCACTTGTGAAATAAAGCAAGCAAAAAGACATCTGTTAATGTTACCGGAAGTACTGCATGTTTGGATGCCAGCGGACGGATCTCTGATGATGTTCTCAGTCGGATGTCGATGATGAATCGATAACTGTGGAATTTGCTCGACATGCTTGACTGGTGTTGCCTCGAGTTGAATGGTCAGGCTCTCTATGGGATGGAAGACAGTGGTCGCCGGGACAGAAGCACTTGGTTGAGGATCAGTTTCATCTTCATCTTGATTGACCAAGTGTTCTAGAGCAATGGGACCTTCCCATAGGTTGTCATAAAATGGGACAACAACGGCTGAAACAGAAGTTGTGTTGGTGTTATCAGAAGTCTCATTTGGATTTGGTTCAACATGCACATTTGACGCATCGACCTCCATTGCAGGACCTTGATTGTCTTCTTCTGAGTGAGGTGTGGGGACAGATTCCACCACACTTGGTTCTGCAGGAGGACGTTCTGCTTGATCGACTTGATCATTTTGATTGTTGTCGGCTGACACATATGAATCAGAATCTGAATCAGTCGTGTCTTCAACAACTGACATTTTAGTGGTGTCGGCAGAGGGCTGCTCATCATTAACTGGGGCTAGTTGATTAGCCACGGGTTGTTCATTAAGTATAGGTGCAGCAGCTGCTATGTCAACATGTCCAAGATCTTTCAAAACAGCATGCATCAGGATAGACTGATCATCAGCAGGTTGAACAGGTGGAGAAACAGCAAGGGAAACCTTTGGTGCAGCTGATGTCATGTACATTCCTCGAAACTACTTGAACAAGCCTTCATAATCAAACATCCAGTCCGGACCATTGTGTGCATTAGTAGGGTTCAACTCTTGCCAATCAATGTTGAAGGACTCCAAGATCACTCTTGATTTCTTGTTGTACACACGATAAGCACTTTTGTCAGCAGAATAACCAACAAAGTAGCACTCATCCGCTTTCTAGTAAACTTGGAAGTTGTGGCAACATTTGTTTGAAGCACGGTGCAGGGGATTCCAAATGTTCTAAAGTAGTTGACCCTTGGCTTGGTTCCATAAAAGACTTCATACGGAGTCTTGTTCAGTCGTTTGTTCAGAAGCACACGATTCTGGGTAAAGCAAGCAGCGTTGATAACTTCTCCCCAAAAAATCAATGGTAGTTTGGAATATGAGAGCATTGTTCTAGCGGCTTCCACCAAAGTACGGTTTCTTCTTTCAGCCACCCCATTTTGTTCGGAAGTGTAAGGTGTGCTGAGTTGGTGAATAATGCCCTTGTTGTGACAGAATTCATTCACCACCTTGTTACAAAACTCTGTGCCGTTGTCACTTCTGATGCACTTCACCTTCTTGTCAGTTTGATTTTCAACCAACATAATAAACCTGAGCAGAAACTGTGATGTCTCGTCCTTGTGCCCTAATAGAAATGTCCAACTGAAACGCGAAAAGTCATCAGTAATAACCAGACAATAGGCTTTTCGACCTATTGCCATTGGTTGAATTGGACCGAAAAGATCAATGTGCAACAACTAAAGAGTGGAATTTACTGAATTGACGGTTTTGGGTCTATGTGGGAGTTTGTGATGTTTGCATTTAGAGCAAGATAAACATTTTTCAGCACAGTGAAAAGATTTTACTGGTAAACCCCTCACATGGTCACCTTTGACTAACTTATTCAAATTCTTAAAGTTGACGTGACCCAAACGTCGATGCCATAAAGATGAATCATTCTCTGAGGCCTTGGATATCAAGCAAGAAGCAGAACGCATGGAATAATTGCTTCTCATGTCCAGAATGTAGGCATCATTGTGCCTCGGAGTACGCATCATAATCCACTCTTCAGGGACTTTAAAACCTGGTTTCAAAATTAGACATTCATTTTTTGTAAATAGGGTAGAGAATTTCTTATCACAGATCTGAGACACGCTGAGTAGGTTGTGATTGAGCTGTTCCACCAGACTGACTTCATCGAATGTCAAAGTACCATTCGAGACCTTCCCTTGTTTTGTTATCTCTCCTCCAATGTCACCGGCAAAGGAAACGTGACCGCCATTTAATGGTTTGATGTCGAACAACAGCGACTCGTCTCCTGTCATGTGTCGGGTGCAGCCACTGTCTAAGTACCAAATACTGTTGATAGGCCGTCCAGGCTGACCCTACACACACGAAGAACCAGTTAGTGGAGGGTTTCCCGAGACACTCTTGTCTCGGGAAAATTAAACACAAAATCACCAAGTTTAATTTTATGATTTCTGAAAATATAATCCTTTGGTGAGTCAGAATCTGAAGAGCAATCCCTCGAGGAATTTGAATTATGATTTCCTCGGTTTTGGAAAGGTTTTCTGGATTGCCTTCGCTTAGGTTTGGACTTAACAACAAAGTCCTCGGTGTATTTCTTGTTGAAAACATTTGAAGGGCTCTTTCGCATTTCAGCTTCCAAACCCTTTACCAACCTTTTTCTTTCTCTTTGGGTTAGCCAAAATGGTTTCTTTGGTTTCTCACTTCTTTTGGATTTGAAATCCGGCTTAATGGCAGTGGAGTGAGTTTGGTTAGACATTTTCTTATGATGACTCTTAGGAAATGTCTGACCAAACTTATTGTTTAAATCCTTTTGTTGTTTGTGCCAGTTCTTGCAATGTCTTGCAAAATGAGATGGATTTCCACAGACAAAGCAGCACGTTCTTAGGTTGCATTTATAGACATCTTGCTCGCTGAGATATGTGGGATAAGGTGATGTAGTTGGATTAACATGTTGGTGACCTCTGTCTGACTGATAATTGTAAGTATTTGAATGATGAGTTGCAAAATAATTTGATTTCCAAGGTTTCTGTCGAGAGTAATAATAAGTACTATCAAAATTGATCATAATATTGAGAACTATTGTTATAATTTGTATTTTGAGAAAATGAAGTTTTCTTAGGTGGCACATATTTACACGACGTTCTTGGTTTTTCATTTACAAAACCAATTTTCTCTTTTGATAAGTTCTCAACATTGTGATCAGTTGACGAGTAACTCTGACTAGTTTGTTCATTAACCTTGACTTCAATGGTTTCATTAAAAAAAAGTTTCACATTCTGAATCAGAGGAAGAACTTTCACTTTCATTACAAATATTTGTACAACAGTCATCACTAGAAGTTTCACAAAACACAGCATTTGATCCTGACATCAAGCTTCCTAACATTGATTCACATACTTTAGTACAGACAGGATTGTTAATCGTTTTTGTTAGACCCACACAAGATACAAAACGGGGTTCTAACTCTCCTTTTGGTTTACAACCCTGGTTAACCTTACCACAATCACCATTTAAATCACCTGCTACACATGACACGTTGACATTAGACTTATCAGATGATGGAATTTGAGCTTTTGATGGAGAGGCAGCAGAAACAAATTTTACTGGTTTTGGTAGTTTACCAATACCATAGTCCATCTCTTCATCAGGAGAAGTATTATAGCTAAAATGGGGTAGGCAAGTGTAATTATCATTCATTTGTGGAGGCACCGCTGAATAATCATAACCTAGCCCCGTTTTGACTTTAGTACTTCTCTGAGCTCCATTAAGATCATCTAATTGTTCAGATGATGCTTCAAATCTTTCAACTTGTTTTTCTTTTTCTCGTTTATCAGAAAGATCAAGTTTCAACTTTTCAATCTCATCTTTTAGTTTATTTATTATGTCCTTGTAATAGATGACATTGTGCTCTCCTTGAAAGATTTTAAGCTTAAGATTTGCAACATCATCGTGATGTGTTTTAATCTTTTCAACATATATCTTGTCAGCCTTTACATATTCAGCATTTAGTTGACGAAGCTTTGCATTTTCTTTCAAAGCTTCGTCATGAAGATATCTATAATATGTAACTTTATTCACACAAACTTGAGAACAAAAATTTTTATTTACCTCAGCAGAAAGTGGTGCATCAGAACTTGCAGCAGTGGATGAGGATGCTTCATCATTTGTTGTGAAAGCCATGCCTGCCATGTTGAGAGGATTCTGCAGCTCTTGAAATTGATCATCCCAATCCACAGCAACTTGGACCTCTGATTAGGAGACAAGGGCCTTTGAGTCTGAGTTTGAGTTGCCCTTGTGTGGATGACCTCCGATTCTTTGAGATGAGCTGCTTGGCTTCTGCACCTCATGTCTTTTTCCTGCAGCCTTGCTGTTCTCTTCCTCTGTCACCTTAGTTACACGAATATCATTGGCAGGTTTTGATGGATTCGTGCATTCTCGAGAAAAATGAACCATTTCACCACAATTGTAGCATCGTAGCTTTGACTTATCGAACCTGATCCTTTTTCTATCAGAATCATTGAAGCTATCCTTCCCATATGTCTTCATGAAGTTTGTGGCTCTTTGCACAGCTATTGCCATTTGATATTTGATATCCATCTTTTCAAGGTCATTCTGGTTGATATCTCTCAAATCTCCAGCCTCAAACTGTGGTGGCAACAATTTCCTTGCATCAATTCTTCGTGACTTAACAGAAAAGCATGAACTATTGTGATGTTTGAGTCGTTCAGCAAGGGAAGAGCTTCACAGTAACTTGAAGGTTTGCTTGGTTGAGGTTTTGAGGATGAGGAAATCCCTTGAGCTTTTAATGCTTGGGCAACCGCACTGTCGACTGCCTTCTGAAATGAACTTGTACATGACGAGTCTGATGGATTGCTGGTTGTAACACCCCGGCTAAATAGGAAACGCCTGAGTGTGACGTACAGATTGCTCAAACACACGTGACACTATTAGGTGACCATAATAACATTATTTCATTTAACTCTTCATGTAACACAAGTTTATCAAATAATACAAGTTGTAACAAATAAATAAACAAATGATAAGTTATTCTTTGAATATCCTATAGGCATGCTATGTGTCTTCTAACTTTCATCCTCGTATCTTTACACCTGTAACATATGTATAAAATAAAGTCAGCTACGAACATAGCTGGTGAGCTTCCACAGTTTAAATACGTACGTAAAAACTATACAACTCATGGACAAGTGATAAACGAGCAAGTAAGTCCTTTCCAATTTGTAACAACCAACGTACTCGGGAAATCGCGCAAGTAAGGTCCTTTCCAGTTGATAGCAATCAACGTACTCGGATAATGAGGCCCTTTTCCACTCGATACAAATGGACCGGAGTGCAAAAGGGGGCGTATGATCATGCTTAATGAGGCTTCCCAACCGTGCAAGTAATATTCGTGCAAGTAATACAAGTAACACACAAGTCCATATACAAATTGTAGTTTTGTAATAGAAGTAACAATACTTGAATTTCAATATGGATACATATGCTACCCCAAAACAATAAAAATATTAAAAAGGGGTGGTGAAAAACTCACCTTGAAATTGAAGATAAACGTTGCAATGAAAACCGAAAGCATGATAACGAAACCGAAGTGGTCGAACATGCGTTAAAGAAATCCGAAACGATTGAACTTCTCGAACTATAATTAAAACAAAAGCAAAGTCTAACTATCGGGATTGAAAAGGTTAAAATTATTTTGTTAACGGAGTTAAGCATTATTTAATGTAACTTTTATTATTTTATGGCATTTTTATATTTTAATAATATTGTTTAAGCTTTAACGATTTAAATTAATATTTTATTAATAACTTAACGCTAATACGAGAATTATGATATTTGCGAATCACGGATTTTAACTATAGTTTTATCTAAAAAAAATGATTACGTTTACAATTTATAAAAGGTAACGAGCTATAGTCAACAAAACGGAAAAATAAAATAATTTTATCGGGTTTAATGAAGGTGAACGTTAGTTTTTAGGTGAAAAATGTTAAACTTAGATTTATACATAATTTATTTATGTTAAAATGATTTTATTTGATTTAAAATAATTTTTAATAATCTATATGGTTTATTTAATAATAAAGACGACTTAAAAGAATTCGGTTCATTTCCAGTCGGACCCGGACTCAACTTTAAGTTGGGTTCGTTTCCGACATGGTAAAAAGTATTATATTTTAGAGAGTGAGATGAAAAGAATTAGTTTTAGATGTTGGATAAATAAAATAACTAAACCGAACCGAATAAATACATAAGCGAGTCAAGATCGTTTTTTATGAACTACACTATTGTTAAATAAATAATATAACATAAAGTTCTAAACGACACGAACAAGTAGTAACTAAAAACATACCCGGAACAAGAACTTAGATAATAAAAGAAGAAATCTTGAACTTCACGATTTAACTTCATAAATCAAAGTAGGTGAAAATCACAAAAATGAGAGAATAACAAGAATGTTTTGTAAATTGAGTTGTGAGGAAATGAGAAGGAATGGAGCTCTATTTATAATTGAAGTGAGCTAGAGTTGTTTCAATTGTATTAAATTGGTCAAAATAATTAATGGGTCATGAATGACATTTAAAGCTTGTAATTGGTCATAAAAATTAATTTGTAACCTTCAATTTATATTCAAACACATTTATTATCATCATAAAGAATTTTGACCAAGATTTAAATGTAGTAGAAATGTATTTTTCTTCATCTTTTAAAACCAACTAAGTAAAAAAAATGTGACATAATTAAATAATAATAAAAAAAATGTACTTTGGTTATACGTAAGTTATGTTATCTATGCGATATTTGAATAAAGTGTGTATATATATATATTAGTAATGGTTAATATATTTAAATAAGTTTAGGAAAAGCTATTACATATGAAATATGTAACATATGATTGTATTTATAACTAAATAGATCACCTCGACTAATAAAACGGATTAGTTTTCAAAATATATTTACTCTTTAGTCCTTGAACTTTGAGGTGCAATCTATATGAAATAGAATTTATATAACTTGGATATTTTTATATTTTTACCCGCACAGTTTACAAATTGTTTTATCTTTAAAACATTAACTTTCGTTAATTGCGCAAAATGAATTGAAAGCGACAAATGATAACCGTAAATCCTCATAATTCAATACGAATAGAAAATAAAGGTATGATAAACGACGAACAAGAGTACATTAAAATGAAAAACCGGGTCGGTTTAACGAACACAATACTAACTCAAAAATGACGAATGTCACTTGAAGTGAAACTTAAGAATCTTTTAATAATATATATATTTATAAACAAAAACCGAAAATTTTAAATGGGTCGGGTTTTCAGATTTGAAAAGTAACGAATGTTACACTGGTTGAGATGAAAGCGGTTTGTTGTGAAGGCACACTCGGGGAGTACTTTGGAGTGGTCACGGGATACACATTCTGTTGAGTCTTGCTTATGAAAGCAGTTGGCATTGAGGAAGCAGTACTCACTCCAGCTTGATTCAGAGAGCTTAGATGATTGTTCATTCTTATCTGCTCATCCATCTCAAATGACTTGATGGTGGAGATCAAATCACTGTTTGTCATGGCATTCAGATTTGTAGTTCTTTTGATTGTAATTGTATTGGTGCTCCAACTGTATGGTAGTGAATTCATCAACTTGTGATTGACCTCAGCATTTGCAATGTTGACACTTGAAGCCCTAATTCTTACCATCAACTTCTCAAATCTCTTTACCAATTCCAACACAGCTTCCCCTTGACGATGATTGAACATGTTAAACTCTTCCTTCAATAGGGCCTTCTTGTTTTCCCTAATTTCAGCATTACCCTCAAACTTCTCAACAAGTGTTTCCCACAGACCCTTGGCACTTGTGTGTTCACGAAGAGTTTCAGTGATCTCATTTGAAAGGCAAACAGTTAAAATGAGATAGGCTTTCTTGTTTTATGCTAACAGGTCCCTGTCTGCTTGATCATAGTTTTCAGGAGTCTTAAGTTGTTCCCCAGCATCAGTGCGAGTCACGGGAACATGAGGACCTTGTTCAAAACATCTCATCAAATCAGTCTCAGTCAATGAGATATAGTTCATGAATCTCCATTTGAAGTCTGCAAAGTTATCATCCAAGGTCATATATTTGGTGGCTTTGTAGGTGTTCCCACTTGGTTTTCCAACAACAAATACCCCTTCAACAGCTCAGAATCTGTGCTTGTCATGATTTCAGTAGTCTCAAACACTTAGCAACCTTTAAACAGCTTAAAAATCAACACATGCAACTTTTTCATGCGAAAAAGTGTCTCAAGCGAAGCGAAAAGGAACAGTGATGCGAAGCGAAAAATTAGAGAGGTGAAAAGTATGCGAAGTGAAAAACTAGGCGAAGAGAAAAAGTGAAGCGAAGCGAAAAAGTGAACAATAAAGCGAAGCGAAAAAGTTCTATGCGAAACGAAACGTGAACAGTGAAGCGAAGCGAAAAAGTAAGCGAAGCGAAACAGTTGTGGAGATGAACAGTGATGCGAAGCAAAAAAGTAAGCGAAGCGAAAAAGTTGTGGAGATGAACAGTGATGCGAAGCGAAAAAGTAAGCGAAGCGAAATTCTGAGGGAAGCGAAACACCAAGCGAAGCGAAAAACTTTCTTAAGCGAAAAAGTTCAGTTTTCTAGAAGAAATCTTTCTTGGGATCTGTTCCACCAAACTTGTCAGTATTAGGTCAAAGGTTGGTACACTGATTTTCATGCCATGAGAAGCGAAATTTTTCACTTGTTAATTTCAACACTTCTCAAACCCGTAAACACTAACTTTAACACTTTTATAACCAAACCTTTTGGATCTAGAACTTGAACACTTGCTATCTTTACCAAGAACACATTCTAAGATATTTTATGAAGATTTTGCCAATTCTTTTTGTATTTTTCTTGTTTTTATGGTATTGGTGAACTTCTCTTGCAAGAACACTTGTTTTCTTCTTCTCAAAATCAAAACCCAAGGTTGTGATCCAAAAACCCTCAACTAGTGAGCCGAAACTCTGATACCAATTGTAGGTCCCGTGGCGGGTGGATCTAACAATAGTCTTGGATCAACCGAGCTTAGTGCTAATGGAAATCACACTAAGCCACCTAAGCGGTCTCGGATCTTGAGATGTTATTTTCTAGTGGTTTGAAAGAAAGAGAGAGAGAGCCGAGAGAAAGTGAGAGAGTGTTTTAACAAAAGGTTTTTCTTTTTCAATATCAACACCCAACCTATTTCTCATGGCATGCTTCCTATTTATAGAGAAGCATGCATGAGAAGTAAGTCACATCAAATGCCCAATGAGCTTGTTTACACTTTTTTCCTTGGGCCTATACAATCAAAACAAAACAACTAGAGCCCAAAATACATAAATACAATACAAAAGACTAAACTACCAAAATGGGACTAACATATATATATATATATATATATATATATATATATATATATATATATATATATATATATATATATATATATTATAGACTAGATTACTCGGAAAATAGAGCTGCACAAACCGGTTTAAAACTCAATACCAGTTTGGGGTTGAAACCGGTTTGGTTTGTTCAACAAAAGTCAAAACCGGTTTATGATCGGTTTTGTTTCGGGTTGAAACCGATTCGATTCGGTCAACAAAAGTCAAAACCGGTTTATGCTAGGTTTCGGTTCGGTCAACAAAAGTCAAAGCCGGTTTATGATCGATTTTGGTTTGGATTTTGATCGATTTCGGGGGTTTGACCTGGTTTTTGCCCGCCGGTACGGTCAACCAGTTTGGAACCGGTTTGGTGGAGAAAATTACAAACCGATTCCGGACCTACGGTTTCAATTAGTTTCAAACCGACTTCTACATAATCAGTTTCAAACCGGTTCGGTTTCGGATCCATTTTCAGGCCGGTTTAGTTAACCGGTTTATTTTGCCACCTCTATCGAAAAGCAGGCAAGGCTGGCTTCGAGAAAGCAAAAAAAAAAAAAAAAAAAGGCCCGAAGGCGAATATTTTTTTGGGCCTCAACCAAAAGTTGTATTTTATTGGGTTTAAACAATTTAATTTTGATATGGGGTTACTTAGTTATAATTTAGGTTGTGTAAAAAAACTTTTGTATAAAAGTAGGATTAAAGATGTCACAAATAAGACCCATTTGGCACTAGACAAAGCTACTAGTTATGCAGTTGAGTTTAAACACTAAATATACATATTGTTTTAATAAAAATACATATAATTTAAAAAAAATTCGGGCCTCGCAAGGTGTTGGGCCTGTGATCGTCGAGTCATTGACCACCCAACCACACCTTATGGCCGGCCCTGTCGAAAAGTATGTGCAGTATGTTTTCGTAATCTAGATTTGTGAACAACTAGTTTTAGAAATTATTGCAAAAAAAAAAATCATAATTTTGTTTAAATTTAGCACGTAAAAGAACTTTTTTTTACGTGTAAATAAAATGTTAGGGTGGCTTCTATGAAAGAAAATCACTCGTCAGTATTTGTTCTTTTTTTTTTTTTTTTTTTTTTTTTTCAAAAAAAAATTAACGTGTTTAACTATTCTTTATGTCTTATACTACTACACTAGTTGTGTTAAATACTAAAATAGTGAAATATACAAGATGACGAAAGTGTAATAGATTTAAGAAGTCAAAATTCAGTTCTCTAACATGTTATGAATTAATATCTTTTCTTAAAATATTAAAGACGAAATATATGTTTTTTAACGAACACTTGAAATCTTAACGGGCCACTAACTTATCTTATCATCTCTATTTCACTCTTGAAAGATCTCTATATTTTGTCACGTATGAGACTTGCATCCAAAACATCCTCTTTTTTTAAATGAAGTATTTGATATCACCTTAACCACATAGGCTAGAGAGTAGGGATCATCGGCAAACACAAATATACGTGTAGACTTTTTTTCTTCTCAACTATTATTTTATTTTATTTTACTTCTCAACGATTTTGACAACAATTTCATATTATAAGTAATTTATCTCCCTCTACATACGCAGGCGCACATGCATATGCTTATTTATTTAAAACGTTAAAAAATAAATAAATCCAAGAATTAACTTTTAAGCCACTTTAATTTCTAAACTCTCTACTAACAACACAATTAGAGCCAATAATAATGATAGTTCGGTAAAAATGCTAGTTTAAGAGAGAGAAGAAGTTTTGACTTCGTTTATTTGAATCGGCATTCTCAATCTAATCCTGACTTAGTATGAGACACCTGGAATCTCAAACCCAACTCGGATATATAAAGGAATTCAAATATGGGAATACATTTTTTTTAAACAACCAAAGCTTTTGTTTTCCACGTATTTTACCTCATGTCTCATAAGAGTATACTCACACACATTTTGCTTCATGTCTCACAGCAGCCATTGATTTTTTTTCAACATATTTTACCTTATGTCTCAAATGAGATTAAAACTCATAATCATTTGATTGTAAGTTATACATATTTATCACTAGACCAAGCTACTGATTGTATGAGAATGTATTAATTCATAACCAAAAACATTATATGTGACATTTGTCAAATTCGGGTTATTTTATACTTGTATTCTTAATGTAAACCCGACCCATTTTGTATCCCGAACCTTTCGATATTATCAAAATGATGAATTGTATGTTAAATATTTGTTTTATAGTTGTTGGATAAAAAAAACACCCTTTTCGGTTCTTAAAATTCCCCGAAAACGCTCAAAACGAACTCCAGTGACTAAAACTACCAAAATGGATACTTGAAGAACCCATTTGTAGTTTGTGCTTTCTTGGGTCTATAACCAACCCATTTTCATGAAACACCCTTTATGAAAGACTCATTCAACTTACCCTATATATACACACCCATCTTCTTCATTTGTGCTTGCTCATTTCTTCATTTCTCTCTCAAATTCTTGAATTCTAAGGTTGTTCTTCATAAGCTAATCTTTCATTTTAACTAACTTCTCACTACTTAAAGCTTGATGTTACAACATATATATAATATACACTCCTTGTTTATCTTCGGTCTTTCATTTCTCCGGTCTCGGCCGGTTGAAATGTCGGGCTAGTAAGGCAAGGTTACATGGAGGACTTTGTAGTCCTTGTTTATATATTTAACAAATCTAACCATATAACTTGTTATACTTGCTTAACTTCTACATATTTTAGTTTATTGTTCATATTTGTCAAGTTCCATGGTATTGGGTATGTGGTGACTAGCCTCGGTTTCATCCCGAGTTGAGAACCGAACCAAAAACCGAACTTTCGTTTAAAAGCATTATTGTTAACTTTTTGAATGTAAAACTTGAGTATTATTATTTTACAAGTTCCATGGTAATTGGGTATGTGGTAACCATCCTCGGTCTTATTCCGAGTCAAGGACCGAACCAAAAACCGAACTTTTGTTTAAAAGTTTTATTGTTAACTTTTTGAATGTAAAACTTGAGTATTATTATTTATAAGTTATTTTACAAGTTCCATGATAATTGGGTATGTGGTAACCATCCTCGGTCTTATTCCGAGTCAAGGACCGAACAAAAAACCGAACTAAACCGAGTTCACTCGCTTAAGACACACAAGTGTGTTTTTAGCCACCAAAACTCATATTTTTCTTCAAGATTATATTTTAAATCAATTTTAGTTAGTTTCTAAACATACTTGGCATGTCGGTAACCAACTTGATCTTATAACAAGTTCGAACCGATAAGGTCGTATACTCGCTTAACGAACGTTAAGGTTCTTCACAATAGAACTACATACTTGGTTATGTCTATTTTGATTTTATTGAGTTATCTCGTAATATTTATTATTTTGGGAAGTTAACTGTGAGCTTGGTCAATTATCAAGTCTCGAACCGACAAACCCGAACACTCGTTAAACCTCGTTTTGGTATTCTTATAACCAAGGGTTTTGCAATATCGCATTTTAACCCACATTATTACTTAACATAGGTTGAGTAAAAAAAAGAAAAAACTAATGAATAGAATACCGAGACCCGGTTTCGAGTAAACTTATTATACAAAACTCGTTTATTTAATTTCTCAAATATTTACATTTTAAATCCTAAACTTTATTTATTTACTTTATTCGTCATGTATTTTATTTTAAACCCTTCCAAGACTACCTACTAACACAAGACCCGTTTAATATAGGTCTTGCTCGTTAAACCGATCTCTCCGATTATTCACGACACTATCTTTCAAGTTACTTGTTAATGTGAGTACTTTTTCATCCCCCGTTTTCCATCTTTCGTTTTGGGGGTGGCATTGCATACTTATTCAAATTCAAATGATTTATACTTGAGTCTTAAACCACAACACGTATTGTATATGTTTACTTAAATAAATGCTCGATTTGGTGTTATATGCTTTACATGATTATGTGCAAATTCTTGAATGCTAAGGCGGGTAGCCTCTTAAATGCTAAGGCGGGTAGCCTTATCAAAGTATGATCATACGTTAATTCCGAGTATATATGGTATCCCCATATAGAAAGGTGTCGTCAATGTATTCTTATTGACGATTTCATTATTGTCGTCAATGTATTCTTATTGACGGTTCGTCAATGTATTCTTATTGACGGTTTTATTATCTAAATTGTTGCTATTATTTATTGTTTTTATATACTAGTTGTGGATTTCATACTATATACTTATTATCCAAAACTATGAAAATTGCTCACCAACCTTCGTGTTGACAAACTCTATTTTATGCAATGTTACAGGTTTGATGTTAGCTTGATTGGATTACTTGAAGAAACTTATTATCTTGGCTTTAGGATATTAGAAAATAAAAGAACAAGTTATTTGTTTATCTATCTATTTGGCTTTTTGTATGAACAATTGTTGTGTTATTTATGATGATGTGGATTTAAATGAGTTGTTTAAATATTGTAACTTTATAGTGTCATTGTGCAATGAGCAATCATGTCGCGCATCGACGTTTCCGCCTTCATTGGTCGGGGTGTGACATTATACTACATATAAAGAGAAATCTAATTCTACAACAACTTTAATGGAAGTCCAATAAGTGACGGTCATGTAGCAGCCACTAACTTTCCATCTTTTTTCTTTTTTTTTTAATATTTTGAAATATGTGTTATTATTTATTGATTTAAAAGTAACAAAAATGGAAGCTGCAATGGTAGTATTGCTTTTTTGTTGCAACCTTGACGTCTCGAGTTTGAGTCTTGTTTTCAGCTGTTTTTTTTTTATATAGAAATAGATTTTTATATTTATAGATTTCATACTAAATCAAGCAATAAAATAATAAGGTGGTGTGGTGGCAAAGTTATTATAATGTACTACTAGCTTTAGAAACTTGTGCATATTTAATACAAATAAAAAAAAAGATAATTAAGCCTCTCTGTATTCTATAAAAAAATGTATTACAAATATAGTTGCTTTATATCATCAAATGTATTTGAATTTTAAATCAAGAATGAGCTCTTCTATCACCGGTATACAATAATGAAGCAATGCCACTATAAGCAACATTTAAAACAATGAGGCCTTTAGATTTGAAAGATGTAGCTAAAGTCTTTCACAAAAATGCTTTACACTCCATACCCGGCCATAGACAAAAAAGACACCAGATTTCCTTTTTGAACAACTTTCATGGCATCCTTATAAACACACTAATAGTTTTATACTAAATATAAAAAATGAAAAATTTGTCTATGATTTTTAAGACTTATTAAACATTGAATATTTGTAAAAGATTAAATTTGTCTATGATTTTTAAGACTTATTAAATATTGAATACTAGGATATAGCCCGTGTAATACACGGGTGGTAAAAAAAATACAACAAAAAAGTTAAATTTAATAATATACGTAATAACATACTTTGTCGTCTCAAAAGCATATTAAAATATATTTATATGTCTAAAAATATGTTTAATACAACATATTTTTATCTTATGGATTCTTAATAACATACCTTATGGAAGAATGATTTTGCTTTAATAATATAAATAAGTAGATTAAAATTAAATAGCTTATTAGGTATAAATTATAATTTTGGAAATTGTTGAGGTGAAATCATATATAAATAGCTTAATTAAAGGCTATGTGAAAACCATGCTGCTTTAATAAAATAGTTAGATTTGTCCAAAAACTAAAATAAAAAAATTATTATAGTTTTCTTTAATATGAAAATGTCTCAAAAAATAAATGTTAGGGTACTCTTTAAACATAAACTCTTTTATATACATTTTAATTTAAAAAAGAATATCTCTAACATGTAATTATTATATTAATATAATTTATGACATTATAATTCAATTAATAAAGATTGACCAATTAATACGATATGTTGAATTTATAATTAATACTATATCTTGAATCAAGATATATTTTTTTTTCATCAATAAAAGAGAAGTAATTTGAGAGAAAATTTGATAGCAAGAATTAACCTCATAACACCATATATATATATAATTATTTTCTTTTTTATTAGTATAGGTTTATGTGTTTTAACCTGTCTGACCGACACAACTCGCGTAGTTCAACATCTAGTTTTATAAAACAAAAACATGTTATGATTACGTCATACATCTCAACTTGCTTATATATATATAGAAAAAAAGTGACCGTTTCTCATATATATATTTATCTTCCGGAACAACACGGCATCAAACAAATCACACAATCGTTCCTTCACAATCAATCACGTAACATAATAATAATAATAATAATAATAATAATAACCCCAGATCGAATTCAACCCAGCCATTGATTAGAAGATGAAGTTCTGTAAGAAATACGAAGAGTACATGCAAACCCAGGATCAGAAGAACAAGCTACCTGGCGTGGGTTTTAAAAATCTCAAAAAGATTTTGAAACGCTGTCGTAGGGATGACGTCACTCGTTCACAGAACCCGTTGGTCTTGAATGATTCTAATGATAATGATAATGATAATAATAAGTGCATCCACCCGTGTCCTGGTATTGTTTTCAGCTTAATTATGTGTTGGTTTTGTGGATTAATAAGTGGGTTTAGTTGTTCATTGAGTTTGCATGTAAGGTGTTTGATGAAATGTCACAAAGAATGTGATTTTGCTAGTTTTTTTTATTTTTTAATTAATTAATTTATTTTTTGGAACAACTTTCTTGTGTGTTAGGCCATCGCACACTCCAGTTTGGAGAGCCCGCTCGCCCACTCTGGCTAGACTATGCTGTCTTGGGCGTTCCTAGGGAAACGATACCGCCGACCGGCAAGTACTGCCACTTGATAGTCGTGTCACCATAAGAGCAGAAGTCTCTGGCGTAACATACTTGACGCTAGTTCTTTTTATTGATGTTTATTATTTTTAATTTATTATTTTTTTTTGGAACGACGACTTTCTGTGTCTTAGGCCACCGCACTCTCTAATTTGGAGAGTCCCGTTGCCCCACTTTGGCCAGTCTATATTGTCTTAACCGGGCCCACGCTGGCTTTAGGGTTTGTCATGGACGTTCCCCCAAAAAACCATACCGCCGGCTGCCAATTTCTTTTTATTGATGTTGTGTTATATTATCATTATTGAACTTATTTTATGATTCTGTTAAGTATATATGCTAGTTTGTGGATTAATAAGTGTTTGTGGTTGTTAATTTGGTTTTGTAATTGAGTTGTTGAGTTTGCATGTAAGGTGTTTGATGAAATGTCACAGAGAATGCGATTTTAACTAATTTTAGTTTATTGATGTTATTGTTTCATGATTCTGTTAATTATATCTTAATTGTTAATTAACAAGTGTTTGTAATTGCCAATTTGGTTTGATATTTGAGTTGTTGAATTTGCATGTAAGGTGTTTGATGAAATATCTCAATGAATTTGATGTTGTTATTTCATGATTCTGTTAATTATATGTCAGTTTGTGAAATAAACAAGTGTTTTTACTTGTTGATTTAGTTTTGCAATTGAGTTGACTTTACTGGTAAGGTGTTTGATATAATGTCACAATGAATGTGCTTCTGTCAATTTCTTTTTATTGATGTTAATTCATGATTCTGCTAATTATATATTAATTGTATCTCAATCTATGAAATAACAAGTGCTTGTAGCTCTTAATTTTGTTTTACAATTGAATTATTGACTTTGATTGAGTTATCGAGTTTGCATGTAACATGTTTGATGAAATGTCACAGAGAATGTGATTTTGTTAGTTTCTGTTTATTGATATTATTTCATGATTCTGTTAATTTAATCTCAATTTTTTAAATTAACATGTGTTTGTAATTTTTATTTCAGTTTCATATTTGATGTATTGTCACAATGAATGTGCTTCTATTACTTTCTTTATATTAATGTTATTTATGATTTTGATTATCTGTTAGTGCAATTTAAATAGTTTTTGAATACATTTTTGAACGCTTGTTATGTAGTTTGCGATGGAAGTTTCTTTCCTTCACTTATGAACGAGATGTTTACGGTGGTTGGATGTTTTAACGAGCGTGCACAAAAGGTGCTCGATGTTCATCTAGCAACAGGATTCAGGAAGTACTTTGTGTGGTGCAAAGACAAGTTTCAAGGGAACCATGGTGCTTTAATTCAAGAAGGAAAAGATCTTGTTGGTTATGCGATTATCAATGCCATCGCTATGCGAAAAATTCTTAAAAAATATGATAAGGTTTGTTTGTCCCTTAAAAAGTTTTATATTTTTTTTAGAGGTGGCTATATTGATTATCTCAAATACGTGAAATAAAAATATTTACCTTAAGTATGGGTCAAATGAACTGAACAACTTGAATAAGTTTATTCATAGATTTAAGATTGTTGTGATAGTATTGTTTTTGTATATTATTGCCGAGCCAGATTGGGCTCAGGCTGGGCTCGTTTACTAACCGCGTCGAGCCAGCTCGGCTGGTTTATCTTAACGAGGTGGAATATTGAGCTCAAGCTCAGCTCGTAAAAAGCTCGTGCTGGCTTGTGGCTAGTCGAGGCAACTCGTTTATTTATTTTTGAATTTTTGAATTAAGTTTCTGTTTATAAAAAAGAAAAAAATGTTGTTTTTACTATACACGTAATGCATAATCAATAAACTACAAAATTTATAATTTCTATATGTTAAAATTCGGGTTATATTCTAGGGTATAATTTATTTATCTTAAAATCCAGGCTTTAATTTAAACGAGCCTAATGAGTGAGCCAACGAGTCGAACTAAAGGTTGGTGGTTTGTTGATCACTTGATACTTTGAAACAGGCCAAATTTAGTAATATGATCATGTGATGGTGATTTATTACTAAATTACCAAACTGGCCAATATTTTTGATGAGGCTTGCTACATGATCTTTTTACCGGCTAGAGCGGTTTCCTGTCTACTAACTTATCAAACTAGCTTATTATTGAGTATAATTATCTATATTTTGTTTAGGCATGAATTTTTTATTTTTTGTGGCAGATACATGACTCGAAACAAGGTCAAGCGTTTAGGTCACAAGTCCAAAGCATGCACATGGAAATCCTTCAGTCTCCATGGCTTTGTGAGCTTATTGCTTTGCACATTAACTTAAGGGAAACAAAGGGTAAAATGGGAAATGGTTCTGAGGTTTTTGAAGGGTGTTCCCTCATATTTAATGATGGGAAACCATCACTTTCTTGTGAACTCTCTGATGTCGTCAAGCTTGAGATCGACTTGACTTGCTCTATATGTTTGGTTCGTTCTTCATTCTTTCTCTCTTGTCATGATTAAAATTATTGAAAATAGTACATCTGCAAAACTATGGGTGCGCACGGTTCGGTTCGGTCGGTTTTAGGCTAAAACCGAAACTTTGGTTTTTGAATTCGTGAAAACCATTTTTGGTTTTTCGGTTTTCCTTTTGGGTTGGGTTTCGGATTTGCCATTTGACCTTGAAAATTTTGGGCTGAAGGAAAAAATTGGCCCAAAATAATAAATTTGGGCCCAAAATCATTTTGTTAATTGATAATTATTTGATTATTATACATTTTGGCTGAAATATTTGAGTCATATTTATTAAATTCCTATAAATTACTTAAAAGTAAAAAAAAATTTCAAAATCTATAAATTCGTCTGTTCGTTTTTTTCGGTTATTATTACATGCAAAACCAAAACCGAACCGTAAATTCAATTTTTACAAACACATAAAACCAAACCGTTGGTTTTTGTTTCAGTTCCATTTTTCGGTTTCGTATCGGTTTCTTTGGTTTCATGCACACCCCTATGCAAAGCAATACTATGAAAATAATAATTTGATTTTGGTTGATAAAGCGGTTTACGCGGTATTAAACATTTGAGAATACACTATGGACAATGTTGAGCCCGTTTGACATTTTTTGACCCATTTCATTTGTAGCTAAGCTTTTCAGTTTTACTGATTTGATACATTTTTATGTAAAATTGTTGAAATCACCACCTGTTTGTTAAAAAAATCGGCTTTATGCATGCACTCTTTTATGCAAAGATGGATTATTTATTCATTTTTTGTCTATGTTTTGTCCAGGATACTGTGTTTGACCCTGTATGTTTGACTTGTGGACACATCTTTTGCTTCATGTGTGCTTGCAAAGCTGGGTCAGTGACCATTGTTGATGGTCTAAAGGCAACACAACCTACTGCAAAATGTCCTCTTTGTAGAGAAGTATATATCTTATTTCTTTCATCTGTGTGTGTACGCACGTGCGTGTGCACGTGTAAATATACATCTTAAAATTTGTTTTCAACATAAACATTTGGTAAAATGTTTTGGTTGTTTTATAGGCAGGAGTTTATCAGGGATCTCTTCATTTGGACGAGCTTAACATTTTACTAGGTCGAAGGTACGCTTATTTTCTTCGTCATAAACGTGCTCTCAAGTATAAGTTTTGATAAACTGAAATTTATGAACTTCTGCAGTTGTCCTGAATATTGGGAGGAAAGGCTTAAAACCGAGAGAATGGAAAGGATTCGGCAAACAAAGGAGCATTGGGAATCGCAGTCTCGCGCATTCTTGGGAATTTAGATAAAACTGTATAACATAAAGTTTTTACAATCAGGTAAAAAGATAAAAATAATTTGTACTATGCTTGTTGTCACGCATATTTGATAATGCTACTAATACCTAGTCAATGGTTCATTTCTTATTCAGAACGAAAGCAAACGCACGAGAACACAGTTTATAAGTCACGGTTTAGATAGAAAATATGTTATTAGGTTTAGACCGGAAACATGCTATTAATGAACGCCTCGAGTTTTACTATCATAACCCTTATGTATGACCATTCTAATTTTAATATGAACCCAACTTGGTCTTCTTGTTTAACAACATGATAATAATCAAAACAAAAATACACCCCTTGATTAAAAGAATATGGCATCTAATAACATGCTCATAAACCAGATGATCGGTTTGCGTATTCCTGAACCAACGCCCCAAAAAGCGAGGGCCTCTGAATCAAACGCGAAGGTTCGTCAAATTCCTTCGCGTATCCTGTTACAACATATAGATTAAGTTAGTGATTAGTTCACCTTTAAAGTAACCAACAGGGTCTATTCAGGTTGCAGTTTATAGTTCCATTTGCCTTAAGTATCTCATCATGTTTACTTTTTCAAAACACTAATAACATGTTTATCAACTTTATTATAAATAAAATTAAGTCAATACATATAAGAGTTTGTTTCACTGAATAAAAAAAAATAGAGAAACAACATTATCATTGTTTATCCTCCCAATGCGTAGTGTTTTTGGAATTATTGTAAACAAGTTGATAGTTTTAGTGTTTTGAAAAAGAAAAAAAATTGATATTATAAAATTTGAAGGACAGTCTCTAATACACAGAATTTAAATTGTTACTTTGATGAAGTAATATACTATTTTTTAGTGACAAGTGTGAGAAGGATTTGTAGCAATAAAAAGAACTTTATAAAAAAAAACCCTAAAAAAATTCATAAAAAATCATAACTCAAAATATAAATAAAAAATTAAAAAAACTTAATGTTTCCCCCACTATTCTCGTTCTAAAAAATGGCAAAAAGACACAATGCCGAGAAAAAAGACACAACAACGAAAATAAACAAAACACAAAGAGAAATAAAAAAAAAGACACAATAGATCACAAAATATAACAATGCCGAACAAAATATAACACAATGCTAAATAATATAACACAATATCAAGAAAAAATTACACAATGTCAAGAAAAAAAGACATAATCAATTATTAAAATAAACAACGATATTTTTCCCTCAACATTTTTTTTTTGTTTTTTTCTTAGAACGAGGAAAACGATGGCAACATTTTTGTGTTTTTACATTTTTCGTTTATTTATTAAGTTTTGAGTTATGATTTTTTTATTAATTTCTCATTAATTTTTTTGAGGGTTTTTTTTATGGCTACAAATCATTCACATCCTTCTCGTTTTTGTCTCCCTTTTGTAGAATAACCTGACCCTTTAGGAATAGTATAGTTTTCCGTTCAAAAAAATAAAAAAATTCTGCACTTAATACATTAGTTATTTATAAAAGGCAGGATATTATATAAGTTGGGTCTTCATTATTCAGTTTGAAACCGATGAAACCAAAAACCGTATCAAACCGAAACCTATGAATACCGAATTACAAATTCGGTTTTCGGTCGGTTTTAAACCATTTCAGTTTCACAAAATATGAATCCATCTGAAATTTAATAACAAACCATGTTTATTTAAGTTCTGTTAATTTAGCACACAATCTAATTATAATTTTAGCCCAAACCAATTAAAAAACAATGGTAAAAAATTTAATAATTTTAAAAGTAAGAAAAGTTATTCAGTCGAAACCGAAAACCGAACCATATACGATTCCTGCTTTCGGTTCTGTTCAGTTTTTGGTTTCAACTGAATAAACTGAAAACCGATCCAATGAACACCCCCACTAAAAAGAGTTGTGAGGGCGATCAAATCCGACACATAAAATTACCCATTTGACTCGAACCCATACTGGCCCGCTACCAGTAAACAAGAAGTTACCTGCATCAATTACTAGAACTCTATCACAGTCCATGACAGTAGGTATCCTGTGAGCAATGCTAATGATAGTACACTCAGCAAACTCTTCTCTTATAATCTTCTGAATCACAGCATCGGTTTGCGAATCAACCGAAGCTGTCGCTTCATCCAAGAACAATAATCTACTATGTTTCAGCAGCACCCGACCCAAACAAAGAAGTTGTCGTTGTCCCACGCTCCAGTTATCTCCATTATCCACAACTAAAAAAAAACACGCGTAACACATAAGTGAACACTTTTAAGATAAACGAGTTTCTAGTTTTAGATATCATTTGCATAGAGTTCCAGGAATGTGTTTAAAACTTGTCGTGACGAGTAGTATGTGTTACCAAACGAGTTGTTTACAGAACCACTTAAAACATGCCAAGTGGCCATAAACCAACCGAGACGAGCACGTTCAATACACGTTTAGTCACCATGAATAAAGAAGGTGCATGGTTCGGAATCAACACCCACGACCACTGCATAAAAGCTTTCATCGCGACGAGTAGATCTTACAACTTTAAGAAGGACGGGTTAGTTTAACAAAAGACTAACTGGACGGGTTAGTTTGCAAGCTCAATTAGTCTATACGAGTAGATCTTGATCATCGACTGGTTCTTTCGGTATACATTTCCAATTCGAGTAGTTTGTTACCAATTAACTCGTTGCTACTAGTTTGACCTTACAATCTACTCGTGGCTACTCGTTTTAGCGGCAATCGATGTATTTGAAAAGTATATAAAAATATTATGTAATCCCTTATTTTTTATGTCATCCTTTATAAAAATTATTATGTCATGGCCCTCTTTTTTGTCATCTTTTATAAAAATATACATGCGTGCAGCGGTAAAATCTTCTGCGGGGATTTGCCCATATTTTTATTTATTTATTTTCTTTTTGCCAAAAACGGATACCGGGTTGTTTTAGTTACCTGGGGAATCAAGCTTTCCGGGTTTTGCAGTTACTACGTCAGTGAGCTGGCAGCGTTCGAGACTCTACAAAAAAGGTTTATAAGTTGAGTAATGGGTCAAAATGGGTTCAAATGAGAATATGGTATGTTTTGCTCGGGTTGAACCGGGCCAAGCTGGACCGACCCTTGAGCACATTTTTATATTTCTCTTTTGAGTTTTATATATAACTATATTATTACTCTTTAATTCTATAGACTATAATTTTAGTAAGTAAAAATAAAGTTTTCAACTTAAAAAAATTAAGATTAAACTTTAAAGTTCTATTGCTTATGTGTTAGAACAAAACATGTGTTTATTTACTTGATTAAATTTATAGGCTTTTTAAAATTTTAACAGAAAAAAATGATTTAAGTCTCTAAAACTTTATTAAAGGGACTAGTTTTGTTAATATTTAAAAATTTAAGGATTTAATCATGCAAAAATAAAGTTCACGTCCTAAATGTGTAAATTTAGCAAAAAGCTATACTTTATTCATAGAATATTTTATGTACTTTTAATACACTTTGGTTAACTTTGGACCCGTTTGACACGTTTCTAAAAGAAATTGCAAGCAACCCGTTTTAAAGAAAAGTAAAACAAAACCGAGTTAACTCATGAAAAAACAAACTCATTTTTACCTTCCATATCTCATCATCCGAATGTTGACCGATCGGGTCAATGTTGCTTCTCACGGTTCCTTCAAAAAGGATCGGTTCTTGAGGAATGATGCCGAATCTAGACGGAAGATCATGAAGGCCGAGTGTTGAGATATCAATACCATCAATAACAATACTTCCTGCAGCGGGCTCAACCAACCGAAACAAAACTTGGATCAAAGTTGATTTCCCGCCACCCGTTCTACCCACAACACCAATCTTTTGCCCCCCTTGAATGTTTAGGGTGATCCCTTTAAGCACAAGTGGCGTGTTTTGACGATACCTAACCTGCTCACAAATTTAGTCGATATGAAAACGGGTCGGGCTGGGTTGACTCGAAAACACTTTTTGTCTAAAATTTAAATAAACCAATTCGGATTAATATAAAGCACATTTTGGGCATCTTTCAAGTTGTTCGACCCGCTTTGAGTATTTGACTCATTCCTGTTTGAGTCTTGATAACCATTTGACCCGTTAAAATAAAATATAACCCAAACCAACATGTTAACCAAATAAATTGTTGAAACTAGGGGTGATAAACGGGTCGTGTTCGTGGGTTGGCGGATCCAACCAGACACAAACCGAAAACGTTGAGATGAACATGGCCCGTTTAACCATATTCTTTTTTTTTTAATTTTATTTTTGCATATTAATACTTTAAATTACAATTTTACACACCACAAGTGCAAATGTATACAAAATAATTACATTTTATATTAGTTATAAAATCTTATGTCAATTTCACTTAAAGTTTTAAATTTTGTCATAGAATACTCAAACCAATTTAAATCATGACATAAAACACATTTTAAAAAAATAGTTAAAATAAACTGGTTAAACGGGTCAACCCGTGAACTCTCAGGGTTGACATGAACACGACTCGTTTAGCTAAACAGGTTCGCGGGTTCAACCTGAACCTGACCCGAACCTGTTTGTGCTAAACCCAAACCCACAAATTTCGTGTTAGGTTCGTGTCATGTCAGAATTTGCAGTTTACCTGCAAGTTTCTGAGCTCCAAACTGCCACGAGTCGGCCAGTTTGGAGGAGGGGGGTTATCTTTCTTGACCCATTCGGCTTCAGATGCTATGTTAGTAAACTGTTTAATCCTTTCAACCGAAACCATTCGGTTTTCAACAAAGCAGCTAGTGAATAGAGCCCAAAACAGAAGCCCGTTGAGTGATAATCCGTAAGAAAGCGACAAGCCAACAGATTCTGTGATCATATAAGCGGGCCCGTTAGTTAAAAGTTAACAGTAGGGGTGTGCAAGAAACCGAAAAACCAATCCGAAACAGAAAAATCCAAACCGAAAAAAAACCGAGGGTTTGGTTTTATGTTTTTATGAAAACCAAACTAACGGTTTGGTTTTGGTTTTGCACGTAATAAAAACAGAAAAAACCGAACCGAACTGAATTCCAAAATTTTTATTTTTTTATTTTAAGTAACTTTAAGAATTTAATAAATGTGTAACTAAAATATTTATACCCAAATAGTAAATACATTACTTTTAACCAACTTTTTTTTTTCGGCCTAAAATTTTCAAACTCAAATGGCAAAATCGAAAAAAACAAAAACCGAAAAAACAAAACCGAAACCGAACGGTTTCAAAAAATCCAAAACCAAGTTTTGGTTTTTGGTTTCGTTTTAGCCCAAAACCGCACTGAACCACACCACGCACACCCCTAGTAAACGGGTTAAAACTGGCCCGTGTTAGGGAAGTAGGACAGTACCGGGCTTAATGACATTGCTAGGTAATATGATCATGAACAAAGTGGACACACAAAGAAACAAACTTCCAAGAAACTCCATGCGAAAACCTAACCATCCGTTCGACCCATTGTTGTGGAAATCCATTCGTAGATTACCGTCCACACGATCAACATTTTCGTGAATAAACCAGTCTTGTTTTCCAAAACACCGGATGGTCATGACCCCGGATATGCTCTCTGAGAAGTGGTGAATAACGGGTGCTTTTGTTATCGAGTCAAGTCGCGTTATTTCACGTGATGTTGCAAGGTAGTATCCCTACAAAAGTTCATTTTGAGTTAGTTAGTTAGTTAATCAGTTAGTTAGCTAGTTAGTTAGTTAGTTAATCAGTTAGTTAGTTAGTTAGTTAGTTAGTTAGTTAGCTAGCTTTAAAGTATATACATTATTGTGATATTGTGTTTGTGCTTCTCGTGTTGACATACCCGATACCAGAAATTGAGCCAACCGAGTGGAATCAGTAGGAAGACGGTAGGCCAAGCGTTTTGGCACGTTATGATGATAACGCTGAGCACCGACATGTACAAAGCAATGCTAAAGTTCACCATGAATGGAAGGAGAATATCGATGTTGGTTTGATCACTTGATGCCTGAAAAATGTTAAAAGTATACCGTTAGAAGACTGCTACTTTTTTAAAATTAAATGCAGATAGTTTTATAATAAAATATAATGTTTACATCATGACAGAATGTTTACTACTTTTGTCCCGGATAAATGTGGAATGATCCTACAGGGGCAACCATTTTGATAAACAATACTTACAAAATAGTCACGTGTTGTGTTTGAAAAAGGGGTGCAAGTGTTCGAAAAGTAAAATCTCGTCACGTCAGCACATGTTGTGTAATTCTTGTGCAAATGTATTTTTTAAAATAATAAATACTAAAAAAACAGTCGCGTGTCATGTTAGCACAAGATT